>NW_006921649.1:10594632-10616235 GCF_000298275.1 Orycteropus afer afer | reverse complement strand
CTGGTCCCTCTCGGTAGGGTAACAAGGGAACGTGTTCAGTGCAGATCAGTGAGTAAGCACAAGCCCGCCTTGTTTCAGTGCCTGTGCTTAAACTGCCCCCTGGCTGAACACTCTTCTCTTTGGCTTCCTGGGTTCCACCCCTTCCTCCTGCTCTTCCGGCCTACAGATAGTGATTTATAATACTAAAGAGACTTTTACTAGGACCATTACTGAAAAGCAAAAGTAGCACAGTCTACTCATCTGTAAAACACCTGTACCTTTGGATGTTTTGTATGAATTAATATAGTAACAGAAGTGCCCAGTACTGTGTCTGACACACAGCAGGAGCTCAATAACTGGCAGCTGCTATCATGTAGTGGTATTCTGTCCCATAAGGTTGCTATGAGTCAGAATCAATTCAACAGCAGAGGGTTTGGTTTTCTGGTTTTTATTATGTAATGGATACTCTGTCTGAAGATGCTCGTGATTCAGGGCTTTGAAACTCAAGAAAAAAAGCCAGAGTTGTAATCAGTGCTTCCCTGCCACAGGGCACACTTCACAGACAGAAAGCACAAGATGCTACTAGACTTGCTAGGGTGCCAAATAACAACAATTTGTATACGTTGTTCAGGTTGGAGAAAGTTATCCATTCTCTGCTAGTACAGGTAGGCACTCATTTGAAAGAGGAGTGTCTTGTACTTATAAAGTTTTTATCCTTCCTATATTATGAGAATTTTCAAACAAAGAAGTTGATAGAAATGTACAATCAAAGTTCATAAACCCATTGTCTACATTCTATCAATTGAAATTTGCCTTATTTGCCTTATTACATATATTGCCATCTCTCTATCCATCTATTAATCCATCAATTACAAGATTTTTTTTAAAAAAACCTTTTGATTTATAAAAGTTTTAGTAATTACATGCAAATGGTCCCTATTTGATAGGCTTCTGAACTTCAAAACTTAAACCAGCACTCTAATTGCAAATTTCATAGGGATATAATGCCAGGCAAGATCACTCTTTTAACTAGAGGTCTGGCCATAATTTCCTATTAGTATCTTAGTAAACTAGGCTAGACCACATGTAAGCTGCAGTCTCCTTCTATTTCTTAGGCCTAGAGCTAAGATTTACTCCATAATATTTGACTCTTGAGATTCTAAGAGCAAGAAAGTAAAAATCCAGGAAAAGTTTACGTTCTATGATTGCGGGAAGAGGAGGCTAAGGAGGTATGCTGACATTTCTTTTTAATTCTAGAATAGTGATTTTGGAGCACAGATTAAATGAGCACCTGTGGTAGCTTTAAAATATGTCCATAAATTCTTTGATACCTCTCCCTTGTAGAGGTGGAGTTTAATTCCCCTCCCCTTGATTGTGGGCTAGACTTAGCACTTCTAACCAAAAGTATTCTTTTGGTTAGAAGTGACAACATCCATTTCCAAGAGTAGGTCATAAAATGTATGGTGGCTTCCTCCCTGCTCTTTCTCTTGGATCACTTGCTTTGTGGGAGTTAGCTGCCATGTCATGAGAATACTCAAGCAGCCTATGAAGAGATCCAAGTGGCAAAGAAGTAAGGCCTCCTGTCAACAAGCAGCAAAGAACTGAAGAGGGCTTCTGCCAACAGCCAAGTGAGCGAGCCATCTAGCAAGCAGATCCTCCAACTCATCAAGTGTTCACTGAATGCAGCCCAGCTAAACATCCTGACGGAAACTTCATGAGATTCTTTGCCAGAACAATCAGCTAAGCTACTTCCAGATTCCTGACACTCAGGAACTACGTGAAGTAAAATACGTTAAGTTTTTGAGTGTAATTTGTTACACAGCAATAGATAACTAATACAGCAAGCAAATAAGAAAAAGTACTCCTTCTTCAGCAGCATTCTCTTCTCTGTGTAAAAATTTAACTCTCTAAATAGATTTTTTAGCTCCTGCCTTTTCTTTTAACTCAGCCTTCTTCCCAGGTCTACCTATCTCAGTCTTCCCATGTTTAATTCTTCTGCCTCTCATTTCCTGGTACAGAAAAAGGCAACTAGTTCTCAAAACTTTTTTCAATTTAAGGACCCCATTTATAAGATCCCTTCTGCAAGATTAAGGAGTTCTGGTGGTGTAGTTGATAAAACCATTGGCTGCTTACCAGAAAGTCAGTGGTTCAAATCCACTAGCCACTCCATGGAAGGAAGATGAGGCAATTTACTTGCCTCGGAAACCCAATGGGGGTTGCAATGAGTTGGAATCAACTCTGTGGCAGTGAGTATATTTACAAGATTAAGGAGCTCTGGTGGGACAGTGGTTAATGCATTCAGCTGCTATCCAAAAGGTCAGTGGTCCAAATCTACCTGTCATTCCATGGAAGAAAGATGAGACAGTCTGCTTCCATAAAGATTTACAGCCTTGGAAATCCTATTGGGCAGCTGCACTCTATCCTAAAGGACCCAAGTAGGAATCAACTCAATGGCAGTCGGTTTTGGTTTACAGGATTAAAGATCTTCAAAATGCTACATGCCACCTATTTCTCCTTGTCAACAACCCAAATAAATAAAGTAACAAGATTCCAAAACCTTTAATAGAGCTATGGAACTACTCTGGGAGGGTCATGAAATGAAATAATGTTTTTACTAAATTCTAGAAATAAATTGAAAACCTATCAAGTATTTCCCAATTAAACCAAAAAAACCCAAACTCATTGCTGTCAAGTTGATTTGACGCATAGTGACCCCTCCTTGGGTTTCCGAGGTAGGATCTCTATGGAAGTAGATTGCTCAATGTTCCTTGTGAGGAGTGGCTGGTGGGTTTGAATCACCAGCCTTCTGGTTAGCAGTCAAATACCTTAGGCACTACACCACCAGAGCTCCCATTTCCCAATTATAAGCTCTAAAAGTATAAATAAAAAATCCATGGCCCCTACAATGAGAATTTCTATCACCACTAATCAAAAATAAAAATGTAGGTTTTCATGAAAATATAAACAATAGTTATTCTAAAAGTATATTTAAATAGCTAAAACCAGGTCATTTACAGTAAATTAAGAAAACTATAGGAATATCTTTTGACTTTGAACTATCCTTTCAATGGAAAAAACCAAGTCAAACAAACAAAAACTCTTTAACAGTATTGATTTCATTATATTAAAAATTACTAAGGTATTGTTTTAATTTTTTTTTTTTTAACCACCCAGCCCCCTTTTACTCTGCTGAGTCACAGTGGCCTTGCTATTCTGCCAACATACCACAAATGCTTCTGTCTCAGAACCTGTGTATTCACTGTTACTGGGATCTCATTATGGCTTGCTCCTATATTTTATTCAGATTTTGCTCAAATGTCACCTCACTAGAAATGTATTCTATAATATCTTTTATAAAACAACCCACCTAGCATTCCCTAGCCTCCATATCTTATTTTTCTTCTTAGCATGGATTGCTTATTTGTATTATTTTTTATATTTATTTATTGCTATCTCTCCAACTTGACTATTAAATATACAAACTTTAATTAATTGTTCTACCTTGTTCTCCAAAAGATTCTAAGAGAGGTAACAAATCTAGTACAACTTCAAATCCTGCTCAAAATTATATCAAGAGTAATATAAGCCATAGATGATTTTACACCTCCAAATTGTGCCTCTCTCTATCACAGCATTTTGCTTTTGTGTTGCTTTCTCTGTTTTTACATGGTAACTGCTCACAAGAAATGATGAAAGGAATGATGAAATGATGAAATGAATAAACTATGTGAGTACAAAAATACTCACATAGTTCAAAATGGCTATATACTCTGGTAAGCACGAAATGATGTTTAGTTAGAAGGTTTTATAGTTTTTGTTTTTTTAATGTTTTATTGTGATTTGGGTGAAAATCTTACAGAGCAAATAAGTTTTCCACTCAACAACTCATACACATTTTGTTTTATGCCATTAATTGCAATCCCCACAATGTAACAGTCCTTATCCCACTTCTTCCCTGTCTCCTGTTTCCATTTCTCCTTTTCTATCCCTTCTTGCCCTCTGAACTTTGTCTCTGGGCAAATGCTGACCTTTTACGCTTGAATGGTTGTTTGTTCTAAGGAGTGCAAATCTCCCTGGTATTATTGTTCACCTTACAGACCTGTCTATCATTTGGAGTGGTCAGGGGGTGAGTTCAGTTCCAGGATTGAAGACTAACTAAGGGCCATAGTCTCAGGGGTTCTACCAGTCCATATCAGATCAGTAAGTCTGGTCTTTTTTATGATTTTGAGTTTTGTTCTACATCTTGCTCCTATTCTATCCAGGATGTTCTACTATAATCCCTTTTGAAGTGGTCGGTAGGGGCAGATGGGCACCAATGAGTTCTTTCGGTCTCAGAATCACGGGGGCTGAGGTTTGCATGGTCAGTTGTCCTTTAGACTAATTCTTTCCATGTGTCTTTGATTTTCTTCACTCTTCTTTGCTGCAGATGGGGAAAGACCAATAATTGCACCCTATATTGCCACTCACAAGCTTTTAAGACCCCAGTCACCACTCACCAAAACAGGATGTAGAACATTTTCTTTGTGGACTATGTTGTGCCAATTGACTTTGATGTTCTAATGGACTATTGTCTTTAGTCCAAAGCCCTGCCACTTATTTCCTTCAAGGTATTTAGTTATAGTGAAGAAGTTTTCATAACTTGCTACCCATATGCTCTACTATATTCATGGATGTATCTGCACCACATGTAAATATATATGGAAAAATATCCTCTGTCAAACCTATATATTTTGGGTACAGTCTCATTTGCCTTCTCACACCTATTCAGCTTGCATGTCTATCTATGCATCTACTCATAGATTACCGTTATTATTTTTATTGCAGGACTGTGTATGTAACAGTATTTACCTCTGTTGGCTTAACTCCTGTGCTCCTCCTGGTGTCTTCCTTTGTTTTCACAGTTTCTTATATTTTAAGAATGCATTAGTTGGAGTTGGATGTGTCATAGTTTAGGCTTAAGACCCTCAACCAATTCTGAACTCCCCTTTTATATAGTGCCTCTCATTTCAGTAAGGATATACTTTGTTAAGTGTTAAGGTTTTATACAACTGCAACCACTGTATGTCCTATAAATTAAAAAAAAAAATGTTTCACAAACGTGGCAATTACATTATGGTACACATAACAGTAACACTTCAGTAACATGAGCAAAAAAAGTTACCTTCTTTTAGAAGACTATGTTGCCTTTTCTCATCTTATAGGTTGTTATTACTGCTTTGCTTAAGAATTTATATGTAAAGTACTTTATAACCACAAATATATTTTATGCTAGCTCCTGATTTCTATATTATGATTTGCTATTTAAGTTGTCTGGTACCACGTAAGAAAGCCATGCTGCACTAGCCAGTCATCTGAATTCAAGCAATGACTTGATTTCAAAAGTCAGTATGCTAGGCTTTCTCTTGCTCTAAATAGTGCTCTCAATGTTAGAACTTATGAACAAGACCCAACAGAGAGTAATGAACATACATATGCACAACAGAACAAGTTCTACTGTCATGGGAATATATATATATATAAATATATTTATATAGACAGGCAATATAATTATTCTATTTCCCTCTTCAAAACATCTAAACTCTGTAAACAGGCTCCAAGCATATATTCCATATTTCACCTCTCTTCATTGCTTTAAATACTACTGAATTCATATACTTATTATTTCAACTGAAGAGTCAGAAGACCACTGACCTATTCACACTGTTAATACAATGTACAGAGTCCTAAAAATTTGGATGATTTAATACCTACCCTCAAAATTTTCTGGCTTAGAAGCAGTAAGATGTCCAATTTCTAGAATGGCAAAATGCAGATTCCAAGTTCACTATCATTCAAAGTGCATTAAACTACAGACTTTGAAAGGAAACAAATGGGAAGGGGAGAAATCTTTACAAAATAATTAGAGGCTATGATTCATGAAATACATAAACAATAACCTGAGTATAACAGATATATTTGACCTTTAAAGTGATAAAAACAAATGTAAAAAGAGTCTCTAGTTTTCTATTCCTGCCAAGTTTATTTTCCTCATAAGTTTCACCCCATTATGGTATAATAATCCCTCATTACTGTAGCACAATAATACATAGTCTATACTCCACCTATAGTTGTCTTGTGTCTATTTAGTTTTATAGCAAGCAAGCAATTTGAGAATATGGTAATAAAGCCTCAATCACAGTAATGATGTATGATGGGCTGTAATTTCTCTGTGCTAATGGGTTACAAACAGTATTACAGTGATGACGGGAATCTCATTGATTCATTATATCACTGCAATAATATCAAATGACTTAATATAGATCACTATTAAGTCATGCACATGCTACTAACAACCTCTATATTTCACTATATAGATATATAGGGAAATAAAATTAATATTAGTCTTTCTATATAAAAGTTCACACAGCACAAAACATTTTGTGTTGAGTACCCTAAATCAATGTTTAAAGTTGGAATTACTGCATTGAACTGGTTCTTTGAAAAGAAAACCATTGATTTTAATCTGCTTGAAGCAATCAATTACTCCCTGTCCTCTTTATTCCAAACTGTAATGAAAACTAAACTGCGTTGTCTTGAAAACTAAATGTGAAGATGATCATAAACAGAATTTAAACTCCATGGATTATTCATATCTACCCATTTAGATTTGCCATTTCCATTATGAGTACATTTGCCACGAGCATTTAATGGACATCTAAAAGGGAATTCATTAAAGCAGGAGCTGTTGGCAGCACTTATGGGCTTCAGACTGCTTTATGCTTGCCTTTAATAGCTCACTATTATAAAAGTGATATATTGTGTTCATCCCATTAGTAGTTTGCAGAAAGGTCTGCAAGAGATAACAAATCCTTCTGAATATTTTCAGAACTGAAAGTAAATCATAGTTTGTTTTAAGAAGCATATTCTAACAATATACAATTTTAGAGAGTCAACTAAATTTGGTTGTTTCAAGTCAAATAAGATTTTAGCAACTGCAGATACATTTTCTGAAGCAAGCACCACCTCTTTGAAATATTTTGTAGTTATTAACTTGAGATATTTGTAGCCATCAGGCAATGTCACAAATGACTTGAAGGTACAGTAGAGATAATAGTAGGATACACGTTTCTGTGGGTTAATGGTAAGATATTACCAAAAGAAAAGCTAGGTAGAGTATTCCTACACAACTGCATGCTGCCACTACTCAGGAAGTTATGATAGCATTGTTTCTGGCATCTTAGATTCACTGAAGAGCTACTTACAAGAAATGGTATTAATTGGTCTTTTTTTTCCTTTCTGGTCCTACAGAGGATACAAAAAATGGTCACAAGAAAATATAAAACAAGGTTTTATACTAATCCTTATTATGGTAATACAATCAGATCCTAAGTGGCAATGGAGAATGATGGAATCAATCCCCAATTTCAGATGTTATCTCCAAAATGCCTGGGTGGCACAAATGGTTAAGCACTGGATACCTAAAGGTTGGAAGTTCAAACCCACCCACACATATACCTTGAAAATAAGACCTGGTGATCTGCTTTGGAAAGGTCACAGTCCTGAAAACTCTATGGAGTAATTCTACTCTGCAAACATGAGGTTGCCAGGAGTTGAGATCAACTTGACGGTAATTAACAATAGCAATAGACTATATTTTGTTCTAAATCCAACATATTTTACGGAAAAGCAATCCAGAAGTTTATGTTGGATCAACAGCATGTTCTTGTATTAGGAAAGGCAAAGCAACCCTATCTGCACATGGGAGAATCCAAATATCATATATTTGATTATGAAATGCATCAGTTACTTATTTTTCACAGCAAAATTACATTTCTAATTTTGTTATGCTTACAGTAAGGTAAGATCAGCTAGCATACATCTTACTACATGCACACACATTGGGCAGGGAAAGTGAGCCATCCCTGAAATGTGTTAATTGCTATAGAACTGAAATGTTATCACAGGAAACCTATAATTTATATATGTAAAATCTATAAACCTCTGTGTAAATAACTGAATGCTGATTTGACTCTGATGTTTTAAACACAAAAAACTGATATTTTAAGTTTTTAAATTTTATTTCTACTTATTTAAAGAAACAGATGTTATAATGATTTTACTTCTATAAACATGGAAATGTCTGAAGTTCACATATGCATCTAACCCAAAACCACTGAATACAAAAATAAATGTTATTGTATAAGAAGGAATAAAGTAGGAAAGATCATCTTTAAAAACTGCACTCTTTTAGATATACAAGTACTGCCAAAGCCAGTCAAATATAAGACACAAGCTTCACTCACAGTTGGCCAATTTCTTCAAAATTACAACTCTTCAACAATGTAGTTGATTTTCCCAAGCCCAAGAGCACCATGGGAAATTTGTGCTACTTACTAAGCCTTTGAAACATGCTCATTATGTTCATCACAATGCAGAGTCTAAATTACAATACAGATTTTAATGTGTATGACATTCCCGGTTTAGTAACATAATTCTACTTTCTAAATATTTAAATTACTTTATATATTTATATGATTGGATTAGTATATGTTTACATACTTATACAACATAAATATAGGAACCAAATCATTTTAAAATTGTTATGATCTAGTGGGAAATAACTTTCTATCAGAATCTGAAGCAAATTTTTAAAAATACCATCCCTGTTCAAGACAGATATCAATGGAAACATTTAAAAAATATTCTATAAATAGAGAAAGGTAGTGGGTTTAGAAGCAGGGGTCTTAGATATATGGTCCTGGAAAAAAAATTCAACAAATAATTTTCTGTTCTTCATGAACTAAACTAAAGAGGAAAAGAACAGGGCATTTGTGCTCAACAAATTTGGTGTCGTCAATCCATGCTAACTTAATTGCAGTGACAGAATCAAGTAAACAACTATTTCAGGTTCCAAAGGTAAAACAGCAGGCGGTTTCTAACAATGAATGAATGCTTGAAAAAGATGCTTTTCAAGCCGAAGAAAAGTTTTCTCTGGCTCAAAACTAATATTCACATTTTTGAGAAATAAACCAAAATAATGCAGCTCAAGAGGTCAGTAGTAATAGGTGATACATCATTTAGTTTCACAGCTTACAAAATTTCAGAAAAGGAGACAATCTCTCTCATTCCCTGTAATCAGGAGTCTCTCCTTACTCATAAGCAAACTCACTGCAGTACAGTCATTTCAGTTTATAATTTATGAACCATTTGGAGAATCAGCCAATAGGTTAAAATAAAAGCTCAATTTATTCCTATCTATGTGTTGGCAAATGGCAGAGTCACAGCCCCTCAGAATTTAATTTTCAGAAGATCAATAATCAAAAGTTTGCTTCTATGGGCAAAATAATTGGTCCTAGATAATTTTTGAAAATGCTTAAGATTGGTTATGGGAAAATGTCTATAATCCAGTGTCAGTCCATATGATTAATTCTGTTCACATATTATAGTTACTATAGTGATCAGGTGTATCAGAGTACAATTACTTTTGTTTTCCTCACAATAAAATGTAGTGTCATTACCATGATGAAACAAATTAATGCTTTATAAGACTGAAAACTAATTTACTATGGCACATAAGTGGTCACCTATAAAACAAATTACATGTAAGGCACAAGGCAGATATTTTTCCCCAATTAAAAAATATTTTTGAAAAATAAGTTGTTTAGAAAATAGTCTCATAGCCACAGATGTAATTTGCCTCCCAAGTTACAAGATAACATCAAGGTACAAAGCCAGACTTCAATTAGCTAGGGCCACTTGCCTGAGGAGCAATTGTAATTTCTTCTTGTAACTAGTATATGGAAGTTGGTACAGAACAATGAAATTGTTATCTTTGCTCTTAATCACTTTAACATTAAATGGAAGTATCCATGGCAAACCAGCAAAAGACCTTCACAATGACCATGAGTGCAAATGTTAGTGCTAATATTCTGAATCTACTTCAGATTTCAAGACATCTACAAAAGTTTAAAGCTATTAAAATTACAAAGGTCCAAGGTCATACACGCTAAACTGATTTTAAGTTCCTCTAAACTCTCAGAAATTCAATGAAACAGACAACGATCAACACTAAAATTTCAACTAGAAAACACCTATCTATTTCAATATCCATCTCTCTCTCTTTCACTGCATACACATACCTCCCTTTAAGATTTCTGGAGTTCAAGATGTGCAAGAGAATATTTATAATGATGTGACTAATCATTAATAGTTTAGGTAGGCCCTAGAATTAGTGGATAGATGAATTTTGTCTCTCTCTGGGGACTTTTGTTGTTATGTGCCGTCGAGTCGGCCCTGACTCATAGCGACCCCTCCTTGGGTTTCTGAGGCAGTATCACTACGGAAGTAGGATTGCCCAACCTTCCTTCCGAGGAGTGGCTGGTGGGTTTGAACCGCCAGCCTTCTGGTTAGCAGTCAAGTGCTTTAGCCACTATGCTACCAGAGCTCCTCTCTGGGGACTAGGAAACTTTAAAAAACTAAGGCTAACTGATGCTGAGTGAGATCATGCCTGAGTGTGACTTATCTGACCAGAAAAGAAATTGGCTTAACAAATAGACTGACTTGCCCTCACCTGGACCCTTAGAGTGTGATCCCTGGTTCGGATGATGATGGATCAGATCGTTCTCAAGGAGGAAGAAACCGAGTTGGATAGGTTTGCCACAAGTCCTTCACAGGAAGATGGCAGTCTTCTGTGCAAGACAAAAAAAAAAAAAAAAGAAAAGAAAAGAAAAAAGGTACAGTGGCAGTGGGTGAATCCTCCTTTCTTAGGAGAGGAAAAAATGTCAGGTATGCAGATTCTCCATTAGCTAGTTTTCTTTGGTATGCAAGGCAAAGAAAGTCTCTACAAAATTGAGAGAGACAAAGCACCAAAAGTGAAAAATCAGCTCGGAATGTAGATTACGATAATAAAGATGGTAATGATAAGTGATCATTTTCATGGCCCCTCAGAATTTAATTTTCAGAAGATCAACAATCAAAGGTTTGCTTCTATGGGCAAAATAATTGGTCCTAGATAATTTTTGAAAATGCTTAAGACTGGTTATGGGAAAATGTCTATAATCCAGTGTCAGTCTATATGATTAATTCTGTTCACATATTATAGTTACTGTAGTGATGATTAAAAAGACTGTATCTTTCCAGAGTTTACGTTATATGGCATTCCAAAAGCTAATGCTTCATATGTCTCTAACATGTTCTAGTCAGGTATTTCATAGGTATGAAATATCTTTGATGAAGTTTCCAAACAAGAATCCTAAAAATGTTGTGTATTTCCTCCCTCAAATTGATGATTTCTTTCAATCAATTTTAACATCTTATATTGAAAAATAGTGTCAACCTTCCTTACAGAGGCACACAATTTTTATTGCAGAGAATTATTAAACTCTAGGATTTTACAATGTCTCTTTTGCTCTCTTAAACACTACTGATTTTGTTTCTTTTTTTTTTTTTTAATAATTTAGCTGTTTTTTGCAGTGTCATATAAATCTAATATTAATTTAACTTCATGAACAAGTCTGGAATTTCAAATATTCCACATAGACTTCATGAGCATTACAAACAGGTAAACGTATCATGATAAAAATGAATTTGCCAATATTGATATACCCAAAATGAATTCCCCATGCCACTAATTTATCACTGAAGTAGCTGAACCTTTTGCTTTCTAAATCATGGCGTATAACAGAATGAAGCGATACTATGCTTTCTCAAAGCAGGGATTATGTGATATAAACTCAGTTAAGAAACAGACTCTTAAAAATCCATTCTTTATTGTTTCTGGTGTATGGATATCACTTATTTAAAAAAAAATCAATAAGTAAAAATTACATTTCACATAGGTGAGATAATATGCTGAGATGATACAAGAAATAATACTTTAATAAAGTAATAAGAATAAGATGGCTAGAAAAGTTCAATGGCAACTATGAAAACCTAATAGGCCAATTAATTAATAGATGAAAAATTTATATAAAATCAAAATCTCTTCCCCAGTTCTAGCTCTTATCTCTCATTCCACAAAATAACCAGGAACTTGGGTCTAGCAACCTTTGCCATTCTACATAGTCCAAAAGGCAAATGAAAAACTGTAGTGATCTCTGTAATGAAGATCACTGTACAAGGCTACAAAGTATAGGAGTGAAACTTAAGTGTAAAAGGGAACTATGAAGCAAGGCTTGATGACAGAATTATTATTATTAGTTATTCATTATAAGAAGGTACTACTGGGGTCAGTTCAAAAGTTCCACTGGCTCATATTCATTTTGCATATACAATTAGATGATTTTTTTATGAAAGGACGTTATAAACTATGAAACATTTCAGAAAAGAGATAAAATACTGTCTGCAAAGCTCTCAAATAGGAAAAGGGGCAACATATTTAGTTCTTCCAAAATATTATGGCTAAATATTCTAGATAGACTTCATGAGCATTACAAACAGGTAAGTGCATCATGATAAAAATGAATTTGCCAATACTGATATACCAAAAATGAATCCCCCACGCATTAATTTATCATTGAAGTAGCTGAATGCTTAGCTTCCTAAATCATGGCGTGTGACAGAATAAAGCTATACTATGTTTTCTCAAAGCAGTGGCTTGCTTTATGTGATATAAACTCAGTTAAGAAACAGACTCTTAAAAATCCATTCTTTATTATTTCTTCTAAGGGAGAGAAAACGTGAAACATTCCATTATTTAATTTGAATTTTTGAGTAATTTCTCAACCTAGAGTCAAAACATGCTACATGACAAGTAAGAAAAAAACTGAATGTCAAATAAAGTAAGTTTATTTTTAAACCGGGTTTAATTATTGCAATATTATTTCAGAGTACATCTTCAAAAATCCAAAGCAAATTATTAAATTTCAGTAGTCAGTTTTTCACACTTTTTAAATCTAAGAAATATATATTTCTACAATCATTATGTGAATATAAACTATCAGTGAATATATGAGCTAGTACGTATAGAGACTGTTCAACTTTAATCCTTTCAGTTAAATGCCAATGTATAGTTGGCATCCTGTGTTAAAGTTAAAAATTTGCAGTTTTCTCAGTTACAACCTGAATTAGGAGGCAGCAACACATACAGAAAAATACTTGGGAGAAAGAACAACTGGGTCTGAATCCTAGTTCTGTCGCTTAATAACTGTGTTACGTTGGGCAAGTGAAATAACCACTCTGAGTCTCAGCTTCCTCATGTAAAAATGGGATAAGGCTAACTCCATTAGAGGATTGTTGTAAGGATGGAAATAAGGTTGGGCATGTAACATAGTGAATAGCAAGGCACAGGGGAATTCTCAATACATGGCAGCTATTATCATCATTCTTTACTAAATTTCTCCCAAAGACTTTAAAAAGCTCTCAAAGAAAAATTATTATAAATTGTGTGTGTGTGTGTGTGTGAGAGAGAGAGATAATTAAAACACTTAATATACTCATTTATTATTTCATTTCAGAAATATATATTGAATGTCAGAAAATGTGTGTGGTACTGGGGATGTGGTAATGAACAAGACAGACACAATTCCTTTCATTATAGACCTTACAATTTTATGAAGAAGAAAATCAAATAATTATATTAAGTATAGCTGTGATTAACCACAGTTGTGATAAGTGCTTTGAAGACTGATGGCAAAGTAACATGAAATCATACCAATGGAGGCTCAAAGATGGAAGAGGGAGGGTGAGGGAAAGTTGCCCAGAGAAAACAGTAAAGGAACTAGCTAGGTAGAGAAGAGAGAGAAAGATCACTCCAAGTTGAAGAAACTACAAATATTAAGGTCCTGGTAAAGCAGTTGGGGAGTTTGGGAACCGAAACAATGCTAGAGAACCAACCTAGAGAAAAGGGGAAAATGGTGTGGGATAAGGCTAGAGTGGGAGACAGAGGATACTTTCTTCAGTAGATTGAATAAACCATGGAAAAGGTTTTGGTTTGTAACTGAAAACAAAGGGAAGCCACATATTTTCATAAACCTAAAATATTATCTGGCCCTTTAAGAAAATATTTGCCAATCCCTGGCATAAAGGAACCACACCACTTGCTACCTGAGCTGAGATTACCCATGACTATAGTACTTATAAAGCTGGTATATGCTTCTCCACCCTGATCTTAATGGATTTTTAGCAACATTCAACATAATTGACCACTTCTTTCTCCTTGAAAAAATTTTTCCTTTCCTTCAGCTTCTCTGATACCATGTTCTCTTGTTTGTTTGTTTTTATGACTTCTTGGGTTGTTTCTTCTCAGCTTCTTTTGTATACTAATTTCCCACAATCTGACCTTTAAATATTAGAGTTTCTTACGGCTAGGCTTAGATCTCCATGTCTTACTACATTGTTTTCTCTTAAATAGGGGACATCACTAAGCAGGTGGACAATCACAGCCTTCAACAAATAGAACAAAAAATTTCCAAACCTTAGGGAATGAGAATAACCCAAGTTCAAGAGTTTATACAAAATTCAAATGTTATAGTTTCCAAAAGAACAACAATAAAAATCGTAATGCATACAAAGAAATGGAGAATGATAACACAGTCAAAAGAACAAGATCAAGTGACAGAACTGTCACTGAGGAGCCCAGATAACAAACAAACTACCATTTGTCATTAAGTTTACTCCAACTCATGATGACCTCATGTATATCACAGCAGAACTGTGCACCATAGGGTTTTCAATGTTTGGTTTTCCAGAAGTAGACCACCAGGGCTTTCTTCCAAGTCACTTTTAGGTGGACTCAAACCTCCAACCTTTTGATTAGCAGCCGAATATGCTAACTATATGCAACACACAGGGACTCCATGGATTTTTTATTTTTTTAAATACAATATTAACTATGCCCAAAGAACTAAAGGAAAATACAGACAAAGAATTAAAGGAAATCAGGAAAGTGATACATATACATGAACAAAATGAGAATTTCAAAAAAGAGAAACTACAGAAAGAAAACCATACAACAACTAAAATGAAAAATACTCTGGAGGTCAAAAGCAGATTTGATCCATGAACTAGGAGCTAGGACAATTAAAATTCAGTCAGAGGAGCAAAAGTGAAAAACAATGAATAAAAAGTGAAGAGAGCCTAAGGGACTATGGAACACAGTCAAAGGAAGCAATGTATACATTATAGGAATCCCAAAAAGGGAAGAGAAAGGGGAAAAAAGAATACTTGAAGAAATAATGGCAGAAAATGTCCCAAATTTGATGAAGAACATGAAGGTATACATCCAAGAAGCTAAATGAACTACAAGCAGGATAAACCCAGAGACACACCAAGACATAAAAAGAAACTTCTGAAATGAAAGATAAGGGGAAAATCTTGAAAGCAACAAGAGAAAAGTGAATCATTATATACATAGGATCTTTAATAAAATTAAGTGCCAATTTCTCCTCAGAAATCATGCAGGCCAGAATCCAAAGGGATTGGATTGAAAGAATTGGATTGAAAGTATTGAAAGAAAAGAACTGTCAGCCCAGAATGTTTAGATCAACAAACCCATCCTTCAAAAATTAAGGGCAAAATAAAATATTCTCAGGTAAACAAAAGCTGAGGGTTTTCATTATGATTAGATCTGCCCTATACTAAATACTAAAGGGAGTACTTCAGACTGAAATGAAAGAACACAAGGTAATGGCTCAAAGTCATATTAAAAAAAAAAAGATATCCAATAATGGTAATTTCACAGACAAATATAAAGGCCCATGCTATGGTATTTTTGATTTGTAAGTTTAGTTGTGATGCCCCACATAATTTAAAATGGCATATGCATAAAAAAACAATAATACATTTAGATTATTGGGCACATAATATATAAAGATAACAACATAAAGGGAGAAAAGAGCAGTACTGCAATAGAATTTTTGTGTATCACTAAATTTAAGTTGGGATCAATTTAAACAAGGCTATTATAAATTTAGGATGTTATATGTAATTCCTATTCTAATAAATAAATAAATGTTGAACTAGCAAATGTAGTATTATCTGTATTTTTACAACAATAAAAAAATTAAATGAAAATAAGTATATATACAAAAAAGGACAAGGTAATAAAAATGGTTCATTACAAATGAATCAACCAAACACAAAAGGCAGTACTGGTGGAGAAGAAGGTCAAAAAAGGTGTAAGACTCACTCTCTCACTCTCTCTCTTTCTCTCTCTCGCACATACATACATATACACACAAAATGACAGGAATAATTCCTTCCTCATCAGTAATTACTTGAAATGTAAATGAATTAAATTCTTAAATTAAAGGCAAAGACTGGCAGAATGAATGAAAAATATGATCCCTAACCCACCAGCTGTTCAGTGGAAGCAAAACCGGGCAATCTACTTCCATAAAGGTTTCTCACCTTGGAAATCCAACAGGGGCCACTATGAGTTGGAATCGACTTGACAACAGTGGTTTTTTTGTTTTTGTTTTTGTTTTTAAAAATGCTGTTTACAGAAGACATACTTCAGACAGCAAGACCAAACAAGTAGGCTGAAAGTGAAAGGATAGGAAAAAACAGTCTATGCAAATCAAACCAAACCAAACCAAACTCACTGCCATCGAGTTGGATCTGATTCACAGCGACCCCTACTTGGGTTTCCAAGGCAGTTATCTCTATGGAAATACACTGTCCAATTTTTCTTCTAAGGAGTGGCTGGTGGGTTTGAACTACCAGCCTTCTGGTTAGCAGTCAAATGCTTTAGGCACTATGCCATCAGAGCTCTTTCTATGCAAATAGTAACCAAAATTTACCTAAGGTAGTTATATTAATATAAAACAAAATAGACTTTAAATTAAAATGTTACAAGAGACAAAGAAAGGCACTACATAATGATAAAACAGTCAATTCAACAGAAGATATAGCAGTTGTAAGAAAATAGGCACTTAACATCTAAGTCCCAAAATATACAAAGCAAACAAACACCACTGTCAACAACGGAGAGAACATCTAGATGAAAGATCAGTAAGAAAATAAGGATCTGAACAACACTATAAAGCAACTGGACCTAACAGACATACACAGACAACCCAATGCAACAACAACATAATACTCATTCTGCACAAAGACACATTCTTCTCCAGTGTACACAGACCATTCTCCAGGACAGACCATATACTAGGTCACAAAACAAGCCTCAATAAATTAAAAAAGACCAAAATCATTCAAAATATCTCCTGGACTACAGTGGAATGAAACTAGAATTATTACTTTTTTTAAAAAAAGAATACTGAAAACCACATAAATATGCAAAACATGGCATATTAAAACTTATGGGATGCAGCAAAGACAGTGCTTTGAGGGAAATTTATAGCTGTAAACACCTACATTACAAAGAAAGACCTCAAGTAAATAATCTAGCTTTCCAATTTGAGGAACCAGGAAAAGAACAAACTAAACTCAAAGTTTCCAGAAGGAAGGAAAAGATCAGAGTGGAGATAAATGAAATATAGAATAAAAGACAAAAAATCAACAAAAAGAACAGAGATTCCTTGAAACATCAATAAAATTGACAAATCTGTAACTAGACTGACAAAGAAAACTGAAGAAGATGTCAAGAACTAAAATGAGAACAAAAAATGGCGGCATTACCACCAATCCAACAGAAATAAAAAGGATTATAAGAGACTACCATGAATGATTAGCTAACTTAATTGAAATGGAAATGTTCCTAGAAATACATGAACTACCTAAATTGACTTAAAAAGAAATAGAAAATTTCAATAGTAACATCATAATTGAAAAAACTGAGCAAGTATAAAAAACAAAAACAAAAAACTTCCAAATAAAGACTTCACTGGGGAATTCTACTAAACATTTAAAGAAGAATTGACATGAATCTTTCCAAAACATAGAAAAGGAGGGAACATTTCTGTTCTGGTTACCTACGGCCACTCTAACAGAAAATACCACAAATGGGATGGCTTAAACAAACAGGAGTTTATTCTTACAATTTGGAGGCTTTAAGTCCAAGTGCAAAGTGCCAGGCTCTAGGGGCTGGGTGAAAGCTCCTCTACCTTGGGGTCCAGGTCTGCCTCCTGCTCCTGGCCCACTGAAACTAGAGATTTTTCTTCACTCAGACAGCTGCTGGCTGCTGAGGCTGCCAAGCCCAAGGTTGACAAGTAGCAAGACACAGTCCCGATATTACCAAATCACATGGCAGGCCATTAATTCAAGTCCATTGTAAGTCCCAAGGTCAGCAGAGCATGGCAGGCTGCTGAACAATGACAAGGCTACATGCAAGATTCAAAGTGTCATAAGCTAGAGACCATTCCCAAAGCTGCTTCTTATATATGGGAAGCAGACCACATTCCCAAAGCATTTTGTGGTAGATTCCACCATGGAGTTGACTGCTAACCTCATCATGGGGAATAACTACGACCAGCTGCCCACTCAACCAGGTCCAGTCAAGTTGACACAAAAACATAACCACCACAATTTCCTAACTCATTCTGACACCAACATTATTCTGATACCAAACTAGATAAAGATACCACAAGAAAAGAACACTACAGATCAATATTGCTTATTAATATAGATGTAAAAGCACTCAACAAAACACTAACAAACAGAACCCAAGAGCATATTAAAGTAATTATATACCACAATCAAATGGGATTTATCCCAGGAATACAAGAGTTGTTCAACATAAGAGAATCAATCCATGTAACTGAATGAAGGAAAAGAATCACATGATCATCCCAATTAATGTAGAAATGGCATATGATAAAATCAAACACCATTTAATAGGGAGAAAACATTCATTATATATGTGTGTGTGTGTGTATGCTAAAGAATCAGTACACTAAACTTATAAAGAACACTTTATAATAAGAAAACAAATATCCCAATGAGAAATGGACAAACAGGCACAACAAACAAGGTATATGAAAGGCCCAAAGCCCATGAAAAGATGCTCAATCTCATTAGTCATCAGGGAAATATAAATTAATATCACAATGAAATTACACAAAACACTCAGTAAAGTTGCTAAAATTTAAAACAGTGACAATACTAAGCATTGGTGAAGATATGGAGTAACTGAACACTCAGTTTCTTCGGAACAATGTAAAATGGTAAAACTACTTTGGAAAAGTTTTACAGTTAATATATCCTACTGCATCACCATTGCATCACCTCACCACTTGTCTGTCAGTTTGTTATACTGAGGTGGCTTGAGTGTTGCTGTGAGACTGGAGGCTATGCCACTGGTATTTCAAATACCAGCAGGGTCACCCATGGTGCACAGGTTTCAGTGGGGTTTCCAGATTAAGAAAGACTCAGAAAAAGAAGGAACTATCCACTTCTCAAAGAATTGGCCAGTGAAAACCTTGTGAATAGCAATGAAACACTGTGTGATATATTACTTGAAAATGTTATGAATAACCCTGAAATACTGCCTGATGTAGTGCTGGAAAATGAGCCCCTTAGGTCGGAACACACTCAAAATACAACTGGGGAAGGGCTGCCTCCTTAAAGTAGAGTCGACCTTAATGATGTGGATGGAGTAAAGCTTTCAAGACTTCCATTTGCTGATGGGGGAGAAACAGCTGCAAGCATCCATCAATTATCAGAATGTGGAATGTATGAAGTATGAATGTAGGAAAATTGGAAGTTGTAAAAAATGAAAGGGAACACATAAAGATTGACATCCTAGGTATTCGTGAGCTGAAATGGACAGTTTTGCCAATTTTGAATCAGACAACCATAGGATCTACTATGCCAGGAATGACAAATTCAAGAGGAATGGCATGGCACTCGTTGTCACCAAGAATGTTTCAAGATTTATCCTAAAATACAATGGCTGTCAGTGATAGGATAATATCCATACACCAACAGTTAATAGTATTATTATTTATATTTATGCACCAACCACTAAAGTGAAAGATGAGGAAATTAAAGATTTTTATCAACTTTTACAGTCTGAAACTGACCAAACATGCCATCAAGATATATTAATTATTACTGCTTATTAGAATGTGAAAGTTGGAAACAAAAAGAATCACTGGGAGCTGGAAAATTCAGCGTTGGTGACAGAAATGATGCTGGAGATCTCATGACAGAATTTTGCAAGACCAACAAATTATTCATTGCAAATACCTTATTTCAAAAACATACACATGGACCTCACCAGATGGAATACACAGGAATCAGAATGACTATAGCTGTGGAAAGAGGTGATGAAGAAGCTCAATGTCTTCAGCCAAAATAAGGCCAGGAGCTGACTGTGGATTAGACCATGAATTGTTCATATACAAGTTCAAGGTAAAGCTGAAGAAAATAAAAAAAATGTCAAAGGGTACTAAACTATGATGTTGATTATATCCCATCTGAATTTAGAGACCATCTGAGGAATAGATTTGATACAGTGAACACAACTACTGAAGCCCAGACAAGTTATGGAATGACATCAACAACATCATCCACAAAGAAAGCAACCAGTCATTAAAAAGACAGGTCAGGAAGAAAAGGCCAAACTGGATGTCAGAAGTGACTCTGAAACTTGCTCTTACACAGAGAGTAGCTAAAGCACATGGGAGAAACACTGAAATAAAAGAACTGGACAGAAGATTTCAAAGGACCGCTCAAGAAGTCAAAGTAAAGTGTTAAAATGAAATGTGCAAAGACATGGAGTTAGAAAACCAAAAGGGGGAACACATCAGGCATTTCTCAAGCTGAAACAAGTGAAGAAAAAAATTCAAGCTTGAGTTGCAATACTATAGGATTTCTACAGGCAAAATAATGAACAATGCAGGAAGCATCAAAAGATGGAAGGAATACATAGAACCATTGTATCAAGAAGAACTGGTTGATGTTCAGCTATTTCAGGTTGTTGTTGTTGTTAGGTGCTGTTGAGTTGTTTCCAACTCATAGTGACCCCATGCACAGCAGAACGAAACACTGCCCAATCCCACACCAGCTCCATGATCCCTGCTATACTTGAGCACATCATCACAGCCACAGTGTCAATCCATCTCGTTGAAGGCCTTCCCCTCTTCCATCGACCCTCCACCTTACCAAGCATGACATCCTTCTCTAGGGAGCATTTCGGGTGCACTTCCTCCAGGACAGATCTGTTAGTTCTTTTAGCAGTCCACGGTACTTTCAGCATTCTTCACCAGCACCACAACTCAAAAGCATCAATCCTTCTTCAGTCTTCCTTATTCATTGTCCAGCTCTCACATGCATATGAGGCAACTGGAAATATCATGCTTGTGTCAGGAGCACCTTAGTCCTCAAGGAGACATCCTTGCTCCTCAGCACTTGAAACAGTTCCTTCGTGATTGACCTTTCCAGTGCTACACGACGTTTAATGTCCTGACTGCTGCTTCCGTTGGCATCGATTGTAGAACCAAGCAACATGAATTCTTTGACAACCTCAATCTTCTCTCCATTTATTGTGATGCTGCTCACTGGACCAGTTGTGAGGATTTTTTTTATATTGAGTCATAATCCATATTGCAGATTGTATTCTTTAAACTTCATCAGTAAGTGCATCAAGTCATCCTTGCTTTCAGCAAGCAAAGTTGTATCGTCTGCATATCTCAGGTTGTTAATGATTCTTCCTCCAATTCTGATGCCACGTTTTTCTTCATATAGTCCAGCTTCTTGGATTATTTGCTCAGCATATAGATTGAATAAGTGTGGGGAATTGATACA
>NW_006921649.1:10586825-10594532 GCF_000298275.1 Orycteropus afer afer | reverse complement strand
AAACCGTGTAGTGTTCCCTTGTTCCGTTTGAACGACAGCCTCCTGGTCAAGGTACAGGTTCCGCATGAGTACAATCAAGTGTTTGGGAATTCCCATTCTTCTCAATGTTATCCATAATTTGTCATGATCCACACAATCAAATGCCTTTGCATAGTCAATAAAACACAAGTACAAATGGCACTGAAGGAAGAAGTGCAAGCCACACTGGATGAATTAGTGAAAACCAAGAGTCTAAGAACTGACATAATACTCACTGAGATGTTTCCACAAATGGATGCAGCACTGGAAGCTCTTACTCGTTCATGCCAAGAAATGTGGAATATAGCTACCTGACCAACTGACTGGAAGAGATCCATTTTTGTGTCCATTCCAAACAAAGGTGATCTAACAAAATGTGGAAATTATCAAACAGTATCATTAATATCACATGCAAGTGAAATTTTGCTGAACATAACTCAAAAATGGTTGCAGTAGTATACTGACAGAGAACTTCCAGAAATGCAAGCTGGATTCAGAAGAGGATGTGGAATGAGGGATAGCATCACTGATGTCAGACAAATCTTGGGTGAAACCAAAGAATACCAGAGAGATGTTTATCTGTGTTTTTGCAAAAACGGCAAGGAGGCCACATGTTCAGACCTCCTCTAATCCCACAAGAGGAAGACAGAATTACCATCAATAGCACAAGGCCTATTCCTGAGAGGCCAGACATGCTGCCTCCCTCCAGTCCTTTCTCCAACCATTCCTCCCAAAGCACCCACCACCTCTCTCCTGGGTTCGATAATTCGCTGCAGTGGCCACACAGAACTCACAGATTATGGGGTTTATTAGGGAAGCACCAGGCTACAACTCAAGTTCAGGAAGAACGCTCAGTCTCTCTCCCAGCTCACCATCCCTCAGCCAACAGTCTCTCACAGTCTCTCTTCCAGCAGTGCGTGTCCCTCGGTGTCTCTTGCGTCTCTTTCCCAGCAGTGCGTGTCTCTTTCAGGAGCACGTGTCTCTTGCAGCAGCATGTCTTCCTCAACCAGCTGTCAGAGAGAGTTCTGCCTCTAGGAGGCCTCCTTTTGAGCCCAGCAGGGTGGTCAAATTAGCCAATCATAGCATCAGAACTCTAAGCACCTGAGAGAGAGTGGGCACCTCCCAGAACATTGTTTTATGCCACTCCCAACAGAAATACTCCAGGTGGACAACTTCAGCCATCAGGAGCTCCTCAGTTGCTCATAGAAAATCGCACCTTGGAGTTTACAAAGACTTATGGGTAGAAAAGCCACACTAAGTAATTTACTACACCGCAGTTTTACTGACTATTCAAAGGTATTCGACTGTGTGGATCACAACAAATTATGGATAACACTGCAAAGAATGGGAAAACCAGAACACTTGATTGTGCCCATGGGGAACCTGTATATAGAGGAGGATAGTGTCATTTGAACAGAACAAGGGGATACCGCATGGTTTAAAATCAAGAAGGGTGTGCATTTGGGTTGTATTCTTTCGCCATACTTATTCAATCTGTATGGTGAGCAAATAATCTGAGAAACTGGACTATATGAAGAAAAACGTGGTATCAGGATTGGAGGAAGAATCATTAACAACCTGAGATATGCAGATGACACAACTTTGCTTGCTGAAAGTGAGGATGACTTGAAGCACTTACTGATGAAGCCCAAAGACTATGGATGGATTGATTACACCTCCATAAAGAAAACAAAAATCCTCCCCACTGGACCAATAAGCAACATCACAATAATTGGAGAAAAGATTGAAGTTGTCAGGGATTTCATTTTGCTTGGACCCACAAATAATGCCCATGAAAGCAGCAGTCAGGAAATCAGACGTCATACTGCACTGGGCAAATGTGCTGCAAAAGACTTCTTTAAAATGTCAAGAAGAAAAGATGTCTGTCACTTTGAAGACTAAGGTGCACCTAATCCATCCAAGCCATGGTATTTTTAATTGCCTCATATGCATGTGAAAGCTGGACAATAAAGAAGGAAGACCAAAGAAGAGTTGATGCCTTTGAATTTTGGTGTTGGCAAAGAATACTGAAAATACAATAGATTCCCAGAAGAACGAACTAATCTGTCCTGGAAGAAGTGCAGCCAAAATGCCCCTTGGAAGTGAGAATAGCCAGACTTGGTTTCATATATTTTGTTCATGTTGTCAGCAGGATCATTCCCTGGAGAAAGGTATCATGCTTTGTAAAGTGGAGGGTCTGGTGGCGTACTGCCTAAGGCACTTGACTATTAACCAAAAGGCTGGTGGTTCAAACCCACCAGCCACTTCTTGGAAGGAAGGTTGGGCAATCTACTTCCATAGAGATACTACCTCGGAAACCCAAAGAGGGGTCACTATGAGTCAGAGATGACTTGATGTCACATAACAACAATACAACAACAAAGTGGAGGGTCAGTGAAAAAGTGGAAGGCCCTCAACGAGATGGACTGACACAGTGGCTGCAAGGATGGGTTCAGGTACAGCAAGGATTTTGAGGCTGGTGCAAGACCGGGCACTGTTTCGATTTGTTGTACATAGGGTTGCTATGACTCGATGGCACCTAACAACAATATGAGTCACAGCTGACGTGATAGCACCTAACAAGAATATTCTTCTACTTATTATTGTTGTTAGGTGCCATTGAGTCATCTCCGACTCACAGTGACCCTATGTACAGCAGAACGAAACACTGCCTGGTCCCACGGTGTTATTGCTTGCTACTGCTCCCTCCCTCCACACCCCACCCCAACTTCCTCAGAATCTTGCCCTGCAAGTATTTCAGGGGAATAGGTATGTTAAGTTTTGGGGTTTCCCACCTTGTGGCTCCTTCCTTTCCAGGATCCTTCTGAATTTTTAGCAGCTCTGATAGCCCAGATTTCACTCTCTAATGCCTCCAAAAGATTGCTGCTTTCTACTTGATCCTTATTACTGTTGTGGTGCAGGGAATTACTTAATATGGCTCCTCTAGCCATGATTCCTGTGACTCACATGAGATGACTAGGGGGAACCATGTACATGTGAGGTGCTTTGTGGCCCACCTGATAGCTTGTTAGTAATGTAAATAAGGTACATGGCATTATTGTAAGGGTAGAAATATAGAAATAAACTGTATGGACTGCCATCGCCTAGGCTTAAAATGAGCCATCCAGAGGCAGAAAGGGGGATCACTGCCACCAATAGAGAGGAGCCAGGAGTGGAGTGTGTCCTTGGGCCTGAGATCCTAGCACTGGACCTCCTCAACACAGAAGACTGAAAGAGCTGTAACACTTTGCTGAGATGGCAAAGAGACAGCAAGAAGCAGCAGAGGCAGCATAGCCAAGAGACCAGTATGAGAGACCCAGTGGTGGGCTTCCTGGCCCAGAGTAAGCTGAGTGCCTTTGGGCAAGAAGCTTGCTGGTGGAATAGGGTGCATAACTGCAAAGTTAAGAGGTTTGTAACATTGGCCAACACAAGGAAGAGGCCGAGGCCAGAGAGAAGTGTGCTTGTGACACAGCTGAGAAGCAGCTATCCCGGTTGAAGACTGTATCCTGAATTGTTTCTGATCCTGAATTGTAACGTCTTACTTCCCTATTAAACCCCAAAATCATAAGTACTGCCTCTCAGTTCTTTGTGATCATTGGAACGAGTTATCAAAATAGAAGTAGAGAGTGTTGTGAAAGGCATGGTTGATGTCAGAACTAGGAAAAAGGCTGGAGGGTGGTGGCATGTTTGACCTTCACCTCATAGGAATCAGCCTTTGGTTGTTGATGTTCCTTTGGATCTTCTTCCCCGTTGAGAAGTTAGAGTAGGTTGGATGTAGCTACCACTCCCTTTTTGCACCTATGTACTGCACAAATTTGTGAATTTCTTCAAGAGAACAGCTGTGTAAGTACAGATCTCAATCAGTTTGATTTGTTTAAGGTTCACATACCCCACAGTTTCCAAGTACTTTTGTTCACTCTACAGTGCCTTCAAAAGGTTCTTTCCTCCCTAGAGTTTATTCTGCTTAAGGATATTTGATACAAGTGATTCTCCCATTACCAGAAGCCAGAAGATTGTAATGATTACCTTTGGACAGCAGCAAACATTTACATTCTGAGATATTGATTTAAAAAAAAAAAAAAAAGTTCACAATTTCCCGAACTCTGGTAACACTGAGGTTAACTCATATAACACGTAGAAACCAAACTCACTACTGTCGAGTCGCATCCGACTCATAGCAACCCCTCCTTGGGTTTCCGAGGCAGTATCACTAAGGAAGTAGATTGCCCAACCTTCCTTCCAAATATAACACATATATAAGAACTCAAAAACCTCATTTCCATCAAGTTGATTCCGAGTTATAGCGACCCCTATTGGGTATTCAAGATTGTAAATCTTTCTGGAAAAAGACTGTCCCATCTTTCTTCCGCAGAACTGCTGATGGGTTCAAAACACTGACTTTCTGATTAGCAGACAAATACCTTAACCACTACACCACCATATCTCCATGCTCCATACACACACACACACACACACACACACAATTTTTTTTCAACATATAATCACAGTATTTTATTACTAGAAAAGAATTTGGAACTCATCTAGTTCACTGTTTATTCTTTTGGGGGATTCATAAACCATTTTGAGAATGTGATGAATACTATGAATCTTCTCATGTAAGTATGCTGTTGTCATCAGGCACTGTCAAGTTGGCTCTGACTCGTAGTGACCTTATGTACAACAGAAAAGAGCACTGCCCAGTCCTAGACCATCTTCACAATCTTTGCTATGCTTGAGCTCATCATTGAAGCCACTGTGTCAATACATCTTGTTGAGGGTCTTCTCTTTTATTGCTGACCTTTTATTTTACCAAGCATGATATCTGTCCCTTCTGACACCATGGTCAAAGTATGTGAGATGAACTCTGGCCATTCTGGCTTCTAAAGGGCACTCTGGCTGTACCTCTTCCAAGACAGATTTGATTGTTGCTCTGGCAGTTCATGGTATTTTCAGTATTCTGAATTCAAAGGCATATCTTCTTCAGTCTTCCTTATTCATTGTCCAGTTCTTACTTGCATATGAGGCTACTGAATATATCATAGGTCAGGAGCACCTTACTCTTTAAAGTGGTATCACTACTCTTTAACACTTTAAAGAAGTATTTTGAACCAGATTTACCCAGTGCAATAACGTTTTCTGATTTTGTGACTGCTGTTTTCATGGGTGTTGATTGTGCGTCCATGTAAAATGGAATTCCTGACAACTTCAGTCTTTTCTCCATTTATCACAAAGCTGCTTATTGGTCCAGTTGTATTTTCTTTATGTTGAGGTGTGATCCATCCAGAAGGCTGCAGTTTTTAATCTTCATCAGTAAGTGCTTCAAGTCTTCACTTTCAGCAAGAAAGGTTGTGTCATCTGCATATCACTGGTTGTGAAAGGGTCTTCCTCCAACCTTGATGCTGTGTTCTTCTTCATACAGCCCAGCTTCTATGAATATCTGCTCAATGTACAGACTGAATAAGTATGGTGAAAGCATTCAAGCCTGATGCACACCTTTCCTGATTTTAAACCATGCAGTGTGTCCCCGTTTTGTTGGAAGGACTGCCTCTTGGTCATGTACTGATTCCTCATGAGCACAATGAATGGTTTTGGCATTCCCATTCTTTGTAATGCTCTTCATAATTTGTTATGACCCACATAGTTGAATGCCTCTGCATAGTCAATAAAACATAGATAAACATCTTTTTGGTATTCTTTGGTTTTAACCAAGCCCTTCTGACATCAGCAACAACATCCCTTATCCCATGTCTTCTTCTGAATCTGGCTTGAATTTCTCACAGTTTCCTGTCATTTATTTTTTAATTATATTCAACGAAATTTTACTTGTATATGATATTAACGATATTGTTTGATATTTTCCACATTCTGTTGGATCCCCTGCTTTGGAACGGGCACATATTTGGATCTCCTGCAGTCGGCTGCCTAGATAGCAGTCTTCCAAATTTCTTGGCATAAACAAGAAAGAGCCTCCAGCATTGCATCCGTTTGCTGAAAGATCTCAATGGGTATTCTATCAATTCCAAGAGCCAATTCCTTCAGTGCAACTTTGAATTCTTTATTCAGTACCATCGATTCTTGATGATATGCTACCTCCTGAAATAGTTGAATGCTGACCAATTCTTTTTTGGCACAGTGACTCTGCACATTCATTCTCCAGTAGTATTTGTGCATATGTGTGTGTGATTTGGGTGAAAATTTATACAGAAAATTCACTTTCCATACAGCAGTTCACATACACTTTGTCTCATGACATTGACTACAGTTTACCACAATGGAACAGCTCCCCTCCCATTTCCTCCCAATAATTACTTCTTCCCTGTGTCCATGGCTCCATGCACTCCTGCCCCGTGAGCTGTCTTCCTGTGCATAAGCAGCCCTTCTTTCTCCCATGATTATTCTTGCTGAGGAGTGTATCTACCTCAGGTACATGTTCAACTCATATGCCTGTCTTTTGTTTGGCTAGAAGCCACAGGTGTGGGTTCAATTCCAGACCTGAAGGGCAGCTTGGGGCCACAGTCTCAGTGGTTCCACAAGGCTCTATCAGACCAGCAAAGCTGTCCCCCCTTTTTGTTTAAGAAAATGATTTTGAGTTTTATTCCACATTGTTCTCCCTCTCTATCCAGGATCTCCTACATATATCCCCCTCCGAGTGGTTGACAGTGGTAGCCAGGCATCATCTAGTTCTTCTGGTCTCATAGTCATATAGGCTGAGGACTGCAATGGTGTACCAGTCGCTAGGACTAATTATTTCCATGAATCTTTGGTTTTCTTCATTCTTCTTTGCTCTAGACAAGGAGAGACCCATCACTGCATCTAGATGGCTGTTTGCAAGCTTTTTAAGATCCCAGTCACTACTCCCCAAAGTAGGAGGTGGAACAATGTTTTGTGTAGTATGTTTTGCCAGTTGAGCTTGATATCCCCTGTGATTATGGTCCTGAGCCAACAGGTACAGCTATTCACTCCTTTTGGGTAGGTGGCTGCGACAAAGAAGTGACTACAACCTTGTCCCCTGTCAGTTCTATTATACACCTGGGAATTCAGATCATACAAATACACTTATAGGACCATAGTCTGCCAACCCTATACATGGTCTTGGGTATGCTCCCCACTTCATAGACATACCTAATAGTTCAGCCTGTCCAACCATCTATCCACCCGTATACCCATGTTCGCCTTCACTGACAACGCAATACTATATGTGTAAAAGGGTTCATCTTTGTTGTCGGTACCTCCCATGTACCTCTCTATGTCTTCCTCTTCCTCAATGCCACCATGTTGATCACTCACATTTGGTACATTGTCCTTCTCTTAACCCAAATCAATACTTAACTCTACCTATCTAATAGTATTCCCTCCCCTCTCCTCCCACCCCTGGTAAACAACAAAGAAAATTTCCTTCCATAGATAAACCTTTCCTTGACTTTTACAATAACGAATTAATACAGTATTTGTCCTTCTGTGATTGACTTATTTCACTCAGCATAATTCCTCCAAGTTCATCCTTGTTATGAGGTGCTTTGCAGATTCTACGTTATTCTTTAGGGTTGCATAGTATTCCATTGTGTGTATGTACCATAGTTTGGATATCTACTCCTCAAACAACCTAGGTTGTTTTCATCTTTTGGCTATTGTAAATAGTGCTGCAATGAACATGGGTGTGCATATATCTGTTCTTGTCATGGCTCTCAC
>NW_006921649.1:10560234-10585250 GCF_000298275.1 Orycteropus afer afer | reverse complement strand
GGTGAAAATTTACAGAGCAAATTCAATTTCCATACAGCAGTTCACATATACTTTGTCTCATGACATTGACCACAATTTACCACAATGCAACATCTCCCCTCCCACTTCCTCCCCAACAGTTACCTCTTCCCTGTGTCCATCCCTCCATGCATTTCTGCCCCCTGAGCTGTCTCCCTGTGCGTAAACAGCCCTTCTTTCTCCCATGCCTGTTCTCTCCAGGGAGTGTACCTACCTTGGGTAAAAGTTCAACTCATATGCCTGTCCACTGTTTGGCTGGAAGCCACAGATGTGCGTTCAATTTCAGATCTGAAGGGCAGCTAGGGGCCATAGTCTCAGTGGTTCCACCAGGCTCCATCTGGCCAGCAAACCTGGTACCCCCCCCCTTTTTTTACCCTCAAATGATTTTTAGTTTTGTTCCACATTGTTCTCCCTATCCAGGATCTCCTACATAGATCCTCTTCCAAGTGGTTGACAGTAGTAGCCAGGCACCATCTAGTTCTTCTGGTCTTATAGTTGTATAGGCTGCAGATTGAATGGTATACCAGTTGCTAGGACTAATTGTTTCCATGAATTTTTGGTTTTCTTCATTCTTTCTTGCTCTAGATGAGGAGAGACCCTTCGCTGCATCTAGATGGCAGCTTGCAAGCTTTTAAGATCCCAGCCGCTACTCACCACAGTAGGAGGTGGAACAATGTTTTGTGTAATATATTATGCCAATTGAGCTTGATGTCCTCTGCGACTATGGTCCCGAGCCCACAGGTTCAACTACTCGGTCCCTCTGGGTAGCTGGCTGTGACCAAGCATTGACTACAACCTTGCCCCTTGTCAGCTCCATTATACACCTGGGAATTCAGATCATACACATAAAGTTATAGGACCAATGTCTGCCAACCCTACACATGTTCTTATGTACACTCCCCACTTCATAGATATAGCTAACAGTTCAGCCTGACCACTCATCTATCCACCCATATATGCATGTTTGCTTTCACTGACCACGTCATACTATATGTGCAAAAGGTGTTGAACCATTCTTGCATACCTGATATGAACCCCACTTGGTCATAATGAATGATTTCTTGATATGGTGTTGGAGTCTACTGACTAGGATTTTGTTGACGATATTTGCATCTATGTTCATAAGGGATATTGGTCTGTAGTTTTCCTTTCGAGTGATGTCTTTGCCTTGTTTTGGTGTCAAGGTTATGCTTGCTTCATAAAATGAGTTAGGGAGGAGGATTCCATCCTTTTCTATGTTTTGGAATAGTTTGAGCAGGAATGGTGTCAGTTCTTCTCTGACTGTTTGGTAGAATTCTCTGGTGAAACCATCTGGGCCAGGACATTTTTTTTGGTTAGTAATTTTCTGATTAACTTTTCAATTTCTACTTTTGTTATGGATCTGTTAAACTTTTCAACATCAGTCTGTATTAATTTAGGTAAATAGTGTGTTTCTAGAAATCTGTCCATTTCTTTCAGATTTTCAAATTTGTTGGGGTACAGTTCTTCATAGTATCTTGATACTATCCTTTTTATTTCAGTTGGTTCTGTTGTGATGTCAGCCACTTCCATTTCTTATTCATGTTATTTGTATTCTCTCCCTTTTTTCCTTTGTTAAATTTACCAGTGATCTGTCAGTTTTATTGATCTTTTCAAAAAACCAACTTCTGGTCTTGTTGATTTTGTCTACTGTCCTATTTTCTGTTTCATTGATTTCTGCTCGAATACTGATTATTTCCTTTCTTCTGGTGACTATCGGCTTTTCTTGCCGCTCTTTTTCTAATTTTTGGAGATGTTGGTTTAAAGTGTTGACTTTGGCTCTTTCTTCTTTTTGATGTGTGCATTTATTGCTACAAATTGGCCTCTGATTACTGCTTTTACTGTGTCCCAAAGATTTTGGTATGTTGTATTTTCATTCTTGTTTGATTCAAGGAATGTTTGAATTTCAATTTTTATTTCTACTCTTACCCAGTCTTTCTTAAGGAGGGTGTTGTTCAGGTTCCATGTGTTTACTCTTTTTCTGTTGATCTTCCTATTGTTGATTTCTAATTTGATAGCATTATGATCTGAGAAGATGCTTTGCAGTATTTCAATGCTTTTAAATTTATTAAGGCTTCCTTTATGGCCTAACACATGGTCTATCATGGAAAATCTTCCATGGACACTTCTCCAGTTATACTTTGAGTGACTTCCAATCTGAGGGCTACATCTTCTGGCACTATATAAGACAAAGTTTTACTGCTATTCAAAATGTTTTCCTGTAATACAGCAGACACTGTTTCACTGATATTCATAAGGTTTTAGTGGCCAATTTTTTGCAGGAGGTATGTCACTGTCCTTTTTCCTAGTTTGTCTTAGTCTGGAAGTTCTGCTGAAACCTGTCCACCATGGGTGACCATGTTGGTATTAGTATTTCAAATACTAGTGGTATAGCTTCCAGCATCACCACAACACCCAAGCCACTACAGTAGACAAAGTGACTGTTTTATGATAACATGTCAATTTTACAAATGAGTAAGGTTCATTGTATGAAACTGAAGCATCTATAAAGAACAGCTGTCAACATGTGTTTCCATAATCTATAAATTCAATGTAATCCCAATCCAGATGCCATCAACATTCTCTAAGGATATGGAAAACCCAATCATTAATTTTATATGGAAAGGAAAGAGGCCTCGGATAAACAAACCACTATTGAAGAACAACAAAGTAGGAGGTCTCACACTCCTGCATCTCAAAACCTACTCTACAGCCACAGTAGTCAAAACAGCCTGATACTGGTACAATGACAGACACATAGACCAGTGGAATAAAATTGAGAACCCAGAGAATGATCCATCGACCTATGGTCAGCTGGTTTTTGACAAGGGGCTGAAATCCATGAAATGGGGAAGAGATGGTCTCTTTAACAAATGGTGCTGGCAAAACTGGATATCCATTTGCAGAAAAATGAAACAAGATCTCTACCTCACACCACACACAAAAGCTAACTCCAGATGGATCAAAGACTTAAATGTGAAACCTAAAACTATAAAGTTCCTCAAGGAAAAATTAGGTGCAAATTTAGGGGCCCTAATTTATGACATAAATAGACTGTCAAACATAACCTAAACTGCATAAACAGCAGAAGAGAAACTAGATGAATGGGACCTTCTGAAAATTAAATTTTTACGTGCTTCCAAAGACTTCTCCAAAAGAGTAAAAAGAGAACCTACAGATTGGGAAAAAATATTCGACAGTGACATAGCTGACAAGGAACTTAGGTCTAAAATTTACAGAAAATTTCAACACCTCAACAACAAAAAGACAAACAATCCAATTCAAATATGGGCAGAAGACATGAATAGATATTTCACCAAAGAGGTTATTTAGGCAGCCAACAAACACATGAAGAAATGTCCATGATCATTAGTTATTAGAGAGATGCAAATCAAAACAACAATGAGATACCATCTTGCCCCAGCACTAGTACCAAAGTTCAATGAGACATAAAATAACAGAAGCTGGCGAGGATGTGTAGAGATTGGGACTTTCATACACTGCTGGTGGGACGATAAAATGATATAGCACCGTGAAAAGCAGTATGGTGATTCCATAAAAAAGTTGAAATTAGAAATACCATTTGACCCAGCAATCCCATTACTAAGTATATATCCTAAAGAAGTGAGAGCTAGGACAAGAAGAGATATATTCCCACACATGTTCATCACAGCAATCTAGATGTCCATCAACCGAAGAATGGATAACCAAACTCTGGTACATACACACAATGGAATACTATGCAACACTAAAGAATAATGTAGAATCTGCAAAATACCACATCACATGGATGAACTTCTAGGACATTATGCTAAGTGAAGTAAGTCAATTACAGAAGGACAAATATTGCATTAGTTCATTATTGTAAAAACTCAAGGTACGGTTTATATAGGGAAGAAAACTTTCTTTGTTGGACATGCTTGTAAATGTGGTACACATTATTGTAAAAACTTTTCTGTAAATCCAGGTAGATTTCAATAGTTAATAGAAATGAGATTCAAAAGCAATTTTGCACTGATAAGCCCAAAAAGACCTTCTGAGTTAAAAAACTTGATTATAGACACTTCAGATTTACCATGAAAAGAATTTATACTTACTTTTATTTTGTATAAATAAAATACTTCTGTAAGATTAATAATGTTTCAGGTTGTACCAACTGTATTAAAACTTATGTATCTTCAGTCACATATTTAATCATCTTTGAGAATTCCCTATTTTTCTAACCACTTAAGAAACCAATCAAATTGAATATATATAGTATTCATTTTTAAGTTTGCAAAAGATGGTATCAATTCTGAATCATTTAAATATTAGTTTACAAATATTGCTTATAGTTTAATAGCATTGTAGATGCAGCTTCACAAAGATACTGGTTCTAGACAGTAATTATATACTCAGCCTAATGTTTCAGTTAATGGACACGCAATTCAGTGATAATTACAATGCTTGGACATAATGTCCCTTTATTAGCAGTATAAAATAAAGCCAATTTATACCAATTGAAAAATTAGTCTATTTATTTTTATAATTGCTTAATTTTTATTTTAAAAATATTTTCAAATGCAAAAATACTGTAACATATACCAAATTTAATTTACAATTCTAGAAATATACTTAAAATACTAATTATGATGAACATGGACATAGGATATATTTGTAAACAATGTATTAATGGAAGGAAACAAGAAAATAATTTGATAAGAGCATTACATTAGGAGAATAAAGGTCCAGGTTGTACTTTTTCTCTAACAATTAGTAGTTATGAGACTTTGGGCAAGTCACTTAACCTCACTGGATTTCAGTTTTAATATATGGTTAATTAATGTTGTAGCTGTCTCAAAATAGCATTTGATTTGTCCACATCATTTCTAGTTCTAAAGTTTTTAAGTTAACACTATTACAGTATGATTTTGTTGTTAGGTGGCATAAAATTGGTTCCAACTCATAGTGACCCTACGTACAACAGAACAAAATGCTGCCTGATCTTGCACCATAAAATGAAAGTAAAGTAGCCTAAAATACAATATGCCACCTAGGTTCATGAACATTCTTTTTCTACATTTAGAAAAATATACTTACAATTGATGAATTACAGAAACGAAATTACGTAATTTCCGTGCTAAAATAAAAAATGTTTCATACAAGTTAAAAATTATAGCCCCCAAATCAGTACCATTGGAACATATTTTTTTCCCACTGAAACTCTAGTAGATGATTTACTTTTTCATCAACAGAAGTATATATTAAGATATCCAAAATACAAGTACAAGAAAACAGACCATTATATTAAATATTATAAAAAACAGAGCAGTATATTAAATCAGTATATTTAATTTTAATTAGCAGTGATTAAAATACCTGATGGACCGCAACAAAATTATTAAACTGTTTAGTTTGAAGGGTTTAACATTGGATTATTATTGCTATCAAAGCCCTTTAATACTTCTATTTAGTTATTTTTAGGTGCATACACATTTTTTATATTGTGTACATGTAACAGACAATATAGAGTCTAACTACAATCATTATGGTAGTTTTACATAGACATATCTATGAATGAAATATGTATTTTTTAATTCCAATGTTTATAAATGGGCTTGTATGTCTTATAACAAACAGCTCCACCTCCATAAATGGCCTGAGTTTTTCTAGTGGCAATTGCCTCAATCTGACAATTATCTTTAAAATGCTATAATCAAAAAGTACACATGTAACAACAAAATTCTTTAATGTCAATGCAGTACTAAAAAAATCGTGAATAATATAAGGTTTAAAAAACACCAAATCTACTATGATGGCAAACCTGTGTCCATTATGCAGGCTTCACAGCATACTCCAAAACTAAGTATTACAGAAAGTAATATGAAAATCCTTAGATTCATCTATATAGTCAAATTAATTGTGCAGACAAAAAAAAGTTATTTTTAATTTTTATTTGCTAAAACAAAAAGCATATTTATAGATGGCATAATAGAAAAGTTATCTTTTACATATCTTTAATGCATGCACTGCCAGTGAGTCAGATCCGACTCATAATGACCTTTCTTTGGGTTTCCGAGGCGGTATCACTATGGAAGTAGATTGCCCAACCTTCCTCCCGAGGTGTGTGTGGCTGGTGGGTTTGAACCACCAGCCTTCTGGTTAGCAATCAAGTGCTAAGCCAAACAGGTAAACAGCAATTTAAATCAAAGAAATAAAAAATACATTTGTGAGGAGATATATAAAGTCATCCCCCTTTAGCAGGATATCCTGTATGTGAACTGGGAGGAAAAACTTCTAGATCAGTGTTTCTCAAAATGTGGTTCAAGGACCATATGTATCAAAATCACTAGGAGTACTATGTAAAATATATATTTCTGGGTCCTTCCCCAGATCTATTGTATCAAAATATCTGAGGGGTACAAGAATCTTCACTTTACAAACCACCTAGAGAATTCTAATGTACACTACAGTTCCAGGAATCACCTTGCCAAATATATTAAGATTTGGAAGTTTATGAAAGTTTTAGGAACTTAGCTGTACCCCCCTCCCAGTATGGTTAGCAATTCACTCTTCAATTTCTCAATTACTATTGCAATACAAATAGAAACAAAGAAAAATCTTATTCTCTTCAGTAAGTTTAGAGAAAGAGAAATCATCCATTTTCAGTAAAAGAGTAATGACAATTTAATGTAACAAGATAAATAAGGTTTAAAAAACACCAAATTTACTATGATACATCTTTTATTTCCATAACCAAAAATGCACATCTTACGTGGAAATTAGAATCCTAAACATTACCCACATATTGAGAATAAGTACTTTGGAATCTAACCAACCTGGGTTTGAACTCTGTCCCTACCACATTTTATCTGTGAAAAATTTTTGACATGCTGGAACTACAAGATGAAAACCTTCAAGAAGAGAAAATATTCTCCATATTCTTCTTGTATAGTGGTTGATAACCTGCTGTTTACTGTAGTATGAATGAAAAAAATTCCCAATTTCATAATGAACCTTTTGCTTCCTCTGAAGTCCATTTCTGGTATTATTATGGTAACTACATCCAACTCAGATTTCCATAAACATTTTTTCTATTCACTCAAACTTTTATTTCATTGATATCACTGTCTACTATTGTCTTTTTTACTCATCTTGTTATTGGGGGTGGGGGGGAACCAGCTTCAACTAGATTTAAATTTAATAACAGTGAGAAAGAAGAGGGTCCTCCAAAGATTTTCTCCCTTACACTTTTACATTCCTAGTAATTTTTATGCACAAAGATTATCCTTCAATTATTCATGATGTTTGTGGTTGTTTTTTAATAAAATTTTTCGGGGAGTTGGTTTCAAAAGAAAATGCAAAGCATACAAATCCAGATATAAAAATTATTAACATTTTAACATTTTCTTCCAATCTCTTTTGGTGACTTTAAAAATATTTATTTATTTATAATTTATTAATACTTTTTTAATGTAACATTATACCAAAAGCATCATAACAAAATCTTGAATGATAGTGTTTATACTTAGAAAGTAGTAGAACAGGTGATAAGAAACAAAACTTCACATTCAGACTAAACAAGTCTAATTATCTACCTAATATTTCATCATATGTCTGCATAATAATATATTTAATCAATTTTCAGTCTTTTCAACATCACTTGATAAACACCTTGCTACACAAACCTTTGTCTGGATTCCAAATTATATCCTCACACTAGACTTTCAGACACGATGTACTCAAGTTAATGGATATAAATATTTTTAAGGACTTTGATACTATAATCACATTTTATTTAGTTTCTCTGAAGTCAAAACATGAAGTAAAGTGTGGTATAAAATGAACAAAGCAAAAAATAGGTGAAAATTTCACAAACACACTTGCAATCTAATATACAGGGAATTCAATCTAATTTACAACATGTACCAAAAATGGAAATGGAAAACTTTGTATGTAGTTTGGCCATTAAGTTTAAAGAACTAAAAGAAAAGAAAGACATAGAGTAATTTCAGACTTGTTTCAATTATAACACATAAAGATTGTGAACATCTTTGTTTATGACAATACAGTTATACACATTCATTTATGCCAAATGAGGTTTGTTTCACTTTCTGCCACCTGGCTGATTTAACTATTAAGGCATATGTAAAAGCAGATATTTTAACATACATCAGATTTAATTTTCATTTCACTCAGAATTTTTTTTTTAACCTCCCATGTACTTCTCTATGTCTTCCTCTTCCTCATTACATTCTTCATCAGTCATGTTTGCTACATTGCCCTTCCCTTCATCCAAATCAATGTGTCTTTACCTATCTAACAGTATTTCCTCCCCTCCCCTCCCAACCCTGGTAACTAAAAAAAAGAAAATTTTGTACCATATATAAACCATTCCTCGACTTTTTACAATAATGGACTAATAAAATATTTGTCCTTCTATGATTGACTTATTTCACTCAGCATAATGTCCTCTAAGTTCATCCATTTTATGCGGTATTTTGTAGATTCTACATTATTCTTCAGTGTTGCATAGTAACCCATTGTGTGTATGTATCAGAGTTTGGTTATGTTTTCTGCTGTTGATGGGCATCTAGGTTGCTTCCATCTTTTTGCTATTGTAAAGAGTGCTGCAATAACCATGGATGTGCATATATCTGTTTGTGCCCTGGCTCTCACTTCTTCAGGATATATACCTAGTATTGGGATTGTTGGTCAAATGCTATTTCTAACTCCAACTTTTTAAGGAATTTCTATGCTGCTTTCCACAGTGGAAATAAGTCAATCACAGAAGGACAAGTACTATACGAGCCCATTACTGCAAAAAGACAAAGAAGGGTTTGCTTGGGAAAAGGAACTCACTTTGTAGGTTACCTGGATGGGGAGGGATGGAGAGGGATTAATTTTGGGCTAGCTGGGGCCCACACGCTGACATGGGAAAGGGAAGGGATATATGGAAAGACTCTGTGACCACCATGATAACATTAGGAAAAGGGAAGACACTGAATTGTGCACATAGGAGATAAAAGACAGATGCTCTGGTAGCATAGTGCCTAAGGCACTTGACTGCTCACCAGAAGGCTGGCGGTTCAAACCCACCAGCCACTCCTCAGAAGGAAGGTTGGGCAATCCTACTTCCGTAGTGATACTGCCTCAGAAACCCAAGGAGGGGTCACTATGAGTCGGGGCTGACTCGACGGCACATAACAACAACAATACCAACCAGTGTGTCTACAATACTGCATTACCAGTAACACCAAACACCAGGCTACAGATAAATACATAAACATCTGAGAAGATCAGATAGGGGTCTGAACAGGAGTGTACTCTAGAAAAAGGATAGATTCAGCACAGGCTACTCTTGCACAGATACCAGTGATACAAAATACCCACAGTCCTTACAGAAACAGAAGACAGACATAGAATAATCCCTCACAGACACCCAGACATTGTGGGAGAGAGATCCAGTGGATCTACCGTCTCAGGACCATAGTACTGGGGGACACCAGACTCAACTGGCACAACAAAATACATAAAAGCCTTGTTCTTCATCCTACATTGGTGAGTAGCAACTGGGGTCTTAAAAGCATTCAAGTGGCCATCTAAGATGCACCTAATGGTCTCCTATCATTGGAAGCAAAGAAAAGTACAAAAGAACAAGAGTATTTGGAAGCAATCAGCCCTAGGACACGAAGGACCTCGAGACCAGAAGAACTAGATGGTGCCTAGATACCAATGCCAACCACTCAGGAAAGGATCAATTCTGGAGATCCTGGATAGAGTGGGAGGAAAAACTTGGAACAAAATCCAAAAACTCAATAATGACCAGAAGTACTGGTCAGATGGAGCCTGGTGAGACCCACAATACTATGGTCCTGGGTTCTAGGCCTGGAATAAAGCTCACTCCCAGGGGCTAGCTCTCAGCCCACTAGTAAACAAGATGTACATGCAGACCATTCAACCCAGGGTGATGTACCCACATACTCTATGGAAATGCATTCCTTGGAGCAAGCAAGCACGGAGCACTAGAGGGGCAAAACTGACACGGAGGAAATGCAGGATAAACAGGAGTGCATATTTATGAGGGGCACGGGAGGAAAGTTACTGGACAGGGAGGGGAGGAGACTAGGTTAGGGTTAGGCATGGTACACGGGGAGTGAAATTAAATGTACACATAATATTAAATGTAAAACAAACTCTTAAAATAAAAAATTAAAACAAAAAATTACAGACCCTTTATGTGTCCCTTTATGGTGAATCCAAAAGCTGTAGTCAAATATTAAAAACTGAATTTAATAAGTCACTGATTTACAAAAAGAGAACTTAATATAGCTTGTTGATCATCTGTCATGTTGATTAAATTGTATAGCTTTCAATAACCCCACAACTATTTAATAGATGATTTTTATAACTGCTTTAGATAAAGGCTACTAGAGGGTGTTTGCAAGGCAACAAATAAGCAAATAAATCAATAACTTTCTTCTCCACACATATATGACTTTAAGATATAAGTGTATATGAAATAAGGTTTGTTTGCACTTCTTGTCATAGAATTTGGTCTATTTTTAGTCATTTTCTGTCAATATAGAAGATATCATTAATTCTCTAGTCGCTCAGGATCATATGACTCTTAAAATTTTATAAAGATTCACTTCTGGAAATCCAAGATCCTTTCATATATGACCTAGCAAGGAAAACCCACCTATACCTATAAACCAAAACTGCCAGAGTAGAAGTCTGAGAATTTGAACTTTAACCTAGACACTCATAATCAGGAAAACATGAGGGAACATATTTGCATTATCTCCCATTCTTTTTCTTGCCACCCTGTATCATAAAACAGACTTCAATTTTCTACTCATTCAAATAATTTTCTATTCTATATCCAAATGTGATCAGAAAACATGGCTACGAAGAGGTTTAGCTTCCAATCTGAGTCTATAGCTTTGTGTCCTTAGGTAAGTCATTAATTTCTAAGGAATTTGGGGATGAGGGACGCATCCAGATACTTCTTAATTTATAAAAGGAAGTGGTTGGTCTAGATCAGCAGTTCCCAGATTATATTTCACAAAACATTAGTTGGCATTTCCCATAGAAAAAGTGTCTATGGTTAAGTAATTCTGATAAACACTAAAAGACTAAAACTGTTAATATGTCAGTGTGCATTACAAATTTCCAACAGACAGACAGATAATATATTAGCTTTTCCAAATTTATATGGAAACTTTTTAAATAGTACTATTAACTTGTTAACTTCTTTTTTGTAGGGGCCTTGAGACCTGCAGAAAAAGTTTAGGAAATACTCATCTATATAATACTCACACTCTTGCAGTGTTGTAAATTACATGGTATGGCTTTTCTAGTCAGTCTTTGTAACTCCCACTTTGCCGTGAGCAACTGAGTAGGTGCTTGTTAAAATCATCCATCTGGAGCAACATGAAGTAATCTTCTGGCATGTTCACCCTCTCTCAGGTATGTAGAATTTTGATGTTGAGATTGGTTAGTTTTGCCACTCTACCAGGCTTAAAATGAGCCCTCCTAGAGGCAGAAGGGAGTTCTGGTAGCATAGTGGCTAAGGCACTTGACTGCTAACCAGAAGACTGGCAGTTCAAACCCACCAGCCACTCCTCGGAAGGAAGATGGGGCAATCTACTTCCGTAGTGATACTGCCTTGGAAACCCAAGGAGGGGTCGCTATGAGTCGGCTTGACGGCACATAACAACAACAACAAGACACAGAAAGTAAGCTTCCTGAATGCCAGCTGAGAGTGGCACACAACTGAGAGAGACACGTGGCTGACAGAGAGAGATGTGCAGGTGAACGAGAGAGATGTGCAGCTGAGCAAGAGAGATGTGTGGTTGAGAGAGAGAGAGAAAGGCTCGCAGCTGAGAGAGAGAGAAAAGCATGGCTAAGAGAGAGATGTCCGGTTGAGAGATGCATGACTGAGAGATGGCAGCAGTGGAACCAAGAGGTACGAGAAAGAACAGAAGGCTTACCTGGCCCACAGAGGCAGAGGCCAGGTTGAGAGACTAAGGGCCAGAGAGGTGTGTCTAAGGACACAGCACAGTGGAGAGTGTCCTGACCGAAGAACCGTATCCTGAGCACACTCCTAAATTTGAATTATAGCCTGTTGCTTCCCTACTAAACCCCATAATCTGTGAGTTCTATGTGGCTACTGCAGCAAATTACCGAACCCAACAAAGAGGTGGTGGGTGCTGCAAGAGGGACGGTTGAGGTCAAGGTTGTGAAGAGGCCTGGAGGGTGGCGGCATGTCTGGCCTCATAGGATCAGGCCTTGGGCTGCTTATGGTGACCCTGTCTTCCTCTTGTAGAGTTAGAGGAGGCCAGAAGATGCCGCCTCCCTGGCCTTTAGCAACTCTCTTCTAGGTTCTAACATTTTATAACTAAAAATGGTTTGTACTGGTTAAACTGAAGTAAAAAAAAAAAAAAAGAGTGAGAGCCATGTCATTGTTATCATCATCATCATCACAGTAGTTAACATTTACTGAGCACTTATGCACAGGCACTGTGCCAACTATTCTATATACCCTTCTCATTTAATCTCTGAACTTTCCTAAGAGGTTGTTGTTTTTATATGCCATCGAGTCGGACCCAACTCATAGAGACCCCTCCTTGGGTTTTTGAAGCAGTATCACTACAGAAGTAGACTGCCCAACCTTCCTTCCAAGGAGTGGCTGGTGGGTTTGAACCGCCAGCCTTCTGGTTAGCAGTCAAATGCCTTAGGCACGATGCTACCAGAGTTCCTAAGAGGTAGGTAGTATTATTACCATTTTCCAGGTGAAGAACAAATAGATAAGAGAGATTACATATTTGCATAAGATCACAAGTCAAATTGGAAATTAAATCTAAACAATCTGATTCTGAAGCAAACTCTCAAAACAGACAAAAGTGGAATTTAACCTAATCTTACTACTAATATTTAAAAGTTAATAAATTAATAGGAAGCCAACATAGAATATACATTATAAAATACCAAGAATAGAGAAGAGTAACATTTAAGAACCATGTTCATGGCATTAGTTCTTAAAAAAAGTTCTTAAAAAAATCAATACATTAAAAGAAATTTGATTTAATAACAATTTTATCTTTAGAAATAGCTCTTTATAAAGAAAAGATGTTAATTTCAGCCACATCAAAATATCAGGGTGGGGATTCTAAGTGTTAAAAAAAAAAGCAGTAAGATTAGAATAACTCATGATTTATTATATATGTACCTTATATAATCATACACATTTTACTTATTGGGAAACAAGAACATAGATTCTATTGACTTATACATTTCTGTATTTTATTTTATTCCATAACACTTAATTGCACTTATTTGGAACTTGAACATGGATTTAGAGGCAGTTGTTTGAATAGAAAAAAAGGGTATAATGATTGTATCCCTTCACCTTACTTATCACTGTGTGCTGAACAAATAATCTGTGAAACAGGCCCATATGATGAAGATAGGGGTCATCAGAACTGGAGAAAGATTCATTAACAACCTGTGATATGCAGATGACACCACTTTATTTGCTGAAAAGAAGACTATTTGAAGCATTTACTGATGAACATCAGAAGTCTACAGCCTTTCCTATAGATTACATCTGAACGGAAAGAAAATGAAAATTTTTCCACGAATGAACCAATAAACACCATCAAAATAAATGGAGAAACAATTGATCTTGTCAACAATTCATTCTCCTTAGATCAACATCCTTGGAAACCGTGGTCAAAAAAATCAAACAACGTATTCCATTAGGCAAATCTGCTCAAAAGACCTCTCTAAAATGTTAAAACACAAAAATGTCACTTTAATGACTATGGTGCACCTGATCCAAACCATGGTATTTTCAATTATCTTTTATGCATGAGAAAGCTGGACAACGAAAAAGGAAGAAAGAAGAAATGATGCTTTTGAATTGTGGTGTAGGCAAAGCATACTGAAGACTAGACCTCCCATAGAATGAACAAATCAACCTTGGACGAAAACAGCCAGAATGCGCCTTAGAAGTGAAGACAGTGAGACTTTGGTTTGCTAACTTTGGACACATCATCAGGAAAAGTCAATTGCTAGAAAAGGAAATCATATTTGGTAGAGGGTCTGGGAAAATGAGGGAAACCCTCAAAGAGATGGAGTGACACAAGAGTCACAATATTGGACTCAAACACCAACAATCATGAAGGGCGGGATAAGTTTCCTTCTGTTACAGGTAAGATCACCACGCTCAAAAGAATTTTAACAGTGTTTAACATAGAACGGTCAAGTGGACATTTTCTCCTACCCTTCTCTAGAGTTTAAGTTAAAATAAATGTGACAAAGGAGGGGGCTACGTGTTGGAAAAAATGCAGAGGACAGAAAGAAAAGTAAACAAAAACCTCAGTTCTCTGTGATGATAAAAAGAAGATAAAATATCTGCCTTCAAGCAAATAATTAAGTGGTTCTCAAACTTGAGTGAGCAGCAGAATCAGCTAAAGGGCTGTTTAAAACACAGATTCCCAGGAGCCTTCTCAGAGCTTCTGATTTAATAGGACTGTTGGGGCAGGACCCAAGAATTTAGATTTCTAACTAGTTTTCAGGCTACTGATCTGGGTCTTTATTTTGTTCTAATTTAACATTTCTAACCTTTTAAAGGGAGCTCTGGTAGCATAGTGGCTAAGGCACTTGACTGCTCACCAGAAGGCTGGCGGTTCAAACCCACCAGCCACTCCTCGGAAGGAAGGTTGGGCAATCCTACTTCCGTAGTGATACTGCCTCGGAAACCCAAGGAGGGGTCGCTATGAGTCGGGGCCGACTCGACGGCAAATAACAACAACAACAACAACAACCTTTTAAAACACTATCCTCTTCTGATGAAGGGAAAAATCTTACCTCCTTTCTTCCATTCTCTCTCATTCTCCTCTGCTCTCCAAGAAAACAAACCCATTCATTTTCCTTCTCTTAAGATTCATTGCTTTACAGGAACACAAACAGAAACTTGTACACCAATGTTCACTGCAGCGCTATCACAACAGCCAAAAGGTAGAAGCAACCTAAATGTCTATCAACAGATTAGGACATAAAGAAAATGTGGTACATACATACAACAGCATATTACTCAGTCATTAAGAGAAGTAAAGTCCTGACACAAACTACAGTAAGGATAACCTTGAAAACTCTATGCTGTGTGAAACACTTTAGGCACAAAAGGACAAACACTGAAGATCCACTTTAGTCAAATGTGTAGAGACCAAAGCTTATTGGTAGTTACCAGGGATGGAAGGGAGAGGGTGGGGGAGTCATTGCTTAAAGGGAACCGAGTTTCTGTCAATGGTGGCTAAGTATTTTGGAAAAGAATAGTGATAATGGTTGTATAACATAAAAAACAATAAATGTCACTGAATTAAGCAGGCAAAAACTACTGAATTGACAAATATTTTGTTAAACTTATTTTTACCACAGTTAAAAATAAGTCAGTTTTAATGTTCTTTCTGGTTGGCTTATAAGTAAGTGAAGGTAGTATTCTCATTTCACATGTAATATGGAGACATGAACAATGAATGCTTCATAGTTGACAACTTACTTTCACGTATATTTATATTATTTACTATTCATAATTCTGTTAAGTGGGCTGGACAACGCTTATATTTAAGGCAATGCTAGGATTCCTATCCCGATAAATTATAAAATACATCTCCTATTCTCTTCTCTTCTGGTGATGCATCCCTTTTTTTCCTACTGGAATTGTCTGTCTGATTTTTCTATCAAAGATACACTATAACAGATAAAGGATGTTGGTATAACACACTGGTACAATCCATTAACAAAGCAATGAATGCTGTTTTTATTTTACTGATGGGGAAGGAGAACAACCTTGGAGAGGTTTAGTACCACAGAGCTACCTGGTGAGTGGCCAGTGTACTGCTTGATTACTATCCCAAAAGATGATTGTACAAGAAAAGCAAATAAGGAGGAAGGGAAGAAAAACAAATCAAACATAAGCATCAAAAGCAAAAGAGGATGGAAACAGGGATTTTGAATTAATTTCTGTTTTGCTTAGGTCAGAAGTCACACTTCTGTCGGTTTCTAGAGTCTTAGCTTCAGAATCAGATTGCCCATTTTAATTTCCAATTCTACCAAGCACTGGGAGACAATACAAATTTAGATTTTCTACCAATATTACAATCATTGTAAATACCTGTCCCAAATATTAACCGATTCCAAATTTTCTACCCTCCTTCTCTTCAAAAAGAAAAATCAATCTGTGATAAATCAGTCAGTTTCCAATATGGACTGGGAATTACATTAGATGTTCTAAAGTTTGGTTATATGCAATTCTTTCATGAGAATATTCCTATTACATTAAATATAATTTTTAAAACATTTACTCTTATTTTCTTACTCTTACCAATAACAGCAGCTAACATTTTTTTTTAAGCCCCCCATTGTATTTAATTTTATGCCAGGTACTTGACACAGAATCTATTTAATCTTCACAACAATTCTGTAAGTTAACTATCACTCCTATTTATAGATAAGGAAACTGATATTCAGAACAGCTCATGGATTTGCCTATAGTAGCAAGAGCTAGTAAGAGGAGCCCAGAGCAGGCCTGAAGTCTATTTGACTAAAAGCAAAGTTGCTTCTCACTGCAACGCTGCACCTTTATTCTAAATAGATGAATCCTTTCTTAACTGGATTGTTTATAACTATTTCATTTTAAAGGGTAAAAAAATCATTGGCCAAGTTTCTAGAAAATTACAGCCTCTACTTTTCCATACTGCCTACCTGAACTAAATAAGACAATTACCTTTATAGTTGTTACCCTGGGTTGCTTTTTAAAAATTCAAAATAAATAACCATCCTTGTCTTATTACAACAGATGACAGAGGTTATATGCAGTTCTCATTATGATGCTTTCTTAAGCTCTAACTGCTAAACTTAAATGAGAGGCATTTGGTACAATCTGAAAAATATTCAGTTCAATTAAAAGTAATTGATGCATGGTGAAATAATTCTTCCCAAAGCTGCTGTAAAATCTTCAAAAAAATAAAACTACTTAATAATTTTCATCTCCTACAGGCTAGAGAGAAGCATTATTGCATATTAAAAATTGGAGTGTAGTTTTCCCAGAGGTAAAAGAAAGTTATTAAAACAACCTATTTATTGTTGATATAACTATCCATTTGTGCCACACAAAAAGTAACAAATTTCAGTACATTAAAAGAAAAGCTAATTAAGGCATAATTAGTATTTTCTGTATTTTGATAATTAAGGGTTAGTTGGCTATTCCTTTTCAAATTTCTATTTGATGCACCCTGACAATGCCTTTAATGAGCAACTAACGCTATTGAATCCCTCATGGCAGGGGAGTTTAGTGACCACTACTACATTACTTTCATTTATCACTGCCTCTTTACCTATAAATTAATCTAGCCCTGTAGCTATGTTGATCTACTTTATATCAATTTCTTCATCCATATCAGCTGAATATGTATGGCATTAACCTCATTTGCTAGTTGAGAAAAGCAGAATTAAAATGAGATCTAATTTCTTGTGCACAGCACAATTTCAAAACTGCCTGCTAATTTCCACCACCTGTCAGTGTAAAGAGCCTTTACTTTCTTGTAATTAAATAAAACAGTATATTTTTTTTAGCAGCTCTGAAAAATGCTAATCTTTCAAAAGTGCTCAGTGATCATTAATCATTAGGACAGTAAAGGAGCCTTATTCAGAATGTTCATTTATCCTTTGTTTAAATATGAAAAGAAAAAAAGAAAATTTCTGGTCTTTCCACAAACATTAACTACTATATTCCATTCTGCTGAGATTCCTATTTATCTGGTCTAGTGCCACATGGTGGCAAGAAGGTTAACATTAAATAACCTAGAAGTAGCTAGTTTGATAAAATAAGCAGAAATATAATAAGCAAGGAATTGTCTCTGAATAAATTCACACTGCATCCATCTATGTGTAGTGGAACCTACATTTATAACTTAGAATGCAGTGTAATAAAGAATAACTTTTGACAATACATTTAAACAAATCCATTCAATAAACTGCCTACTATACTACACATTAAAGTGCTGCCTAAAAGTATCATTTGAACAAAAACATTATTTAGACTTAGATAACTATAGTTAAGTATTTCAATCAAATTTTACTGGACTTCTCAATGATATGTGTGAGTGTATGTACATATGTGTGTGTATATATACATACTGATATACCTATAGTTAAGAAATCCAGTAAAGTGTGACTACAAATGCTTAATGAAGAAGAATGCAGCATCAGGATTGGAGGAAGACTCATTAACTACTATAAAATGCAGATGACACAACTTTGCTGAAAGTTAAAAGGAGTTAAGCACTTACTAATGAAGATCAAAAATTACTTCAGCATAGATTACACCTCAACATAAAGAAAACAAAAATCCTCACAACTGGACCAATAAACATTATGATAAATGGAGAAATATCGAAGTTATCAAGAAATTTATTTTACCTGGATCCACAATCAATGCTCTTAGAGGCAGCAATCAAGAAATCAAACAATATATTGCATTGAACAAATATGCTGCAAAAAGACCTCTTTAAAGTAGTAAAGAGGAAACATGTCACTTTGAAGTCTAAGGTGTGCCTGACCCAAGCCATGGTATTCTCAGTTGCTTCACATGCATATGAAGGCTGGACAATGAATAAGAAAGACTGAAGAAGAATTGATGCCTTTGAATTGTGGTGTTGGCAAATACTGAAAATATCACGGACTGCTAGAAGAACGAAAAAATCTGTCTTGGAAGAAGTACAGCCGGAATGCTCCTTAGAAGAGAGAATGGCCAGACTTCCTCCCTTGTACTTTGTTCATATAATAAGAAGGGACCAGTCCCTTCATGCTGGGTAAAGTACAGAGTCAGCAAAAAATGGAAAGACCCTTAACAAGATGGACTGACACAATGGCTGCAACTATGGGCTTGAGGTGAGGATGGCACAGCACCGGGCAGTGTTTCATTCTGTTGTACACAGGATCACTATGAGTTGGAACTGACTTCACGGCACCTAACAACATCAACAATAAGTATGTAGCAGAGAAAGTTTAAAAAAAATTATACATATATGTATTTTATATATATATTATATATATATATACACACAAATAAAAAACAGAAAGAAACAATTGCTCATTGTTTTAATACACAGAAACAAATTAATATTTTGTATTTCTTTTGTCTTTTTCTAATACTTTAGTTTTTATTCGTTGTTTTATATCATTGTAATCACACTATATAAATGTAAGTTACTTAAACATGTAACTAACCTCCAATTCTTAGTTTAACATTCATGTATATTTTTCAATAAGTCTAACTTGTTAATTTTCCTTCTTGGATATAAGAAAACAGATTAGCAATAAACAGTATATATTTAAAGAAGAAAAATATAAACAAACATATGCATACAAACCACCAAAATATTATTAAAATGTTTAACTACTTAGTACCAGGCTCTCAGTCTGAACATATCTATTCTTCAAATACTAATATGCTTTGGGAATAATGCACTATAAATACTTCCTTATTCTTATTCTACTAAAAAAAGTATGATCTACTAGTACATAAATGACTAATTAATTAATTTTTAAAGAATTATGACATAAATGATTATGCATGAAATGATCCTCAATATTCCTCACTCTGTTTTATCAGAAACATTTGATGCTGTAGGACCACTATCTTGAATCCAAAAACTCTTTTGGAAATATTTCAAATGTGCTTATTTACAAAACTGTAGCTGGGACTTTTCTTATCTTTCCATTTGATCATCAAACTATTGTAATATATAAGAGGTGTTAAGCATTCTCTCAAGAGAGAAGAAACAAAGATGTGGGATGGATTATTTACACAGACTGAGAAGCTTCAGGGTTTCGGCAACAATTGTAGGAGGGATCCTATTTCACCCTGAGTTCCTTCATACAAGCCACCTTAAAGCAACTATGAGCAGAGGAAAGAAAATACTTTCAGGAATGTAATATGAGATTCTCATTGCTAGCTACTTTGGGACTAAATAATAAGAAAGAGATCCACTTTTAACATACTAAATAATAAGATAATCACTTTTAGCACTAGCATCACAGGCAAACACATTTCTAGCAGAAATTCAGGAGAAATATTTACATATGCCTCTATCACTGAAATGCCAAAGTTAGTTCACACATGGCCTTCCTTCAAGCAACTTGAATATATTAAGACAGCGTCTTTTCACTCCAAGATTCTAGTAATGAATCTTACAAATTGGTCAATGAGGTATTTGGCAGATTCTCTGAATTTCCAAGAATATCCACTTAACCCCAAAGGAAGAACTACCAAATAAATGGGAGCTCTAGTGGCATAGTACCTAAGGCATTTGACTACTAACCAGAAAGGCGGTGGTTCAAACCCACCAGCCACTCCTAGGAAGTAAGGTTGGGCAATCTAATTCCATAGTGACATAATTTAAATGACAGGAAACTTTTTCTCAGGTTATGGACTGTATACTGTGTACCTCTTATTTTGATATCTGGGGGAAGACTGTCTTGTGTGTGTTTTCCACAAGACTCAATGACAAGAAAACTGCAGATCACTGGGGAGGGGAGGAACTTCAGAGTGGTGAAATTTAATAACTAAAAAATTTTTGGAGTATTCTTTAGTGCTAAAAAGTCTTCAAAGATACATCTTAGTCACATACCACATGATATATCATTTATTATTCTTATTGCATCAGTTTCTTAGAGTCATTAGAAAACTTTAAAATATCAGAAAATACATTGGGATAAATATACCTGCAGCAGAAAACTTATGAAGTACCACAAGAAATCATCCATCTTCTACCTTACTTTTTAAAAATTTACCATCAAACTCTAATTACTCAAGAGAATAATCCAGAAAATATCACTCATAATCTGAGAAAGCACAGAGTTTCACTTGGTACATTTTTCCCATAGATCACAAATTAAATGATTTAGAATTTGTTATCATTAAAAATAAATGGGAAAATATGAGAAGAAAATATAAATAAAAAATATTGTATGAGTAAACATGCACTTTCCCAAGTAATTACAAAGAATTATCATCTTTGCATTTTTCTAGGATCTAGTATAGTGTTTGGCAAATGGTAGACAATAAGTGAATGTATATATAAAGAATTACAAAATTACACATAATTTACCTAAGATTTGGTACCAAGGTATGATATATTTAATTTGGTGTAATAGATAATAAACCATAAGAATCATTTTCAAAACATCTCCAGATCACACCACAATTTTAATTATCAATGGCTGCTAAGATTTTAAGTTTTTCTTCCCCAAATCTGCTTGTTAAGTAATGCTCTTGAATCAATATTTAAATATAATTTTTAAATGCATAACCTGGCAAATCCACTTACACAACAAGGACTCCTTTTTTAAATAAAATAATGAGTCCTTTCATCTGCTTTGTAATTTCAAAACTTTCTGTTAAGCAGAGGCACAGAATGTGTTTGTCTGCTTGTTTGTTTTCGCTTTATTACAGTTAATAATGTATTATCATCTGAGATGAGTTAAGTGGGAAGGAGTGTAGATAAATCATCTTTAAAAATAGAGCCTACTAGAAAACTGATGTATCATATGTATTATATATGTATTGGATGCATTATATGACAACTGAAAGAACAAAGCCCTGAGCAATAAAACAACATAAGCATGAATTCGGTCTATTAAGCATTAACCATTCACCAAAAAGGAAAACTTAACTAGCTCAAATAACATTATAGAGACAGATAACAGTGCATTTACATAGAGTATAGCAGTCAGATAGCAGGCTAGAATTAAAGTTTGAAAAGTTTTTAAATACTTAACAAAGAAATCTCCAAAAGCCATAGAGCATTACTTTCTAATCCTCAAGTTTCAAAGATAATCTTAACTGTCACAGACGCTTTTTTCCTATAACCTGCAGGATATATTTGGTACGCTGGAACATTTAAAAATCTTTAAAAATCTTTAAATGTTTACTGTTTAAGTGCCTAAAAACTGCTACTTGCTTTTCACCAAAGTGAAAATGCTAAGCACAAAATAGTTTTCCTGTGATTGAATTTCCTAAACACTTTTGCCTGGAACTGTGTATCAAATACAAAGGAACATTTTGCCAGGAATTGAAATATATCCAAGTACCTCGAAACAGAGAAAAATACATTATTTCAAAGTCAGGCTGCACTTAGACCACTGAAGTTGCTGTTAGAATATGTTTTTCTACTTCATCATTCCAGTGCTTTCCTACTCAATTTGCTAATAATTGTTCACAACCTACTTATATAGAAGGACCTAACAATTGTAGGGAGAGAATGCCATCTGCTGCTCCATAAGAGAACTCAATAGTAGAAAAGCTGGATAGCAGGTTGAATTATTACATAAATGATTTAGAAATCCGTACATAGAGATGAAGCTTGAAAGTTGAAATAATTCCTATTCCAATTCTGGACAATTTGAAAATACATCAAACGGGCACTTACTGTCTCAATGCAAATTCCAAGGTATTCTACACAACTACAAGTACACAGTGTGCTTAACGTATCATTGGTTCATGATGCTTACCAAGGTACTTGGGTACCAAGAGCCAGAGGGTCAAAATGAAAGGGTCACTTGCCTGGCCTCAATATAGTTTTTTCCTATCTGTGATTTACTACAATTTATAAACATCCAATTTATAAACTGTATCTTTTAAATGAATTATATATAAAGATAATTTATCACTCAAACAGGAACACTTTTGAGAATGAAAGGTGGAGTTGTTAATAAATAATTATGCCAGGAAAACAAGTATGAATTGGAACATAAATAGGCAAATCTGCATGTATAGTCAACCTTATTTATAAATTACTGTCTTGCATTTATTCCCTCTGGCTTTAGAATCTTCCCAGTGCCTTGAGAAACTTCATGAACAGCAATTTAGAAATTTTTAGGAATAGCTAGATACAGAAGAACAAAGGCAAAAAGCTATGGGAAAAGCTCATGTGAATACATTCTCAACTTTGAGCGTGGCCCCACCCAAGAAGCTACTTCAACACAGTTTTCTTTACTTCACTTTGTTTTAACATCTGGAATTCTCTGGCGCTAACAAATAATCTTCTTCAGGAAAGGCAAATCCTTTCTAGAATTCATTCATACACTAGCATGACATCTTTTAATCAGAACGCTTTCCTATTGACATAGGCAGATACTAGCTGCTTGGGAAAAAAGTAAATTTGGGAGGGCGTGTGCATGCATGTGTGTAGGCGGGTTATCAGAAGTGGTGATGGAGAAAAGAGAGTTACAGATCATTTTAGAGAATAAAATCCACTTTGGTTGGTACAGCCTGGATAGCACGTCAAAACATGGAGTGATAAAGGGAGAGAAGGCTCTGAGGACAAAGTTACCTATTTCAAATTTTAAATCCTAAAAGGGAAAGGGAACTTGCTTCCTCTTCAATTTCTAGTGAAGGAGGCCAGAATTCAGGCAAGCTCTATACTATGCCTTATCAGTGTCATGCCTTAAAGACATTCCAAGATCCAACAATCCCGTTTTAATTAACTTTTGGTGAGCTTTTATAACCAACACATTTATATAAAATTAATGGTTATAGTAAGTTTGACTTTAATAAATAAAAGGTTTTGGGAACAAAGTTCAAAAGTTTCACTTTTTGGTAGATATTCAGAAGCCATGATGTGTGTGTGTGTCCGTGTGTGTGTATCTGTGTTTAACGAATAAGGTTCTTCCTTATCTAATTATAAAAATAAAAATCCAATTTTAATTGGATTATAAATTAAAACTGACATTTTTTCTATTAAACAAATAGACATCTAGTACAAAAATATAATATCTAAAACAGTTCTTACTGAATAAACTGAGGCATTTTACAATTATGGTAAATGGTGGTACTTACCATGTAATAAACTAGAGGAAAGCACTAGAAATATTAACGGGAGAAAAACTGATGGATACAAAAATAAAGAAGAAATACAGTAAAATTCTGGCATGACTTACGAAAGATTCTATTTAGAATAGTAGTAATACTTGAAATTGTATCCCAATACTTAAAATGGGTGATCTATTTATATATAACTATTACCCACACTTTTGATTAATATATTTTATTCCCTGACCATGATGGATTACTATAATTATATGCTACTGAACTCCTGAGCAGCTTATTTATGTATCTGAGAAACAACCCACACAACTGGACAACAAACTAGTCAGTTCTGGAAGCCTAAGTTTGCTAGTCTCTTTTGTCTACAGTTCTGGTGCTCTGGACACAGGGCTGTATATGACTGTGATATATCTACTTTCCCAGACTTCTCTTGCTGTAAAAAAAAAAAAAAAAAAAAAATCTTTTCTGTATATCAATCAGGTACTTATTTACTTATTTATTAACCAACATTTACTGAGAATTTACTATATGTTAGAGTCTGCAATGCTCACAGGAGATATCACAAGTCCTGGTTATCTTACTTGGATTTTTTTCAACATAGAAACTTTGAGGCTTTGTATGCCCTCCTTCTACCTCCCAGAACACATCCCACCTTTCCTTCTTTTCCTGATAAGACTTCTACAATTCTTCAGGAGTTTATTCACTAATCATCCCTCCCAAAGCCTTCTATGATTATCAAATTCTGGGCAAAGAGCTATCCCGTGTTTTCATAAATAGGCGCACTGGGGGTGCAATGGTTAAAATGCTCAGTTGCAAACCGAAAAGTTGGCAGTTTGAATCCACTCCACAGAAGAAAGAAGTAGCAGTCTGCTTCCCTAAAGATCACAGCCTTGGTACCTATAAACCCAAAACCCACTGCCGTCAAGTTGGATCCAACTCATAGTGACCCCTCCTTGGATTTCCAAGGCAGTCTCACTTGTTGTTGTTGTTGTTAAGTGCCATCGAGTCATTTCCGACTCATAGCGACCCCATGCACAGCAGAATGAAACACGGCCCGATCCCGCGTCAGCTCCACAATCCCTGCTACGCTTGATCCCATCAT
>NW_006921649.1:10550608-10556893 GCF_000298275.1 Orycteropus afer afer | reverse complement strand
CTTCCTGTCTTTTAATCCCCTTTCTCCTGCTCTTCTGGCCTGCTTCTTTGGGTGTCCCTGAGTTTCCCCTCCTCACCTAATCCCTTCGGCTGATTGCTCTTCTCTTTGGCTCCCTGGGTTTTACCCCTTTCTCCTGTTCTTCTGGCCTGCTACTTTGTGCTACGCCCGTGCTTACCTTGTTCCCGGAGACCCGGTCCCTCTCAGGAGGGTAACAAGGGAAAGTGTTCAGTGCAGATCAGTGAGTAAGCACCAGTCCGCCCGTGCTTACCTTGCTCCTGGAGACCCGGTCCCTCTCAGGAGGGTAACAAGGGAGCCGTCTGAGCACTAGTGACTGGGTTTTACCCCTTTCTCCTGCTCTTCCGGCCTGCTACTCTGTGCTATGCCCGTGCTTACTAGGGAAGTAGATTGCCTCACCTTCCTTCTGAGGAGTGGCTGGTGGGTTTGAACCGCCAGCCTCCTGGTTATTAGTCAAATGCCTTACGCACCATGCCACCGGAGCTCCTTGGTAACTAAAGGGCAGTTTTATTCTTTCCTATAGTATTTTTAGGAGTTAGAATTGACTGATAGGAGCTCTGGTGGCAGAGTGCCTAAGGCATGTGACTGCTAACCAGAAGGCCGGCAGTTCAAACCCTCCAGCCACTTCACAGAAGGAAGACTGGTCAATCTACTTCTGTAGAGATACTGCCTTGGAAGGCAGTATGAGTCGAAGTCAACTTGACGGGAGTGAGTTAGAATTAACTGATAGCAATGGGTTGTTTTGGGTGTTCAAGCCACCCATTTGTGGTATATTTCCTGTTAGAGCACCACCAAGTAACCAAAACATTTTTCTAAATAACATTGTGATACAGATATTTCTTGATTTTTGAATTTTAGTCATTGTTTTTGACTCCCTTACATATTAATGACAATGTAACTATTAATCACAACTAAGCTACAAAGTAGGAACTCTGGTAGGGTAGCGCCCAAGGCACTTGACCACTAACCAGAAGGCTGGCGGTTCAAACCCACCAGCCACTCCTCGGAAGGAAGGTTGGGCAATCTACTTCCATAGCTCTGGTGGCATAGTGCCTAAGGCATTTGACTGCTAACCAGAAGGCTGGCAGTTCAAACCCACCAGCCACTCCTCGGAAGGAAGGTTGGGTAATCTACTTCTGTGCAATACTAACTCAGAAACCCAAGGAGGGGTCGCTATGAGTTGGGTCCGACTCAACGGCAGTGCATATGTTTACTTCCATAGTGATACCACCTCAGAAACCCAAGAAAGGGTCACTATGAGTCAGATCCGACTTGATGGCAGTGTGTTTTAAGTGGATTATAGTAAGTTTTTAAATTACAAAGTGTGAGACCTCCAACTTTGTTCATTTTTAAAGATTTTGGCTATTCTGGGTTCCTTGAATTTTCACATGAATTTTAGGATGAGCTTGTCAATTTCCATAAAATGAGCCAGCTGAGACTTTGATCTGGATTGCACTGAAACTGTAGATCAACTGAGGGATATTGCCAATTTAACAATATTACACCTTCTGATCATGACCATGTGATGTCTTTCCATTTATTTAGATCTTTAAGTTCCTTTTATATAAAAAAAAAAAAAAATTGTTTTTGGTAATTTTCAGAGTATAAGTTTTACACTGCTTTTGTTAAATTTATTCCTAAGTATTTTATTCTTTTTAATGCTGTTGAATATAGAATTTTTTGTTAATTTCATTTTCATGTTTTTAGTACTATTGGTCCATAGGATTTTTGTCTTGTGATATTATTGTCTGGTTTTGCTACTGGGCTAAAACTGCCCTCATAAAATGAGTTGGGAAGTATTCCCTCTTCTATTTTTTTGGAAGAGTTTTTAAAGAATTTGGTGTTAATTATTTTTTGAATATTTGGTAGAATTCACTGGAGAAGCAATCTGGGCAAGGGCTTTTATTTGTGGATAGTTTTTGATTACTAATTCAATCTCTTTACTAACAAACCAGATGTCATTGAGTCAACTCTGATTCATAGCAACTCCATGTGTAATTATGCTCTATAAAGTTTTTAATGGCCAATCTTTTGGTACTTGACCACCAGGATTTTCTTATAAGATGCCTCTGGACCTGAACTTCCAACCTTTCAGTTAGCATTGGAGTGCATTAAACATTTGTGCCACCCTGGGACTACTTAAATCTCCTTAGTTGTTATATAGTGTTGTTCAAGTCTTCTATTTCCTTATAAATCTTCTGCTTCGTTCTATCCATTATTGAACGGTAGGTATTTAAGTTTCCAACTATTATTGTTGAGTTGTTTGTTTCTTCTTTTTTGTCTATTTTTGCTTCCTGTATTTTGGGGCTCTGTTGTTAGGTGTATATGTGTTTGTTATATATTTCTGGCAGGCTAATCATTGTAAAATGTCCCTCCAGTGACATTTTTGTTTTAAAGTCTATTTTGTTCTGTAGCTTCCTCCAGCCTTCTGATGAGTGCTGTTTGCAATGATATATCTTTTGCCATCCTTTTACTTTCAATTTATTTTTATCTTTGAATATAAAGTATATTTATATTCTGTCTCCTGTAGACAGCATATAGTTAAACATATATATTTTTTTTCTTTATTCAGTCTGAAAATTTGTTTGGTTAGACTGTTTAATCCATTCACAATAGAATTCAAGCTATTATTGATATAGTCGGGTCTACATCTACCATTTTCTTTCTTTTTTTTTAATGTTTCATGTCTTTTTTTGTTTCTCTATCCCTTGTGCTGTTATTAGCAAATATATTGCATATCCATATGTTACAGGGCCATCAATGCTGTTATATATTGTATTATACAATTGCTTTCTAAATCAGTTAAAAGAAGAATGCAGAAGAAATATGCATTTATACTATATTTTTAATTACATACACAATTTTGATGTTGCTCTATTATTTTTGACAATGCCCTACAACATAAGTCATTACACAATCTGTTCCAAGTATATTCACACTTCTCTGAAGGTATGTTTTTGAGGTCAGTGTTGGGAAGTTTCCTACCCTTGGAGGATTTCTTTGCTGCCTCTTTCCCTGGTTCTCTCTGGTAAACTAGCTGGCCTATGGTTTAGTTTATCTCTCTCCTGAAGTTTTATCAGCCCCCTCTTAATTGGTTCCATCAAAACTTCCATTGTATTTAAGAATATCATTAGGCTTGAACAGCTTTCAATTTACCTATATTCTGTTTCAAACAAAGTCAGTTTCTTTGGGGATAATTTCCAAGCTCTCCTTTTCACAGCAACCTGCCTCACCCACTGGGCAGGCAGTCTCTGAAGCTGGGGGTAGGGACAGTGGTATGCTTCTGAGTGGCACACCTGCTTTAGGACAAGAATACTGAGTAGGGCAATAATGTCTGGTCTCCTTGGCTTGCCTCTTCCAGTGTGGAATCAACATCCTATGAATGAACTGAGTCAGAGTAATCAGGGTTTTACTATTCTAAGTGTACTGTACCTGAAGTAGAGCCTAAGCCTATGAGTGGGAGCTGAAAAGATGAAAGGAACCCCTGATTTCTTTAGGTCTGAAATTGATTCTCCCCAATATACAATGGGAAATGAGAAATGCCTGTGGTCTGCCCTCCCAGGAAGATACAGTAAACCCTGAACTGTGAGCTGGGGGAAGAAAGTTCTGTGTTCTTGGCTCTATCTGACTGGAGTGAAGTTTCTCTCAAACTTATCTGAGAGGAAAGAGAGAAGGAGTGGGTCATGGTTCAAATGCCACAATTCTCAATGTACTGAGTTTTAGTTTTTAGATTTTCTTTTTTTTTTTTTTTTTTTTTGCTGTATGCTATTAGGACTATTTCAAAGATTTTCATTGGTTGTTTTCAAATTATTTTCACCACTTACACTTGTTTTGTTGGGGAGCAGATCTATGGAGCTACTCAAAGCATCATTCTAGTCCTCCTTGTCATTTTTTTTTTTTTAACATATTCTGAATACATATTCTTTGTCAGACATAAGCATTGCAAATATCTTCTCCCAGGCTACAGCTTGCCTTTCATTTTCCTTTAATGAACAGAAGTTCTTAATTTTAACAAAGTCTAATTTGTTGTTAGGAGCTCTGAAAGCATACTGCCTAAGGCACCTGACTGCTAACAAGAAGGCTGGCGGTTCAAACTCACCAGCCACTCCTTGGAAGGAACATTGGGCAATCTACTTCTGTAGTGATACCACCTCAAAAACCCAAGGAGGGGTTGCTATGAGTCAGGTCTGACTCGCTGGCACATAACAACAACTTGTTGTTACTAGCTCTGGGGGCATAGAGCCTAAGGCATTTGACTATTAACCAGAAGGCTGGCAGTTCACACCCACCAGCCACTCCATGGAAGGAAGACTGGGCAATATACTTCCATAGAGATACTGCCTCGGAAACCCAAGGAAGGGTCACTACAAGTTCAGACGACTCAAAGGCAGTGAGTTGAGTAATTTGTTGTTGTTGTTGTTATATGCCATCAAGTCATCTCCGACTCACAGCAAACTTACGTACAACAGAATGAAACCCTACCCAGTCCTGTGCCAGCCTCACGATCCCTACTATACCTAAGCCCATCGCCGCAGACACTGTGTCAATCCATCTTGTTGAGGGCCTTCCCCTCTTTCATTGACCCTCCACTTTACCAAGCAAGACATCCTTCTCCAGAGAATGGTCCCTTCTGACAACATGACCAAAGTAGGTGAGAAAAAGTCTGGCGATCCTCACTTCCAAGGAGCATCCCAGCTGCGCTTCTTCCAGGACAGATTTCTTAGTTCTTTTAGCAGTCCATGGTACTTTCAGCATTCTTCTCTAACACCACAACTCAAAAGCATTGACTCTTCTTCGATCTTCCTTATTCACTGTCAAGCTCTCGCATGCCTATGAGGTGACTGAAAATATCATGGTTTGGGTTAGGTGCATCTTAGTCTTCAAGGGGGTATCTTTGCTCTTCAGCAGTTGAAAGAGGTCTTTTGTAGCAGATTTGCCCAAAGCAATACATCTTCTGATGTCTTGACTACTGCTTCCATTGGTGTTGATTTTAGAACCAAGTAATAGGCAGTCCTTGACAACTTCAATCTTTTCTTCATCTATCCTGATGCTGCTTATTGGTCCAGCTGTGAGGATTTTTTTTTTTTTTTTTTATATTGAGGTGTAATCCATACTGTGGACTGTAGTCTTTAATTTTCATCAGTAAGTGCTCTAAGTCATCCTCACTTTCAGCAAGCAAAGTTGTAACATCTGCCTATCACAGGTTGTTAATAAGCCTTGCTCCAATCCTGATGCCACATTCTTCTTCATATAGTCCAGCTTCTCGGATTATTTGGTTAGCATACAGATTGAATAAGTATGGTGAAAGGATACAACTTGACTCACTCTCTTCCTGATTTTAAACCATGCAATATCCCCTTGTTCTGTTCAAACGACAGCCTCCTGGTCTATGTACAGGTTCCTCATGAGTACAGTTAAGTGTTCAGGAATTCCCATTCTTCTCAATGTTATCCATAATTTGTTATGATCCACACAATTGAATGCTGTTGTATAATCAATAAAACAAAAGTAAACATCTTTCTTGTATTCTTTGCTTTCAGCCAAGATCCATCTGACATCAGCTATGATACCCCTTGCTTCACGTCCGCTTCTGAATCCAGCTTGCATTTCTAGAAGTTCTCTATCAATATTCTGCTGCAACTGTTTCTGAATTATCTTCAGTAAGATTTTACTTGCATGTGATATCAATAATATAGTTGAATAATTTCCACATTCTGTGGGATCACCTTTCTTTGGAATGGGTACAAATATGGATCTCTTCCAGTCAGTTGGCCAGGTAGCTGTCTTCCAAATCTCCTGGCATAGCCGAGTGAGTGCCTCCAGCACAGCATCTATTTGTTGAAACATCTCATTGGGTATCCCATCAATTCCCGGAGCCTTTCACCAATTCCTTTAGTGCAGCTTTGACTTCTTTCTTCAATACCATTTGTTCTTGATAACATGCCACCTTCTGAAATGGATGATCATTTACCAATTCTTTTTAGCACAGTGACTCCTCTGTGTATTCCATCTTCTTTTGATGTTTCCTGCATCATTCAACATACTGCCCACAGAACCTTTCAATACTGCCATTTGAGGGTTAATTTTTTTCCTCAGTTCTTTCAGCTTCAGAAATGCCAAGCATGTTCTTTCTTCCCTTTTGGTTTTCTAACTCCAACTCTTGGCACATTTCATTATAATAATTGACTCTGTCTTCTCGAGCTGCTCTTTGAAATTTTCTGTTCAGGTCTTTTATCATGTCAGTCCTCCCATTTGTTTCAGCTACTCTCT
>NW_006921649.1:10546971-10550508 GCF_000298275.1 Orycteropus afer afer | reverse complement strand
ACTTGACTGCTAACCAGAAGGCTGGCGGTTCAAACCCACCAGCCACTCCTCGGAAGGAAGGTTGGGCAATCCTACTTCCGTAATGATACTGCCTCGGAAACCCAAGGTGGGGTCGCTATGAGTCGGGGCCGACTCGACGGCAAACAACAACAACACTCTCTGTTCAAGGGCAAGTTTCAGAGTCTCCTCTGACATCCACTTTGGTCTTTTCTTCCTTTTATGCCTTTTTAATGACCTTTTGCTTACTTCATGGATGATGTTCTTGATGTCATCCCACAATTCTTCTAGTTTTTGGTCATTGGTGTTCAATGCATCAAATCTATTTTTTAGATGGTCTCTAAATTCAGGAGGGATATAATCAAGGTCATATTTTGGCTCTTACAGACTTGTTTTAATTGTCTTCAGCTTCCACCTGAACTTGCATATGAGCAGTTGATGGTCTGTTCCACAATCAGCTCCTCGCCTTGTTTTGGCTGAAGATATTGAGCTTCTCCATGGCCTCTTGTCACAAATGTAGTCAGTCTGATTCCTGTGTATTCTGTCTGGTGAAGTCCATGTGTATAGCTGCTGTTTGTGTTGTTGAAAAAAGGTATCTGCAATGAGTAAGTCATTGGTCTTGCAAAATTCTATCCTGTGATCTCTAGTGTTATTTCTATCACCAAGACCAGATATTCCAACTACCAGTGATTCTTCTCTGTTTCCAACTTTTGCATTCCAATCACCAGTGATAATTAACACATCTTGATTGCATGTTCCATCAATTTCAGACTGCAGAAATTGGTAAAATTTTCAACTCCCTCATCTTTGGCTTTGGTGGTTGGTACATAAATTTGATTAACAGTTATATTAACTGGCCTTCCTCATAGGCATATGGATTTTATCCTGTCACTGACAGCATTGTCCTTCAGGTTAGATCTTGAAACATTCTTTGTCATGATGAATGCCATGCCATTCCTCTTCAATTTGTCATTCCCAGGCATAGTATATCATATGGTTGTCTGATTCAAAATGGCCAAAACCAGTCCATTTCAGCTCACTAATGCCTCGGACATTGATCTTTATGTGTTCTACTTCATTTTTGACAGCTTCCAATTTTCCTAGATTCATACTTCATATATCCCATGTTCCAATTATTAATGGATGCTTGCAGCTGTTTCTTCTTGAGTGGTGCCATATCATCAAAAGGAAGTCCTGAAAGCTTCATCACATCCACATCCTTAAGGTGGGCTCTATTCTGAGGCAACTCTTCCCCAGTCATATTTTGAGTGCCTTCCAACCTCAGGGGCTCATCTTCTGGCACTATATCAGATAATGTTTCAGTGTTATTTTTCAGTAATATATCAGACTGTGTTTTACCACTATTCATAAGGTTTTAACTGGCTGATTCTTTGAGAAGTGGATGGCCTCTTCCTTCTTCCTAGTTTGTCTTAGTCTGGAAGCTCTGCTAAAACCTGTACATCATGGGTAACCCTGTTGGCACTTGAAACACTAGTGGCATAGCCTCCAGCCTCACAGCAACACACAAGCACCACAGGACAACAAACTGACATACAAATTTGTCTCCCTCAACTGTTCCAAACCACTCCACTCCCACTTCCTGGCCTTCCCTATCATTGTGGCCCACCAAAAGCCATCTGCTGCCATTTCCCGGCCTTCCCCTACCAGTAATTTACCAATTCTTTATTTTACGGTTTTTTTTTTTGCGTTCTGGTAAAGAAATCTTTAACTAAACATACTTAAGAACACATTCTATTTCTTTTCTAGGTACTTTATTATTTTATATTTCATATTTAGATCTTTAATTCATTTTGAGTCCAATTTTGTGTAAGTTGTTAGGTAGGGGTAAAGGTTCATGCCTTTTTTCTATGCTGATATTCAGCACAGTATACTGAAAAAGAATCTGCTTATCACTAGGTTGTAAAAGCACCTTTGTTGTAATGCTGCATCAGATGATCATTTATAGATGTCTGTTTGTTCTACTGGTCTATCTGTACATCCTTGTATCATTTCTACACTATCTAAATTATTATATTATTTCTTGGTATCTGGTAATATAAACATTCCAATTTTGCTGTTGTTCTTCAAGAATATCTGAGCTATCCTCCTTCCTTTTAGAAACTATACTAAATTTAAATATTAGTTTGAAAAAGGCTGACATCTTACCAATATTAAGCCTTTTAATTCATAAATATGGTGTATAATTTTTCATTTATTTAGGACTTATTTCTTTCAACAATATTTTGGAGTTTTCAGTGCACAGGCCTTACACATCTTTCACTAGATTCATTCCTATGTATTATATATATGTACCATAGTAACTGATAATGTTAAAAATTCATTTTCCAATTGTTTGGATGCCAAAATTTTCTCAAATATGTCTTTGTGCACATGTGTGAGTTTGTTAAAGGTATACTGTTAGAATTTGTATTTTGGGTCAAAGAATGCATTCATATTCAACTTTTCTAGATCTTGCTAAATTGTTTTCCAAAGGAGTATTTCCAATCTATATTCCACTAGTAGTGTACAGGAGCTCTCACTACTTTATTTCCTCTCAATACTAAGTATTACCAGTTTTTAAATTTCTCTAGGTAATAAGTATGATATGGTTATCTTATTGTAGCTTTATTTCCAGAATCCTAGTAAAAGTGAGTATTTTAATTCACGTTTATTGGCCACTGTGATATCCTCATCTGTAAGTTGTCTATTTATATATTTTGACCATTTTTCTACTGGGTTATTTTTCTCATTGATTTTTAGAAATTGTTTATATAACTGAATACTGATTCTCTTTAAGTTACACGCATTGCAAATGTCACATCTCAGTCTTTGGCTTTTTACTGCATTGACTGAGTTTATACTTTTAAGGCTTTATCAGTGTTTGGGTTTAGTGTTTGGGCATTTTATGTCTTTAAAAAATCCTTCCCTATCCCTAGGATAATCCTCTGCTTCTCACATGTAAAGGAGCCCTGGTGATGCAGTGGTTAAAGTGCTCAGCCACTAACTGAAAGGTCAGAGGTTCAAACCCACCAGCTGCTGTGTGGGAGAAAGATGAGGCAGTCTGCTTCCATAAAGATTTACAGCCTTGGAAATCCTATGGGGCAATTCTATACTCTGTCCTATAAGATTGTTACAAGTTGGAATTGCCTTGATGGCAGTGGATTCTGGCTTACAGGTTCTGACATTTAGAGTCCCTTAATCTATTTAGATGAGCTCTGGTGGCGTAGTACCTGTGGCAAGAGACTGCTAACCAGAAGGCTGGTGGTTCAAAGCCACCAGCCATTCCTCGGAAGGTTGGGCAATCTACTTCTGTAGTGATACTGCAACGGAAACCCAAGAAGAGGTCGCTGTGAGTTGGATCTGACTCGATGGCAGTGAATTTGTTTTGTTTTTTTTTTTTGGTAATCTATTTAGAATTGATTTCTTTGTATGATGTTAAGTAATAATCCAAACTTGTACAGTTATAACCAAATGTCCTAGAAACATTTATTTTTTTCTTTCTACTTTCATACACACACACACACACACACACACACACAC
>NW_006921649.1:10532317-10546871 GCF_000298275.1 Orycteropus afer afer | reverse complement strand
GATGATGGGCTCGAGTATAGCAGGGATTGTGGGGCTGGTGCGGGATCGGGCAGTGTTTCGTTCTGCTGTGCATGGGGTCGCTATGAGTCGGAACCGACTCGACGGCACTTAACAACAACAACAACAACTGTGGTTTACATCTTCTCTTATATTATTTTTATTTTTTAAAAATTTTTCTTCTGAGAATCACTCAGATAAATTAATATTAATTATTTATGTCTCAATACCTTTATCTTTGGACTGACCACATTTACTAAAGCTACACATAGAAAAATCCAGTTAAAAGTAGCATAAAAAACCTAGATGGGCTATTGTCTTATCTACGTGGCTCTTCAGTTATAATTTAAGAAAACTCTAACTTTCTTTTTACTAGTTATATTATACCATCATTAGGACACAACTTTTAATCTCAGATTTGCAATAGGGCTATTGTACCTCTAGCAAAGTTGTCCTCATTGCAGTTAGAAAGAAGGAGAAAGGAAAAAAAATCTAACACCAGCAGACTTTCACTTACATCTGATTGGCTAGATAGGTTTCAAAAGGCCACCCCTTTTCGAATGACTTGCTTACTATGAGAAACAGCAAGCACAAGAATGACAGATTAAATAACTAATGATTCTTTCCCTTTAATTTCTCCCCCATCTCCATCAAGTCCAATGTGTTAGTTCCATAGCATCCTTCAAAGTTAAAGAATTTGATTTATTTTTGAGTATTGTTATGAATTTAAGGAAGTTAACATAGTTTATGTATTTCAGTCCATTATAACTTTTTTTTTTTTTTTTGGATGCTTCCCTTGTCACTACTTTAGTAAGCTGGTTCCTGAGTTTATCTGAAAAAAAACTCTAGTAGTCTTTGAACACTTTCTTGCTCCCTTGAATATTTTCTGCCCTAGTCTTGGGATCTGATATTTTTCCAAAAGGCTATGGTTCTTTTCCATATTCAAATGATAGAATATGGGTGGTAGATCTTCTCTTTGCTACTTGGTTGACCATGGCTTATAGCATTAATTTCAGGCAAGTCCATTATTTGAGATGTCCAAAATTTGGCATATGGTGACATAGGCAACAAGTCTTCCAATTGGCTGCACTGGCACTAATTTGGAAGAGTAGAATTGTAGAAGTAGGGTAACGACTTTTCCTAGTAAATTAAGGACATGATAGACAAAATTAGGGGGAGCTCTGGCAGCATAGTACCTAAAGCATTCAACTGCTAAGCAGAAAGCTGGTGATTCAAACCCACCAGCCACTCCTTGGAAGGAAGATTGGACAATCTACTTCTGTAGAGAAACCGCCTCAGAAACCCAAGGAGGGGTCACTATGAGGCCGATCTGACTTGATGGCAGTGAGTTTGGTTTTTGGTTTAGTCAGAAGATGTCATATATATCTGTCTATATCTATGTGTATGTGTATGTCTATATCCATATCCATATCCATATCTCTATCTATATCATCTATATCTATCTTCACTGTCATCAAGCCAATTTAAACTCATAGTGACCATACATAATAGAGAAGGGTTTTCAAGGCTGTAAATCTTTATAGAAGCAGACAGCCTCATCTTTATCCTATAAAGCAGCTAGTGGGTTTGAATCACTGACCATTTGGTTAACAACAGAATGCTTTAACCACTGCAGCCCTACACACACACACACACACACACACACATGTATACATATATAGTGATTTGGGTGAAAGTTTAGAGAACAAATCCATCTTCCATACAGCAGTTCATACACATTTTGTCTCATGACATTGATTTCAATTTCCCACAAAGCAACAGCTCTCTACCTACTTCCTCCCCATAGTTACCTCTTCCCTGTGTCCTTCCCTCTCATACACTCCTGCCCCCTGAACTGTCTCCCTGTGCATACATTGCCCTTCTGTTCTCCCAGGACTGATCTCTCCAAGGAGTGCACCTACCTGATATAAATGTTCACCCCATATGCCTGTCTATTATTTGGCTAGAAACTACAGGAGTGAGTTCAATTCTAGACTTGAAGGGAAGCTAGGGGCCATACTCTAAGAGGTTTTACCAGGCTCTGTCAGAGCAGCAAACCTGGCCTTTCTTTATGGTTTTGAGTTTTGTTCTACATTGTTCTCACACTCTATCCAGGCTCTCCTACAAAGATCACCCTCTGAGTGGTTGACAGTGGTAGCCGGGCACCATCTAGTTCTTCTGGTCTCATGGTCATACAGGTTGACAATCGCATGGTTTACCAGTCCACTAGACAAATTGTTTCCATGCATCTTTGGTTTTCTTCATTCTTCTTTGCTCTGGATGAGGAGAGACCCATTGTTGCATCAAGATGGCTGCTTGCAAGCTTTTAATATTCCAATTACTACTCACCAAAGCAGGATGTGGAACAATGTTTTTGTTTAGTATGTTTTGCCAATGAGTTTGATGTCCCCTCCGACCATTGTCCCAAACCCATAGGTCCAAATACTCTTTCCCTTCAGGTAGCTGCCTGTGGCCAAGAAGTCACCACAACTTGTCCCTTGTCAGCACTACTATTTACCTGGCCATTTTTACAGCACATATAAATACACTGGTAAAAACATTGTCTGCCAACCCTATACATGGTCATGGGCACACTCCCCTGACTAGACAAACCTGATCGTTCAGCCTGTCCACTCATCTATCCACCCATGGATCAATACTTGCCATCACTGAGAACACAGTAGCATATATGCAAAGGGTTCATCTTTGTTGTCTGTATCTTTGTTGCATAGTGCCTAAGCCATTTGACTGCTAACTAGAAGGCTGGAAGTTCAAATCCACCCACCACTCTTCAGCATAATGTTCATCCACAATATGTGGTGTTTTGTAGACTCTACGTTATTCTTCACAGTTGCATAATATTCCATTGTGTGTATGTATGGGGACCTCTGGTAGCATAGTGCCTAAGCCATCGGACTGCTAACTAGAAGGCTGGCAGTTCAAATCCACCAGCCACTCTTCAGAAAGAAGATTGGGCAATCTACTTCCATAGAGATACCGCCTCAGAAACCCAAGGAGGGATTGCTATGAGTCACATCTGACTCAATGGCAGTGAGGTTTTTGAGGGGAGTGTGTGTGTATCATAGTTAGGTTATCCATTCTTCTGTTGATGGACACCTAGGTTGTTTCCATACTTTGGCTACTGTAAATAGTGCTGTGACGAACATGGGTGTGCATATATCTGTTCTTGTCCTGACTCTCACTTCTTTAGGATATATATCTACTAATGGGATTGCTGGGTCAAATGATATTTATAATTCCAACTTTTTAAGGAATTGGCATACTGCTTTCTACAGTGGTTGCACCATTTTAAAGTCCCACTAGCAGTGTATGAGAGTCCCAATCTCTCCACATCCTTGCCAGCATTTGTTATGTTCTGTCTTGTTGAACTTTGCTATTAGTTCTGGGGCAGGATGGTATCTCATTGTTGTTTTGATTTGCATCTCTCTAATAGCTAATGATCATGAACATTTCTTCATGTGTTTGTTGGCCGCTTGAATATCCTCTTTGGTGAAGTGTCTATTCATGTCTTCTGCTCATTTTTAAATTAGATTGTCTTTTTGTTGTTGAGGTGTTGGAATTTTCTATATATTTTAGAGATAAGTTCCTTGTCAGATATGTCATTGCCAGGTATTTTTTTCCCAATCTGTAGGTTCTCTTTTGACTCTTGGAGAAGTCTTTGGAAGCACATAAAAAATTAATTTTTGGAAGGTTCCAATCATCTAGTTTATCTTCTGCTGTTTGTGTATTTTGGGTTATACTTGATAGTCCACTTATGTCATAAATTATGGTCCCTAAATTTGCACCTATTTTTCCCTTGAGGAACTTTATGGTTTTAAGTTTCACATTTAAGTCTTTGATCCACCTGGAGGTAGTTTTTGTATATGGCATGAGGTACAGATTTTGTTTCATTTTTCTGCAGATGAATATCCAGTTTTGCCAGCACCATTTGTTAGAGACCAGCTATGGTAATTTAGTTGGTGTGTCAACTTGACGAGGCCTGGTTGAGTGGCTGGGCAGCTGGAAGTAGTATTGCCCATGATGAGACTGGTAATCAACTCTATGGTGGAATCTACTGTGAGCAGCTGAGTAGCTGCCTTAGGGAAGGTGGTCTGCTCCTGTATATAAGCAGAAGCCTTGGGGGATGGTCTCTAGTTTTATGGCATGCTTGGACCCTGCATGTAGCCATGTCATTGCTCAGCAGCCTGCCATGCTCTGCCGACCTTGGGACTTACAATGGACTTAAATTAATGGCATGCCGTGTGGTTTGGTAACATTGGGACTGTGCCTTTTTACTTGTCAACCTTGGGTTTGTTGGCCTCAGCAGCTAGCAGCTGTCTAAGTGAAGAAACACCTCTAGCTCCAGTGGGCTGGGAGCAGGAGGCAGAGCTGAACTCCAAGGTTGAGGGGCTTTCACCCAGCCTCTAGAGGATGGCACTTTGAACTCAGACTTAAAGCCTCCAAATTGTAAGAGAATAAACTCCTGTTTGTTAAGGCCATCCCATTTGTGGTATATTTCTTGTCAGAAAGGGACTAGGTAACCAGGACACCATCTCCTCCCAATTTCATGGATGTCCGCCCTTTGTCAAAGATCAGCTGACCATAGGTAGACGGATCTCTTTCTGGGTTCTCAATTATATTCCACTGGTCTATGTGTCTGTCATTGTACAAATACCAGAGTATTTTGACTACTCTGGCTGTATAGCAGGTTTTGAGATCTGGGAATGTGAGACCTCCTACTTTGCTCTTCTTCTTCAACAGTGCTGTGCTTATCCGAGGCCTCTTTCCTTTCCATATAAAATTAGGAGCTCTGGTGGCATAGTAGCTAAGGAATCTGACTGCTAACCAGAAGGCTGGTGGTTCAAACACACCAGCCACCCCTCAGAAGGAAGACTGGCAGTCTACTTCCGTAGAGATACTGCCTCAGAAACCCAAGAAGGGGTCTCTATGAGTTGGATCTGACTCAACAGCAGTGAGCTTGGCTAGTGATTGGCTTTTCCATATCCTCAAAGAATGTTGATGGGATCTGAATTGGGATTGCATCGAATGTATAGATTGCTTTGGATAGAATTGACATTTTCACAATGCTCAATCTTCCTATCCATGAGCATGGTTATGTCCTTCCATTTATGTAGATCTCTTATGGTTTCTTGCTTTGTAGTTTTCTTTGTACAGGTCTTTTGTGTCCCTGGTAAGATTTATTCCCAAGTACTTTATTTTTTTGGTAGCTATTGTAAACAACATTTATTTCCTTATTTCTTTTTCAGCAACCTCTTTCTTCCAGTGTAAAGAAGTCCAACTGATTTTTGTACGTTGATCTTGTATCCTGCCACTATGCTAAATCTCTCAATTATTTCCAGGGTTTTCTTGCTGAGTCTCTTGGGTTTTCTATGTATAGGACCATATCATCAGCAAATAGGGATAGTTTGACTTCTTCCTTACCAATCTGGATGCCTTTGATTTCCTTTTCTTGCCTTATGGCCCTGGCTTGGACTTCCAACACAATGTTGAACAGAAGTGATGATAGAAGGCATCCGTGTTTGGTTCCTCTTTGAAAGGGGAGTGGTTTCAGTCTCTCTTCATTAAGAATAATGTTGGCTGCTGATTTTGCATATATGCCCTTTATGATGTTGAGAAATGTCCCTTCTATTCCTATTTTGCTGAGAATTTTTATCAGGAAAGGGTGTTGGATTTTACCAAATGTGTTTTCTGCATCAATTGATATGATCATGTGGTTCTTTTCCTTTGTTTTATTGACACTGATTGTTTTTCTAATGCTGAACCATCCTTGCAAACCTAGTATGAACCACTTGAGTCACAATGTATCATTTTTTGGATATGTTGCTGGAGTCTATTAGCTAGGATTTTGTTGAAGATTTTTGCATCTATATACACGAGGGATATTGGTCTGTAGCTTTCCTTCTTAGTGATGTCTTTGTCTGGTTTTTGTATCAAGGTTATGCTTGCTTCATAAAATGAATTTGGGGGGATTCTGTCTTTACTATGTTCTGGAATAGTTTAAGTAGGATTGGTGTCAGTTCTTAATGTTTGACAGAATTCTTCAGTGAAACCATCTGGGCCAGGGCTTTTTTGTTGTTGTTGGTGGTGGTGGTGATTTTTTTATGACCTGTTCAATTTCTTCTTTTGTTATGGGTCTATTCAACTTTTCCCCTTCAGTCTGTGTTAATCTAGGTAATTAGTGTGTTTCTAGAAATCTGTTCTATTCTTCTAGATTTTCAAATTTGTTGGAGTACTGTTCTTCATAGTATCCTGATGAGCACTTATTTTTATAAATTATATTTTGCTGTGGATATAGGCTTTTCCCCCGCAAGATGCTTAATCTTATACTTTATTTAAAATTTCTAAACAATTTCATTCAAGCTAACATCATTTTCAAACTCAAGAGCATACTCTTCATTTTTTGAAAGTATTATGAAATCCAGGCCCAATCCTAGATCCTAGGCCCAGGTACATTCAACAGTTATCTACTAGATATATAAAGAAAGGAATATGTCAGCATGTGGAGGTGATAACAATGTAGGAAAATGTCCTAACCAAGATTACAGTTTATACATATTTTGCTAAAAAATAATTACAATACATTGTAATAAATGCTAAAATAGGAGGCATAAGACTACTACAGAACAGACAGAAAAGGGACTCTCCCAGAATCTGAGAGTTAAGAAGGATGTTGTAAAAGATGGGATGTCTAATGCCAAAGATAAGTAGGAATCAGCAGGCAGAGTAAGGGAGAGTAAGGACGTGAAAAATGGATTTACAAAAATAATGTCCTGGGCCAAGGGAACAATTTGTTCAAAAACCATGACTTGACAGAGAGTAGAGACTGTCCAAGGATGTGAAAAAAGTTCAGTACATATAAAGCACGGAGTGCAAGGTATGGAGCACTGAGGCATGACACTAGTAACAGAAGCAAAAATGAGATTAGGAAGAACCTTGTAAATCACGCTTTATAGGATCCAATTAAATGAGATAATGTTTAGTCTTTCATATAGTTCTAGTACAAAATAAATGCTCACAAACTGTTAAACTTTAGTCACTTACTAAAACTTTACTTGCTTTTTATTATCTAATACACCTTCTTTTTAGCCACAAGTTGCCAATTCAACAATACAGCCACTAAAAAATATTTTCCACCTAGTCTTCTGAGTTTATCACCAGAAAAACAGATTACTTACTAAATGTCTTAGAGACTCTGTTCCTTTATATATAAAATGAGAGCACCTACTCTGCTGGCTTGTTTTAAGGACTAAAGAGAGTGTAAAGAGTTCCTACAAAGTGCCAGGGTACATATTACACCCCATACCCCAAAAAATGGTTTCTATAAAGGCAGTGCTATGGTCAGCAGATAAGCCAGAGAAATAAAACGATGGGAAATTTTAGCTTCACTTTGGTGTTATGCGATGATAGGAACATCTTAGAAATACAGTAATCTTAAGACTAAACTCCCTTTGAAATAGGGTAAATATATGTATCAAAAAAATCAAAATTATAATAAAACAATCAACCACAGTCTGACAATAGGTTTATTGTTTTCTAATATGTAAGCGTTTTTAAGAAAGAAAAAATTGATCTTCTATAATTCACTTTTTTCACAAATCCCAAACAAGTTATATTTATCTCGAACAAATATTTTGAAAAATAATTTCCCAAATCCCATTTCCCGAACAACTAGTCTCATTTTTACATACCTGTTTCCAAGTATTTTAAACACAGTAATTTGAGGCTTTTTTTTTTTTTTTTTAAATATATTATACCACTCTGCTTTAAGATCCAGACCAAACGTGTATCGGATTAATAATGTTACCTACTTCTGCAAAAGCAAAATAATAAATGCTCTGGGTACATTTTAACAAGACAATTTATCATAATTCATTTATACTCAACTTTTGAGTAATACAGTTGGGATTTAAAGAGAGGTATCATGTATAAATTTTATACCATGTAATTACTGTCTGGTTCTAATGTCTTACTGACAACTAAAATATTTATTTCTAACTATGCCTTTTCCCTCCAAATGTTCTTATTCAATGAAAGCTAAATTCTAAGAAAATTTTACTGATGTTAATCCTAAATGGCAATTAAATATCACAACATGTTTGACAAAGGAAGCAGAAAGCTATACTACTTTCTTAAAGAGTGAAGAAAATTTTACCTATAAATAAATGATGGTCTTAACAAAACCAAAAAAAACAATTTTTTTTGACACTAGTGTACAACTATTATTATCAGAAAGTCATAAAGGAACTAAAAGTTAAGCTAAATTTCCTAGATAAAAAGCTCAATTCTTAATCTAGACTTTTCAGATAAGAAATCTTTCACCATTAGTGATAAACTATAAATCTAAAGAAAGTAAGATTGTCTTTAGGACTAGTCATCAGAGAAGGATTTGGAAACATTTACTATTCTAAGAAGAGGAATAGTCTCTTCTAGTTCTTACTTAGGAGCTCTGGTGGTGTTGTGCCTAAGCATTTGACTGCTAACCAGTAGGCAGGCGGTTCAAACCCACCGGCCACTCTCAGAAGGAAGATGGGGCAACCTACTTTCGTAGTGATACTGCCTCAGAAACCCAAAGAGGGGTCGCTATGAGTCAGATCCGACTCGACAGCAGTGAATTTTTTTTTTTTTTTTAAATAGTTCTTACTCAGTGTCACAAGTACTACTACGTATTTGCTTATGGTTCACATAAATGCCCTTAATAAAACCTCATTAGTCCAAAATCAATTAATCTAAACTTGCTGATGCTGTACCTTCAATTATCATACTGTGAATATCCCCTAAATTAAGGTGATTTAACTTCAGGTTCTGAAGGACACATCTAATTCTTCTTCTCCTCACTATTATGTAAAAATGCCAAGTAATGAGCAAAATATACTGAAAACCACATAAATAAATATCCAAACAAACAAACCCGGGACAATTAAAAAAGTAACTCTTATGTTCTCAGCCTTAAAATAGAATCAAAACCAAACCAAAATCACTGCTGTCAATAAGTCAAAAATCCATTAAGGTGTTTAAAATAATTTTAATTATTTAATGGCTAGTCATTTTTAAAATGTTCACTATCTTTCTCTCAATCAGCCTTTAAAGAAAATGGTAAATCTAGGCATAAAACAAGCAAATTAACTTTGTATCACCTTCAATACCAATCCATCAACCAATTTCAACTGATCAAACTGAATTTCTCAGGTAGAAATTTCTGAAATATATCATTTGGCTTAACGCTGTTACATGTGCACATTTTTCTTTATCTCCAATAACATTTACTTTTTTTTTTTTTAATCTCTAGTAAAAACCTACCTTTGAGGTTCTTTGAAGTTGATCACCAACGTATGTTTTACGAAACTGATCCAAGAACCACAGAATTGCAAGCTCTATTTTCTCATTAGAACACTGAGGCAATCCGGTATCCATTAAGGATATAAGCTGAAAAACTCTTTTCATGAAGGAAAAAAATAGCTTCAGTAAAAATTTTTAAAAACCCCCAATAACATTTAAACACTTATTATTATCAATGCAATATAATATTTAATTGCTGCAAAAAGTGGGACAATACAAAAGTATAAAAAGAAAATACTTTTTAATCATTGGAAATCCTACCACTAAGTAACTACAAAAACAAAAACCAAACTCGCTGCTGGCGAGTGCATTTCGACTCATAGCGACTCCTCCCAGGGTTTCCGAGGTGGTATCACTACAGAATTAAATTGCCCTACCTTCCTTCCGAGGAGTGGCTGGTGGATTTGAACCGCCAGACTTCTGATTAGCAGTCAAATGCCTTAGGCACTATGCCACCAGAGCTCGTTAAGTAACTACAATTTGTTCTAATTCTTCCAGTTTTCTGACATATATATATATATATATATATATATATATATATACACATGCATATAAACATGTATTATTTTACTACATAAACGTAAGTAGGTCATATTAATAAGTATACATATTGTATGTAAGTATAATGCATATACATAGATGTTGTTGTTGTTGTTATGTGCCGTGGAGTCAGCCCTGACTCATAGCGACCCCTCCTTGGGTTTCCAAGGCAGTATCACTACGGAAGTAGGATTGCCCAAGTAAATATTTATGTGTGTGTGATATATATGTTATTGTTGTTATGTGCCCTCGAGTCGGACCCGACTCATAGCAACCCCTCTTTGGGTTTCTGAAGCAGTATCACAATGGAAGTAGATTGCCTCATCTTCCTTCCAAGGAGTGGCTGGTGGGTGTGAACTGCCAGCCTTTTGGTTAGCAGTCAAGTGCCTTAGGCACTACGCTACCAGACATATATGTAAATTTTAAGCAAAAGGATGCTTATTTGAATGTGTAGTTTTATATTTTACTTTTTCACTTAACCTTGTATTTTTAATAATTAAACATTTTAGAATGACATCATTCAAAATACAAAAACATACCAAGAAGTACACCTATCAGGTTATATCACCTTTCTAAAAAGTAATTAAAATTTTACCTGAAATAAACTACAGAATGATCTTAACAAAATCAATATTTTTAACACTAATATGTAACTATTATTATCAGAAAATTATAAATGAACTTAAGGTTAAGTTAGATTTCCTAAGGAATAAACTTAATATAATATAAAGCTTAGTCTAGAATTTTCAAAAAATAAATCCTTCAATATTACGTTGTATTAAAATTTTCCAGTGAATGGCTGTCAACTATTTGTGCTAACAAAATCAGTACATTGTAATTGTTTAACAGAAGTAGAGGTTCTTAAAGAAGCAGCACCCTTTTCTAATTTGCATAAAAGCAACTACTATGCCTAACTGTGACCCCCTTAGTTCCTTCCATGTATGCACACATGAACATATAAATACTAAACCAAACCAAACTCACTGCCGTTGAGTCAAACCCAACTCATAGCGACCCCTCCTTGGGTTTCCGAAGCAGTATCACTATGGAAGTAGATTGCCCAGCCTTCTGGTTAGCAGTCAAATGCCTTAGGCACTATGCTACCAGAGCTCCTTGAACATGTGTGTGTGTATGTGTGTGTGTGTATACACACACACACACACACATACACACCTCGCTAACACTTTATGTATCCTTCCAGAGACTTTTTTTTAATGCATATACTTGCAAATATGACTTTTCCCAGCCCTTTTAAACCTATATAGCGCACACTACATACATGGTTCTAAACCTGGCTTTTTTATTTAACAACAAACCTTAGAGATCTTTCTGTGTGAAACATAAAGAGGTTCCTCATTCTCTTGTGCAGCTACTTAACATTCTAAGATATGAAGGTACCACAATTTCCTCAAATATTCCCCTAGTGATGAACACTAAGGCTGCTTATAATTTGTCCTGGAATTAACAATCTTGTGCTCATCATTGCATATGTACATTTATGGTAAGTGTTTCTAAAAGTCAAAGTACTAGTTCAGAGTACATTTATAATTTTGATAGCTATTACCAAATTGCTCTCTATAGAGGTTGAACCAATCGATACTCCTATCATCAATAGTATCTATATACATCTAGCTGAGATATTTCAAGATGACATTAAACTTTCAAATTCTGTAAATCTGAAAATTTGCATCTCAGTATAGTTTTAATTTGTATTTCTCTTATGTATTAGTGAAAAAAATTCCCCATGTTTTTAGGCCATTTATTTGTATGTCCTTTTCTGTTATCTGTTTGCTCATATCTTTCCCAATTTTTCTATTAGGTTGTCTTTTTATTGCTAATTTCCATAAAGTCTTTATATATTACTGAATTGAGTCCTTTGCCTGTAAATGGTCTGTAAATATTTTCCCTTTCTCTCTTAACTTTATGGTGTTTTTAACGTCATCAAGTTTTTGTTGTTGTTTTCCTTATGCAGAAAATTTCATCAATTTTTTTTAATAGATTTAGCATAATAACTGTATCTTCCCTGAATCTGAGGGTTCTTTGTTTCATTTTCTTACATTGACCTTTATGAAACGTTTGAGCTTATTTTGACACTTAGGTGTAAGATTTACATAGAACGTTATTTGTCATCTATCATTCTAAAGGCTAACCAGTTGCTTTAACATCATTTCTTTCTTATATAGTCCATCTTTTTCTCACCATTTTGAAGTAGTTATTATCATATATGCTAGATTCAATTATGCATTTTGATTTTATACTGAACTTTGCATTCTATTCTACTAATCTGTCTCAATATATCTTGACTAGTTTTTTTCATATTATTAAATACTTTTCAAAGCATTATTTTTAATGGTTGCATAATCTTAAGGCTATGTCAAAATTTAATTATCTCATTTCAAATATAATTTCATACTTCTAAGTGAAACATGACTACTGTCTTCTCCCTAACCCCAAAGATTTCTAGAAAAAAAAAAAATGTTTAGGTCACAGCATATGAACTTCTTTGAAAACTTGGTACTTACTGGCAAAGTGTTAAGAAAGAATGTTTGGCAGTATATGGAAGCTGGAAAAAGAAAAAGGGATAGTTAGGGAGAGTTAGGGATACCTCTCAGTATTCAGGCTTAGGTAAATGGGTAGACAGTGATGAGACACATGAAGACAGGCAGGGCAGGTGGTATTCTATTACAGGCCGATGGAAGTAAAAACTATATATTATTTGGCAATGCCATTTATCTAGAGAGGTGTGTAATTTATTTTATTAGCATCCAGAAAATTAGAAAAAAACCCTGAATTCCTTCAGGGTTAAGGTTCTGCCAGTCAGATGAGATCAAGCACAGCAGTGAACAAAACAGACAAAGCTTACCCTTTCCATTATTCTATTGGGCTAAACAAATAAACAGTGTCAAGAGGTAATAAGTACTATGAAGAAAAAGAAAAGGACTGAGTATTACTTTGGATAGAAGGCAAAGAAAGCTTCTCTGAGGAAGACAGCATCCATCAGATTTAAGTCAGAAATAAACTATATAAGTATCTAAGAGAAAGTATTCTTAGCAGAAATAAACAGAAGTAAAAAGGCCCTATGGGACAACATACTGGTATTATTCAAAGAACAGCAAGATATACAAGTGGCCAGTAAATGAATGAAAAGATGCTCTAAGTCATCAGTTTGGAGAGAAATAAAAATCAAAGCCACAATATCACTATACATCCACTAAGACGGGTATTATTAAAAACAAACAAACAAGAAGAGAAAATAACAAGTGTTGGCAAAGATGTGGTGAAACTGGTACCCTCACACATTACTGGGGGAAAAGTAAAATGGTACAGCTGCTGTTGCCAACAGTTTGGCAGTTCCTCAGAAAGTTAAACACAGAATTACCACACGACCCAGCGATTATATTCCTAGGTACATATACAAAAGAAATGAAAGCAGGGACTCAAAAAGATACTTGCACTAATGTTTATTACAGTATTCTTCACAATAGCCAAAAGGTATAAACCCAAATATCCATCAACCACTACTTGTCTCAGTTTGTTGCACTGTGGTGGCTTGTGTGTTGCTGTGAGTCTAGAGGCTATGCCATCAGTATTTCAAATACCTGCAGGGTTACCATAGTGGAAAGGTTTCAGAGGAGCTTCCAGATTAAGACAGACTAGGAAGAAGGATGTGGCCATCCACTTCTGAAAAACTTTACCAGTGAAAACCTCATGAAGAGTACTGCAACACTGTTGGAAATATTACTGAAAAACTTCATGAACTGCCCTGAAACATTATCTCATACAGTGCAGGAAGATGAGCCCCTCAGTTTGGAAGGCACTCAAAATAAGACTGAGGAAGAGCTGCCTTTCCAAAGTGGGGGTGGTGTTGTTGTTACGTGCCGTCGAGTCGGCCCTGACTCATAGCGACCCCTCCTTGGGTTTCCGAGGCAGTATCACTACGGAAGTAGGACTGCCCAACCTTCCTTCTGAGGAGTGGCTGGTGGGTTTGAACCGCCAGCCTTCTGGTTAGCAGTCAAGTGCTTTAGCCACTATGCTACCAGAGCTCCTCTTTCCAAAGTAGTCAACCTTAATGAGATAGATGGAGTAAAGCTTTCAGGACCTCCATCTGCTGATGGAACACAACTCAAAATGGATAGAAACAACTGTGTTGTCAGTGAAGGCAAACACTGATCTACAGGTGGATAGATGGGTGGACAGGCTGAACAATTAAGTATGTATATGCAGGGGTCAGTGCACCCATGACCATGTACAGGGTCGGCAGACAATGTTTCTACAAGTGTATTTGTATGTTCTGTAAGAATTCCCAGGTATACAGTGGAGCTGACAAGGGACAAAGTTGTAGTCACTTCTTGACCACAGCCAGCTACACAGAGGGAGTGAGTAGGTGGACCTGTGGGCTCAGGACCATGATGGCAGGGGACATCAAGTTCAACTGGCATAACATACTACACAAAACACTGTTCCACCTCCTACTTTGGTGAGTAGAGACTGGGATCTTAAAAGCTTGTGAGCAACTCCTTGGAGAGATCAGTCATAGGAGAACAGAAAGACAGTGTATGCACAAAGAGACAGCTCGGGGGGCAGGAATGCATGGGAGGGAAGGACACAGGGAAGAGGTTACTATGGGGAGGAAGTGGGAAGAGTGCTGTTACATTGTGGG
>NW_006921649.1:10512591-10531927 GCF_000298275.1 Orycteropus afer afer | reverse complement strand
AAAAAAAAAGGGGGGGGGGACAGGTTTGCTGGTCTGAGAGAGCCTGGTGGAACTCCTGAGACTATGGCCTCTAGCTGCCCTTCAGGTCTGGAATTGAACCCACTCCTGTGGCTTCTAGCCAATCAAAAGACAGGCATATGAGCTGAAAATTTACATTAGGTAGATATACTCCTTGGAGAGATCAATCATGGGAGAACAAAAGGGCTGTGTATGCACAGGGAGACAGCTCAGGGGCAGGAGTACATGGGAGGGAAAGACACAGGGCAGAGATAAACTATGGGGAGAAAGTGGGAGGGGAGTTGTTGCATTGTGGTAAATTGCAGTCAATGTTATGAGACAAAGTGTATGTGAGCTGCTCTATGAAAGTGAATTTACTCTGTAAACTTCACCCAAATCACAGTAATTATTTTTTTAAAATGGATACAAACAGCTGCAAACATCTATCAATAATCAGAACATGGAATGTATAAAGCATAAATCCAGGAATACTGGAAGTTGTCAAAAGTGAAATGGAACACATAAAGATTGATATCATGGCATTAATGAGCTGAAATGGACTAGTTTTGCCCATTTTGAATCAGACAATTCTATGTTGTACTATGCCGGGTGTGGTTGTTAAGCTTGTGTGTCAACTTGGCTGGGCCTGGTTGACTGGCTGGCAGCTGAATGTAGTTATTCTCCACAGTGAGACTGGTAATTAACTCCGTGGTGGAATCTATTGGAGCAGCTGGGTAGCTGCTTTGCATATGTGGTCTGCTTCCTGTATATAAAAAATAGCTTTGGGAATGGTCTCTAGTTTATGGCATGCTTGAATCCTGCATGTAGCCATATCATTGTTCATCAGCTTCTGATGACCTTGGAACTTTCAATGGACTTGAATCAATGGCCTGCTGTGTGGTTTGGTAATATCGGGACTGTGCCTTTTTACTTGTCAGCCTTGAGCCTGTCAGTCTCAGTGGCCAGCAGTTGTCTGAGTGAAGAAAAGTCTCTAGCTCCAGTGAGCCAGGAGCAGGAGGCAGAGCTGAAACCCAAGGTTGAGGGGCTTTTACCCAGCCCCTAGAGCCTGGCCCTTTGAACTCAGACTTAAAGCCTCCAAACTGTAAGAGAATAAACTCCTGTTTGTTAAGGCCATCCCATTTTGTGGTATATTCTTGTCAGAGCAGCACAGAGGTAACCAAAACACTGGGAATGACAAATTGAAGAGTAATGGTGTCAAATTCATCATCAAAAAGAATGTTTCAAGATCTATGCTGAAGTATAGTGCTGTCAATGATAGGATAATATCTATACATCAGCAAAGAAGACTAGTTAATATTACTATTATTCAAATTTATATATCAACCACTAAAGCCAAAGAGGAAGAAAATGAAGATTTTTACCAACTTCTGCAGTCTGAAATTGACCGCATATGCAATTAAGATGAATTGATTATCACTGGTGATTGGAATGCAAAATTTGGAAACAAAGAAGAATCATTATGAGTTGGAAAATAAAGTTCCGGTGATAGAAATGATGATGAAGATGTCATAATAGAATTTTTCAAGACCAATGACTTATTCATTACAAATACTTTTTTTCAAAAACATAAACAGTGGCTATACACATGGACCTCACCAGGTGGAATACACAGGAACCAAACCGACTACATCTGTAGAAAGAGGTGATGGAGAACTTCAATATCTTCAGCCAAAACAAGGCCAGGAGCTGACTGAAGAAAATTATAACAAATCCATGAGAGAAAAAAAAATGACCTTGACTATATCCCATCTGAATTTAGAGACCATCTGAAGAACAGATTTGATGCACTGACCACGAATGACCAAAAAGCAGATGAGTCAAGAAAGCAAAAGGTCATTAAAAAGACAGGAAAGGAAGAAAGACCCAAATGCATGTCAGGAGAGACTGAAACTTGCTCTTGAATGGAGAATAGCTAAAGCAAATGGGAAAAAAAAAGGCAAGATAAAAGAGCTGAACAGATTTTAAAGAGCAGCTCAAGAAGATAAAGTCAATTATTATAATGACATGTGCAAAGACCTAGAGTTAGAAAACCAAAAGGGAATAACACACTCAGCCTCTCTCAAGCTGAAAGAACTGAAGAAAAAAATTCAAGCCTCAAGTTGCAATACTGAAGGATTCTTTGAACAAAATATTGAATGATGCAGGAAGCATTGAAAGGAAATGGAAAGAATACACAGAGTCACTGCACAAAAAAGACATGGTTGATGTTCAACTATTTCAGGAGGTGGCATATGATCAAGACTCAATGGTACTGAAGGAAGAAGTCAAAGCAGCACTGAAGGAATTGGTGAAAAATAAGCCTCCAGGAAGTGATGTAATACCCACTGAGATGTTTCAACAAATGATACAGCACAGGAGGCACTTACTCATCTATGCCAAGTAACCTGGAAGATGGCTACCTGATCAACTGATCATAAGAGATCCTTATTTGTACCCATTCTCAAGAAAGGTGATCCAACAGAATGTGGAAATTATAGAACAATATCATTAGTATCACATGCAAGTAAAATTTTCCTGAAGATAATTCAACTATGGTTGCAGCAGTATATTGACAGAGACCTTCCAGAAATGCAAGCTGGATTCAGAAGAGGACATGGAATGAGGGTACCACTGCTAATGTCCAATGAATCTTAGCTGAAAGCAAAGAATACCAGAAGGATGTTTACTTGTGTTTTATTGACTATGCAAAGGTATTCGACTGTGTGGAGCATAACAAATTATGGCTAACTTTGAGAAGAATGGCAATTCCAGAATACTTAATTGTGCTCATGTGGAACCTGTACATAGACCAGGAGGCTGTTGTTTCTAACAGAACAAGGGGATACTGCAGGGTTTAAAATCAGGAGTGTGTCAGGGTTGTTTACTTTCACTATACTTGTTCAATCTGCATGCTGAACAAATAATCTGAGAAGCTAGGCTGTATGAAGAATAACATGGCATTAGGATTGGGGGAGGACTCACTAACAACCTGCAATATACAGGCGACACAACCTTGTTTCTGAAAATGAAAATAAGTTGACATACTTACTGCTGAAGTCTGCAGTATGGATTTCACCTCTACATAAAGAAAACGAAAATCTTTACAACTGGACCAATAAGCAGCATCACAATAAATGGAGAAAAGATTGAATTTGTCAAGAAATTCAGTTCACTTGGATCCATAATCTACACCCATGGAAGCAGCAGTCAAGAAATCAGACATCACATTACAATGGGCAAATTTTCTGCAAAATACTCTTTAAAGTGGACAGGCATATGAACTAAACATTTACATTAGGCAGATACACTCCTTGGAGAGACCAATCATGGGAGAATAGAAGGGCTATGTATGCAAAAGGAGACATCTCAGGGGGCAGGAGTGCATGGGAGGGAAGGGCACAGGGAAGAGGTAACTATGGGCAGGAAGTGGGAAGGGAGCTGTTGCACTGGGTAAATTGCAGTCAATGTCATGAGACAAAGTGTATGTGAGCTGCTGTATGGAAAGTGAATTTGCTCTGTAAACTTTCATCCAAATCACAATAAAAAATTTTTTTAAATTTTTATTTTTTAGAAGAATCTTTATTTAAAGTGTTGAAAAGCAAAGATGTCACTTTGGGGAAGAGGTGTGCCTGACCCAAGCCATAGTATTTTCAATCACCTGATATGTATGTGAAACTTGGACACTGAATAAGGAAAAGTGAAGAACTGAAGCCTTTGAATTACAGTGTTGGTGAAGAATACTTTAAAAATGATGGCCTGCCAGAAAAACAAACAAATCTGTACTGGAAGAAGTGCAGCTGAATGCTCCTTGGAAATGAGAATGGCCAGACTTTATCTCACCTACTTTGGTCATGTTGTCAGAAGGGACTATTCCCTAGAGAAGTATATCATGCATGGTAAAGTGGAGGGTCAGCGAAAAAGGGGGAGACCCTCAACTACACAGATCAACACAATGGCTGCAATGATAGGCTCAAGTATAGCAAGGATTGTTGGGATGGTGCATGACCAGGCTGTACAAAGGGTCACTATGAGTTGGAGCTGACTCAATGGCACCTAACAACAACAACAGCCATCAACAGATGAATGGCTAAATAAATACAGTATATTCATATTGTTGACTATTAATAAGCCAAAAAGAGAAATGAAGTTTTGATACATGCTATGACATAGATGAACCTTGAAATCATTGTGCTAAATGAAATAAGCCACACACAGAAGGACAAATCACAGACTGTACGATTCCACTTATAGAAAATATCTAAAATAGACAAATGTATAGACACAGAAAGTAGATTAGTGGTTACTAGGATCTGGGAGGGGAAGAGATGGAAAGTTATTGCTTAATGGGTATGGAGTTTCTATTTGGGGTGAGGAAAAATTTTAGAAATAAATAGTGGTGATGTTACACAGCACTGTGAATATAATTAATGGCACTGAACTATACACTTAAAGATGGCTTACATGGCAACTTTTACATTATAAACATTTTAACACAAATTTTAAGAAGTAAGAATAGTGAGGGCAGTGTGGTTTGAGTTGAATAAGAAAGGGTATACAATGAAATCACAAAAGTAGCAAACACTTCTTTGGGTCATGGCAAGGACTTTGGATTTTGTCTCTCAAGTGTGGCAAGAAGGCACTAGAGACTTATGAATAGAGAAAAAGAGAATAACATTATCTAACATAGATTGGAAAAGATGTTAAATTCACTGATACGATAGTAGGCTTTGGGAGAGAGACCAAAACAGTGTGAGCTAGTTGCCAATGTCTTCAATGAATTATGAGGGATGACTGGGACATGAACAGGTAAAACCAAGTAAAATAGTGGAGCTGAGTAGAAGGAAGCACTCTCCTAGCACTACTGGGTTGAAAACTCAAAAAAAACCCTCAATGCCATTGAAATGGTTCTAACTCATAGCAACAGCCATTGGGTTTCCAAGGCAGTAAATCTTCACGGAAGTAGATTGCTCAACATTCCTTCTGCGGAGTGACTGGTGGGTTTGAACCACCAGCCTTCTGGTTAACAGTCAAATGCCCTAGGCACTGTGCCACTAGAGCTCCTTATCATAATATTAGGAGCTTTTACATGTATTATTAACCTTTTCCCACTAAAATGAGACATATTTTTGACAGGAGTGTGGCAATCTTCTAATTTGGTTACATTCTCTCAGGAGTTGAACAGGTATCACTTAACACAGAGAAGGCAACAGTATTACTGTCCAGTTACTTGGAACTTTTTCATATGAAATTTATATTTTATAACTTCATATAAAACATCATTCTTACTTTTGAATCTCAGTATTTTTAAATACATATTTTCTGTTGTTTCTAGACAAAATATGTAAGTATTAGTGTACTTACACCTACCTCAAATCTGCATGGCCCACACTCACCAATACCATCAATACCTCCCACCCCACTTCTGGCCTCAGTCATCTGCCCGATAGTCTCAGTAAGCACTCATCTAGTTCCTGTGACTATAAACCCTTACTCATGGCAGAGAGGCCTGCCACAGTGCCAGCCCTTAGGTCCAACTCAATAGGACCAACGGAAACTCTTGACTTCCCCAACAACTACTCAATGAAGCCAAGAAACACAACTAAAAAGTGTAGACGAGTTAAACACCTCATGGTGTAGACTTCAACCAGTAAGAAATGGAACACAGAAGGAAGCCAACAGATAAACTGCTTGCTCTTAGTCCCCTAACATGGAATGTTGAGGCACAGAGGACCCTTGTGACATCTGCAGAAAACTCGTGTGAAAGTGAACAACCAGTTGTTTTCTTGGTAATACACTACCGTTTATTTGTTTTATCTTATTCTGTCACTTATTACTTCTTTTCTTTCATTCTTTCTTTACTAAAAAATCTCCCCCTCAATAAAGCATTAGCATATAAGATTCACTTCAGGCTCTGTTTTGCACAGAATGCAGGCTAAAACACAAAATAAATTTTATTTAAAGTTAAATAAGTTTGCTGCTTAAAGAAAAAAATGAAATGTCTGCTTAGGAAATATATACTTCCTTTTTTTATTTCCTATATTTTCTCAGGAAAATAATGTGAGTTTATTATTTCCCTGTCTGATGATGAAAACTTTAAAAATACCAAACTAACTATAGATAAAAGTATACTTTATTTTCATTATACTAAATATGTAATGTTATATTAAGAGATAGTACAAAGATAAATTGTACAGTTAGTTTAAAATTAATCAAAGAGATGGCTCTCAAATACTTATTATTCATGTTTTTAAGTGATTTAAGTTGATATTAGAAATAATAAATCCTAGAAAAACTAAAAAGATTTATGTTCCATTCATATTTTAATTTCATTGAAAAGAAAGATTATAGGTTGAACAGTACATGGAATGAAAGGAAGTTTTCCATTCAAAATTATAAAATAGTTATTAAATACTTAGGAATATATTTAAGAATAAAAATGAGGGAGACTACCACAACTATTTATAATGATTTTGAAAGGGTGGTGAGGTGTAAGAATAGACTTCTAAGATCAATGGAAAAAGATAAAAAGCCCAGAAAAAGATCCAAGAATTTAACATAGGATACAGGTACCATTTCAAATCAGTAGGTATTAACAGTAAGTGGTTAGTACTTTGGAAAAAGTATATACAATAAAATCAATTTCAGATACACTAAAAAAATAAACATTATGGGGTCAAATCATAAATGAACGAGGAGAAAATAAAAGTGGATATGTTTATTAACTAGGAGTGAAAACTCTTTCGAAGAATGAACAACAGAGAATGTATGAAGGAAAACAATGAACCGATCTGTATAAATATTTAAAGCCAGTAAAGATACTTGTAACAAAAATAAGTAGAAAATCTGTTCAAAATGAAAGCAAAATATTAAGATCTTTGATATAATCTGAGCTCCAAAGTTAGAAAGGATAATCACAAAAGAAAATCAGGTAAATGATACAATAAATATATATGAGAATTACAAAGAGGAAACACAAATGGCAAAAGGAGGGGAAGAAAGAATGTTTGACATCACTAGCAACCAAATGAAAACAAAAGCTTTTGTTATCTATAAACTAGCAAAGATAAGAATTCTTTTATCTAGTGTTTGCTACAGAAAAATGATCACTCACATAGCCTTTGGGTTGGGAGGATAAACTGGTACAACCATTCCAGAGGGTCATTTGGTAATCTGTACTGAAGTCTTTAAAATCAATCAGTTATTCAACTTACAGGTTTTAACTCTCATGAAATTATTTAAATCAACATAAAGATATACAAGGATATTTCACCTAAAAGCAATTTATAATAAGAAAAATAAATGAGAAAAAACCCTGTAATTCCAAAACTAAGGGTTTGCTTAAATAAATTCTGGTACCAAACCCACCAAACCCACTGCCATTGAGTCAATTCCAACTCATAGTGATTCTACAGAACAGGGCAGAACTGCTTCATGTGGTTTCCAAGGCTGTAAATCTTCATGGAAGCAGACTGACACATCTTTTTCCAGAGAGCAACTGGTGGGTTTGAACTGCCAATGTTTCAGTTAGCAACTAAGTGCTTAAACCACTGCACAACCAGGGCTTCTAAATTGTAGTACAGCTAATACATCTAGTATCTAAGTAAAATGTTTCTAAGATTGTGTTTGATTTTCTTAAAAAAATTGATTTTGGTAATTTATTGCACATTATTTGTTAGGCAATGTTGTTATTTTTGTATTAGCTCATTCAATTTTTATAAGAGCCAAAAATGAGATATTAGGAGCTCTATTAGGAGATATTAGGTGGCGTACTGCCTAAGGCATGTGATTGCTAACCAGACGACTGGCGGTTCAAACCCACCAGCCACTCCTCAAAAGGAAAACTGGGCAGTCTACTTCTGTGGAGACACGGCCTCAGAAACCCAAGGAAGCGGTCATTATGAGTTGGATCCAACTTGACAGCAATGAGTTTGGTTTTTTTGGTTACAATGAGATATAATTACTATTATTACTTTTAGTTTATAAAACAATATCATACTGTAACTTAAATTTTGTTTTAAAAGGTTAAAAAACAGTAATGAAGTACATAAATCCTATAGGGTCGGTATGAGTCAGAACTGACTGGATGACAGTGGCTTTATTTTTGGGGCACATACATCCACATACATTAATTTAAAAGAGTCAAAAGTCTTTGCCAAGATGATAAAGGTGGTTATCTCCAGATTAATATGAATATTCTTTTCAGTTAAATTTTTTAAATCTCCAATAAAAATATGTATTAGTTCATAGTAAATAAAGATGTTATTAAAAATAAAATACATATATGGGAAACCAACTCACTCAAGTCATTCATATTTAAGAATTTTTGTCAGTTTAGAATAGAAACAGAAGGGAGTAAGTCAGTCACTTCTTACTAACCCAAAACCAAACCCGCTGCCATCAAGTTAATTCTGACTCAAAGTGAACCTACAGGACAGAATAGAAATGCCCCACAGGATTTCCAAAGCTGTAAATTTTTACAGATGCAGAGTGCCTCATCTTTCTCCCGTGGAGCAGCTGGTAGGTTTGAACTTCTGACTTTTTGGTTAGCAGCTGAATGCTTTAACCACTGCACTAGCAGAGCTCCTTACTTCTTACTAAGGTTATGGTAATGAGATGAAAAAATGTAGTCAACAGTCAAAGACTGTGTAACTGACTATTCATTAATTTTGATCAGATTACATTATCCCAATACACATCAACTTTGCATGTTATGTCGGTCCCTAAGAAACGAAAAACTTAAATTCATATTGCATGAAGTTTAAAAAACTTGCGTAACGTTTAAAAAATGTTACTACTTACTAGAAATTTGACCTTTTACAAATCACTTAACTTCTAAGCCTTCAGTTTCTCATCAGTAAAAAGGAAAATACTACTTTTTTCAAAAGTCCAAGTAAAAATATGTTAGTTCATAATACTAGCTCAATAACTAAATGTTTTAAGTGCATAATCAATTTCTGTAAATTATATGGCCATTACTTACCGACAAGATAATTCTCCATCCATAGTATCATGCTCATCCGTACTGATGTATGTTAACCTTCCTCCTACAACCGTCCCAACTAAGTATACCAGCCATGCAAGACGTCCTAATAATATAAGAAAGAAAAAAGTGTAGTAAGTATTGATTTAAAAAAAAAAAAAAAAAAAAACCTGAGTCCATTTCAACTCATAGTGACCGACCCCTTTTGGGTTTCCAAGGTGGTAAATCTTTACAGAAGTAGATTGCCTGGTCTTTCTTCTATGGAGCAGCTGATGGGCTTATTTTTCAGAAAATTCCAAATTAGCAGAACGATAGGTTCTTGGAAACAACTAATAAATTACTGTGAATTCAATTCTTCACAGAGTTGAGAGCTGGGTTTTAAGTTTGAAAAGCCAGTATTACAGTAGAAATGTAGGGCCAGAAAGAGTTACATTTGAATCCTGGCTGCACGAATTAGCTATGTGATCTAAGTTACTTAACCTCCTCAAGTGTTAGGATTTTCATTTGCAAAATGGAGAAAATTATATCTACCATGAAGACTTAATGCTAAAATAAAATTATATAATAAAACACCAAATGGACGTTTGGTACCAGGGCAACGACTCAGTCAGTAAGTACTGATCCAATGACCAGCATCTTTACTGAACAATAAATAAACATCACAATAGCACCATATGATCACTTTTAATATCACCCATACCTAAAACATGAAAGATGCTAATAAATTTATTCCCTTTGTATTTTTATGCATGATTCTTATAAATCAAAGATTTTCAGTATTCAGCTTACATTGTTTGACAGCTGAATTAACTTCATGGCCAATAATATCAGAAAATTAAACAGTTTTACAACAATGACCCAATTGCCAAGTCTGCATTTCTTACAAATCTTGTATTAGAATAGCCAAAATTCACTAATAGAGAAGTATAGACATTTACTGAATGATTTTTAAGTATACTATTTCACATCTCCGGATTCATTGATTTAGGTATCAGATTCTCAAAAAATTTTTGGAAAAAATTTCAGCTTCTAACCAAAATGTCAGCAGTTCAAATCCACCAGCAGCTCTGGGAGAAAGATGTGGTATCCTGTGAAGATTTACAGCCATGGAAAACCTACAGAGCAGTTCTACTCTGTCCTCCAGGGTTACTATGAGTAGGAATTATCTTGAAGGCAATGGGTTTTATGAATAATTAACAACACACCAATTACTTGCTAAAAAGAAATAGTGTGCTATGTCTGGGGACTGATTTTTCAAAATAAGCAGTCTATTCCTTAATAATCAATATATTTCTGTACTGTTTTCTGCTTGACCTTAGTGTTTTTTAAAAAAAGGTGTTAAATTGAACAAGTCATGAATGAGGCTATCTGTGCTTGTTCAAAGACTTCTTTTTGCTGAGTACAGTCGAGTCAGTTCTGACACAAAGTGACCCTATGTATAACAAAACACTATCTTGTCCTGTGTTATCCTCACAGTTGTTTGGACCCACTATTGCAGTCACTGTGGCAATATATCTTGTTAAGGGTCCTCCCCTTTTTCCCTGACCCTCTACTTTACCAAGCATGATATCGTTCTTCAGAGACTGGTCCCCCCTGATAACATTTCCAAAGCATAGGAGACAAAGTCACTCCATCCTCGCTACTAAGGGGCATTCTGGCTATACTTCTTCCAAGACAAATTTGATCACTCTAACAGAAGACCATGGTATATTCAATATTCTTCACCAACATCATAATTCAAAGGCATCAATTCTACTCTGTCTTCCTTATTCATTGTCTAGTTCTTTATTCATTATCCATATACCTCCATGCATATGAGGCAACGGAAAATACCATGGCTCAGATCAGGCACACCTTAGCGCTCAAAGTGATACCTTTGCTTTTTAACACTTTATAAAGGTCTTTTGCAGCAATTTTGCCCAATGTAATATGCTGTTCGATTTCTTCACCGCTGCTTCCATGGGCATTGATTGTAGATCCAAGTAAAATGAAATCTGTTCTGGTCACCTAGTGCTACTCTATCAAGAATATATACCACAAATGGGATGGCTTGAACAAACAGGAGTTTTCTCTCACAATCTGGAAGCTTTAAGTCCAAGTTCAAAGTACCAGGCTCTAGGTGCTGAGTGAAAGCCCCTCAACCTTGGCTTCAGCTCTGCCTCCTGCTCCTGGTGCACTGAAGCTAGGGCATTTCCTCACTCAGACAGCTGCTGGCTGCTGAGACTGACAAGCCCAAGGTTGACAAGTAATAAGGCACAGTCCTGATGTTACCAAACCACACGGCAGGCCATTAATTCAAGTCCATTCAAAGTCCCAAGATTGGCAGAGCACGGCAGGCTGCTAAACGACTCAGCAACATGGAGGGTTCAAGCATGCCATAAGCTAGAGACCATTCCCCAAGACTTTTCCTTATATACAGGAAGCAGACCACATCCCTAAAGCAGCTACTCAGCTGCTCACTGTAGATTCCACCATGGAGTTGATTACTAGTCTCATCATGGTGAATACTATAGCCAGCTGCCCAACCACTCAACCAGGCCCAGCCAAGTTGACACACAAACGTAACTACCACAAAATCCTTGACAACTTTAACCTTTTCTCCATTTATCATGATGTTGCTAAATTAGTCCAGTTGTGAGGATTTTTGTTTTCTTTACGGTGAGGTGTAATCCATACTGAAGGCTACAGTCTTTAATCTTCATCAGTAAGTGCTTCAATTCAGCTTCATTTTCAGCAAGCAAGATTGTGTCATCTGCATGTTAAAAATTATTAACAAGTCTTCCTCCAATCCTGATGCCATGTATTTCTTCATGTAGTCAAGCTTCTCAGATTATTTGCTCAGCATACAGATTAACTTAGAACACTTAGAAGGATAAATGAATAAATGTAGATAAGAACACATTCTTCCTATTTTCATGTCGCTAAATAACAGCCATTATAGTACTACAACTAATTAACAATTCCCTCATAGCTTCTGGGAAGCCTCAGCGTATTCAGGTAAAAATTTCCTAAATACTAGAAATATAACCTGGCAAGTATCTACATCCCTTATTCTAACACAAGGCAACAGTCAGTAAAATCAGAAGGGACCAATTACAAAACCTTGTACACTAGCAATGTGGAGTAGATTAAAAAGGAGAACATGAACACTAATTTGATCAAGTAATCATCATAAAACAGACTCAAGCTTCAAGACATGTACAATTAGTGAAAAAGGTAACAACAGAAAGCCCAGTTAGAAAACTTTTAAGGTGTTGTCAAAGTTATCTTACGTACTTCAAAAATGTCTTATGAGCAATATGCTGTTGTTAGAGGTTATACAGTCTATTTAGACTCGTAGCAATCCCATGAGACAGGGTAGAACTGCCCCCAACAAGGTTTTCTCTGCTGTAATCTTTATGGAAGCAGATAAGCAGGTCTTCCTGCCACAGAGTTGGTGGGTAGGTTCCAACTGCCAATCTTTCAATTAGCAACTGAGCACTTACCCATCTGTGCCACTAGGGCTCCTTATGAACAATATGAAAGTCTATAAAAAGCTGCATTGGTGACACAATTGGATAAGCATTCAGCTGCTAGCCAAAAGGTTGGTGGTTCAAATCTACGAGCTGCTCTACAAGAAATAAGACCTGGCAATCTGTTCCCATAAAGATCAATGCCTTGGAAACCTTACAAGGCAGTTATACCCTAGTATAGGGTTGATATTAGACAGAATCAACTGGACAGTATATAACAACAACAAGATATTATATGATAACATACGCTCTTCCCTAATTAACCTACTTCCCCTGTGGGCTCTTCTCAAATGGTAATTGATTTCTCTTGCATATATAACAAACAAATAAACTCACTGCCATCAAGTCGATATCGACTCATAGCGACCCCTCCTTGGGTTTCTGAGGCAGTATCACTACGGAAGTAGGTTGTCCAACCTTCCTTCCGAGGAGTGGCTGATGGGTTTGAACTGCCAGCCTTCTGGTCAAATGCCTTAAGCACTACACCACCAGAGCTCCCCTTGTATATATACTCTTGTGGTAGTTGTACCTCTTATCTCTTTGGCTTTGAACACAGAGTATGTGTTCTTCATGTTCCTCATTTCCACTTCCAGGATAGGCTCCCTCTGGATCTCCATGATAAATGCACTCAGCTTTAGATTTTATGTCACCAAACTATACTACCAAGTATCAATTCTTGCTAAAATTATCTACTCTCCTTCAGGTCTACTGCCTTTTAATTTTTGAATCTTTTATTCCTGACTCACTGTTCTATCACAATCACTAGCAGTAACAGTATCTACAAAGATGTATCTACCAACTGCAAAAGTCTTCATCCTACTGAAAACCTTCAACAATGAACCTCTCACTTTTTTAAAATAGCATTACTGATATACAACTCACAACTCATACGATTCATCTATTTAATGATGAAATAAAATTCATTGTTTTTCAGTACATTCACAGAACTATGCATCTATTACCACTATCTAATTTTAGTATCTCCCCTGCCAAAGAGATCCATACTCATTAGCAATCACTCCACATCCTCTCTCACCTAAGCCCTAAGTAACCACTAACCTACTTCATGTCTCTTTAGATTTTCCCGTTTTGTACCTTTCATATGAATAGAAAGAATAGAATTATACAATATGTCTTTATGACTTGCTTCTTTTATGTAGTATTGCCTTTCAAGGTTCATCCCCATTAGAGCATATACTGGTATTTCACTCTGTTTTATGGCCAAATAACACATTTTACTTATCCATTCATCCATTCATCCACTGATGGATATCTAGGTTGTTTCCATTTTTGAAAAAAAAAAACAAACTCACTGCTGTCAAGTTGGATCTGACTCATAGAGACTCCTCCTTGAGTTTCTGAGGCAGTATTACTATGGAAGTAGATTGCCAGATCTTCTGAGGAGTAAGTGGCTGGTGGGTCTGAATAACCAGCCTTCTGATTAGCAGTCAAATGCCTTAGGTACTACGCCACCAGATACTGCTGTAAATCTGCAAATAAGCTTGTTAGTACAATAGGACAGCACCAGGCTGCTAACCAAAAGGCTGGCAGTTTAAGCCCATCAGCACAGCTCCACAGGAGAAAAGACTTGGTGATCTGCTCTGATAAAGACTACATCCTAGGAAACCCAAATATATTACTACATCCTAGGAGCTCTGGTAGTATAGTGGCTAAGGCACTTGACTGCAAACCAGAAGGCTGGCAGTTCAAACCCACCAGCCACTCCTCGGAAGGAAGATGGGGCAATCTACTTCCGTAGTGATACTGCCTCGGAAACCCAAGGAGGGGTCGCTATGGGTCAGGTCCAACTCGACGGCACATAACAACAACAACAACAAGTAAAACAGACAGTTTTACTCTGTTCTATAAGGATGCTATAAGTTGGAATTGACTCAAAGGTACATAACAAAAACAAAAAATGAAAGTTCATGTACAAATTTTTATGTCAACTTTTTTTCATTTCTCTTAGATATAATGAGGAGTATAATGCTGGATCATATGGTAACTCTATCTTTAACATGTTGGGGAACTGTCAAGTCAAACCACCTATTCCATTTCACATTACCACCAGTAATGTACAAAAGTTGTAATTTATCCACATCCTCACCACCACGTATTATCTGACTTTTTTATTATAGCCATGGACAGTATGAAGTGGTATGTCGTTATAATACTGATCTGCATTTCCCTGGTGATAATGATATTGCTACCACTTGCATATCAGTTTGTCATACTGTGGTGGTTTGTGTGTTGCTGTGAGGCTGGAGGCTACACCACCGGTAATTCAAATATCAGTAGGTTCACCGATGGTGGATAGATTTCAAAGGAGCTTCCAGACTAAGACAGACTCAGAAGAAGGAAGAGACCATACACTTCTCAAAGTATAGGCCAGTGAAAACCTTATCAATAGCAGTGAGACACTGTCTGATATATTACTGGAAAATTTTACAAATAGTCCTGAAACACTGTCTGATAGTGCCAGAAGATGAGACCCTCGGGTCAAAAGGCTCCCAAAATACGGTTGGGGAAGAGCAGCCTCCTCAAAGTAGATTCAACCTTAATAACATGGATGGAGGAAAGCTTTCAGAACCTCCATTTGCTGATGTGGCATGACTCAAAATTGGAAGAAACAACTGCAAACATCAATTAATATAATCAGAGCATAGAATGTAAAAAGTATGGATCTAGGAAAATTGGAAGTTGTCAAAAATGAAATGGAACACATAAAGATCGATATCCTAGGCACTAAAAAAAAACCCTAACTCACTGCCGTCGAGTCAGATCTGACTCATAGCAACCCTTCCATGGGTTTCTGAGGCAGTATCACTATGGAAGTACACTGCCCAACCTTCCTTCCAAGGAGTGGCTGGTGGGTATGAACCTACAGCCTTCTGGTTAGCAGTCAAATGCTTTAGGCATTACGCCACCAGATCCTAGGCATTAATGAGCTGAAATGGATTGATTTTGGCCATTGTGAATCAGACAACAACATGATCTACTATGTTGGGAATGAAAAACTGAAGAGGAATGGTGTGGCATTCATTGTCACAAAGAATGTTTCAAGATCTATCCTGAAGTACTATGCTATCAGTAATAGGATAAAATTCATAAGCCTACAAGGAAGACCAGTTAATACTACTATTATTCAAATTTACACACCAAACACCAAAGCCAAAGACAAGGAAATTAAGATTTTTCACCAATTTCTGCAGTCCGGAATTGACCACACATACAATCAAGATGTACTGATTATTACTGGTGATTGGAAAGCAAAAGCTGGAAATAAAAAAGAACCACTAGGAATTGGAAAATAAAGCCCTGGTGATAGAAATGATGCTGGAGATCACATGATAGAATTTTGCAAGACCAATGACTTATTCAAATACCTTTTTTCAACAACATAAATGGCAGCTATATATGTGGACCTCACCAGATGGAATACACAGGAATCAGACCAACAGTATTGTGGAAAGAATGACAGAGAAGCTCAGTATCTTCAGGCAAAATAAGGCCAGGGGCTGACGGTGGAACAGACCATCAATTGTGTCAGGTTGAAGCTGAAGACAATTAAAACAAGTTCATGAGAGCCAAAATATGACCTTGATTATATCCCACCTGAATTTAGAGACCATCTGAATAAGGGACTTGATGCACTGAACACCAAGGACCGAAAACCACATTAATCATGGGATGACATCAAGCACGTCATACAGAAAGACTACAGAAGGTCATTAAAAAGACAGGAAAGGAAGAAAACACCAAAATGAATGTCAGAAGAAACTCTGAAACTTGCCCTTGAGTGAAGAGTAGCTAAAGCAAATGGAAGAAATGACAAGATAAAAGAGCTGGGAGTTCCGGTAAGATGGCAGAATAGGCAGACAGACTGCACAGACCCTCTTCAACAAAGAAAAGGGGATCCAATTAACACAGATACAGAAGATAATCCTGGAGCCCTGAACTTCGAAGGGAAGAATATAGAAGTGGACTAAACTCCAACAGTAGAAGAACTTGCATGAAAACACCAAAAAAGGAGACAACACGGTCTATCAGCAATTCTGACGGCACAGAAAGTTTGGATGTTGCTGAGTGGTGTTGTGTTGCTGTTGTCGTTATGTGCCACCGAGTTGGCCCCGACTCATAGCGACCCCTCCATGGGTTTCCGAGGCGGTATCACTACGAAGTAGATTGCCCAACCTTCCTTCTGATGAGTGACTGGTGAGTTTGAACTGCCAGCCTTCTGGTTAGCAATCAAGTGCCTTAGGCACTATGCTACCAGAGTCGTGTTAGAACCTGAGAATTAACATAAAAACCGGCCCTGCTAGCCTAGGGATGCATGGAGGACTGCACTGGTGACTGGTGAATAAAAGGGGAAGCAGCGAAAAGGAAGGCAGTCTGACCTGTGGACTTTTCCCTCCCCAGAGGGTACAGCCATTTTGAACGTTTACAAGCAGTTTGACCATTTTGGATATTTAAAGCGACAGCGTTCTCCCAGATTCCAGGGACCTAAGAATAGGCTTCACTTGCCAGAAACCACAAGGACGTTCCAGATGCCAATGACTGGAAAGGTTCTAGTTTTCAGCTTTTTCTCTCTTCTTTGTTCTTGGTTCCCATTTTTTCTTTCTCATGGTTAACCTCATTCCTTGTTTTCCTTTTTGCATTTTTCCCATTTTTTTTCTTCATTATTTTCCTACTCTACCTTTTTCCTGTTACTGCCCTCTCCCCAGATATTGCAGGGTTATTTTTTCTTTTTTTGATTATTGTTCCCGTGTGTTTACACAGTATGTTTTTTGTCCACTTGCTTTTACTTTTTTGATGGTTATTTGACTGCTGGTCCAACTGAGTGGGAGACAGCAACAGTACCCATACGACACAACTGTATCCAAACCTCCTGCAGCTTCACTTACTAAGAGCCACCAATTCCTTCTCCATTAATGGGCCAATGATAAACAACCACGAAAAATGGCCTGACTCACCCTTAACTACTCCTCACAAATAGTTAACAGAGATCTAAATACAACAATGTCACACTATGTGGACCATCACAGTCCACACAAAGAAGCAAGATAAAGTGGAACAAGGGACCAGAATACAGACCCAGAACATGACACTGAGGAAGAAGCAGCATTTGAACTCCCTGATAAGGAATTCAGAAGAATTATATTTAAGTATCTTCAAAGGATTGAGAGACAGATCAAGGGAAACACTGACAAAATTAAGGAAAACAGACAAAAACCTAGAACAATTTCAGAAGAAATACATGAACAAAATGACAAGATAAAGGAAAAATTAGAAATGATACAAAATCTACAGACAGAAATTCAAAAGATTAATACTAAATTTTCAGAAAGGCATAACACACTGAAAGGGTAAAGGAGTAGAACTGAATCAATGGAGACAGAATTAATGAGATTGACGACAAATATGTGAATACTTCTCTAGAAAGGGATCAATCAGAAAAAATATTTAAAAAAAAAAAATTGAAGAAAGCCTAAGGTTCATGTGGGATACTATCAAAAGGAATAACCTATGTGTAATTAGAATTCCAGAACAGGAAGAGAAAACTGTCCACAATTTGTTGGAGGACAATTTCCCTGATATGACAAAAGATAAGAATGTATCCATTCAGGAAGTGCAACAATGCCAAATAGGAGAGACCCCAAAAGAAAATTACCAAGATGTATCAACATCAAACTCATCAAAACCAAAGACAAAGAAAGAATCCTGAAAGCAGCATGGGAAAAACAAAGTTACTTACAAAGGACAACCAACAAGAATAAGCTCTAATTTCTCAGCAGAAACCATGCATGCAAGAAGGCAATGAGATGTTATATATAAAAGCCTAAAAGAAAAAATTTTCCAACCAAAAATTACATACCCAGCAAAACTGTGCCTCAATATGATGGTATAATTAGATTTCCAGATAAGCAGAAATTAAGGGAATTTGTTAAAACTAGACTAACCTTACAAGAGATACTAAAGGAAGTCCTTTGAACAGAGAAGCAATAATAGCAAACAAAAAACAATCATTAATACACAAGATGATATAACCCAGAAACCAACACCGCTATGGACCTATACAAAGTAAAGATAAGCTTACAAGATTGTAATCAGGGAATCAGAGACATCAATTGGCAAATGAGGACAACTACAAACCAAAAAGAGGGGAAAAATAGTGTAGTTACAGAACTTCTAAATGGTGAGGAAGTCGAGAGTTGCAAGATAGAATGGACTGTTCTAAACTTGGGAAGAAAATTATAAATCACAGGGTAACCTCAAAGGAAAGTGATAAACCCTCACATCACAATAAAAAAGAAGACAAGTATAAATATTTAGCAAATACTAAAATGACAGCAACAAAGGAAATGATGACATGATTCATAAACAAGAGCTCAGCATAGAAAATTATAAGGAACAAAGAAACTACGAACACCATGAAAAAACACATAACAAAATGACAGCAACCAGTTCACACTTGTTAATAATTACACTGAATGCTAATGGATTAAATGCACTACTCCAGAGGCAGAGAGCTGCAGATTGGATAAGAAAACAAAACCCATCAATATGTTGTCTACAAGAGACACACCTTAGAGACAAAGACTAAAAATCAAAGGTTGGAAAAAGATATATCAAGCAAATGGCAACCATAAAAGAGCAGGAGTAGCAATATAAATTTCTGATCAAATTGACTTTAAGACAAAAACCACCATATGAAACAAGGAAGGACATTATATAATGATTAAAGGATCAACTGAACAAGAAGATATAACCATAATAAATATCTATGGACCCAATGAAAGAGCCCCAAAATACATAAATCAGACTTTAAAAGAGTAAAAAAGGCAAA
>NW_006921649.1:10510981-10512241 GCF_000298275.1 Orycteropus afer afer | reverse complement strand
TAATCAAACAAGAATGAAAACACAACATACCAAAATCTTTGGGACACAGCAAAAGCCATGATCAGAGGCCAATTTATAGCAATAAGTGCACACATCAAAAAAGAGGAAAGAGCCAAAATCAACACTTAAAACCAACATCTCCAACAATCAGAAAAAGAACAGTAAGAAAAGCCTACAGTCACCAGAAGAAAGGAAATAATAAAGATTTGAGCAGAAATCGATGAAACAGAAAATAGAAAGACAATAGAAAAAAATCAGTAAGACTAGAATTTGCTTTTTGAAAAGATTAATAAAATTGACAAGCCACTGACAAATTTAACATAAGAAAAGAAGGAGAAAATACAAATAACACCAATAAGAAACAAAATGGGTGACATCACAACAGAACCAACTGAAATAAAAAGGATAATATCAGGATATGAATATGAAGAACTGTACTCCAACAAATCTGAAAATCTGGAAGAAATGGACAAATCTCTAGAAACACACGACTTACTAAACTAACACAGACTGATGTGGAAAAGTTGGACAGATCCATAACAAAAGAAGAAACAGGTCATCAAAAAATTACCAACAACAAAAAAAGTCCTGGACCAGACGGTTTCACTGGAGAATTCTACCACACATTCAGAGAAGAACTGACACCAATCCCACTCAAACTATAGAAAAGGATGGAATCCTTCCTAATTCATTTTATGAAGCAAGCATAACCTTGATACCAAAACCAGGCAAAGACATCACTAAAAAGGAAAACTACAGACCAATATCCCTCATGAATACAGATGCAAAAATCTACAACAAAATCCTAGCCAAAAGACTCCAACAACGTATCAAGAAGATCATTCATTACGATCAACTGGGGTTAATATCAGGCATGCAAGGATGGTTCAACATTAGAAAATCAATCAATGTCATCCACCACATAAATAAAACAAAGGAAAAGAACCACATGATCAAACCAATTGATGTAGAAAAAGCATCTGATAAAATTCAACACCCATTCCTGATAAAAATGCTCAACATATAGGAATATAAGGGACATTGTCAACAAAATAAAGCGCATATGTGCAAAACCAACAGCCAATATTATTCTCAATAGAGAGAGACTGAAACCATTCCCCTTGTAAACAGGAACCAGACAAGGATGCCCTTTATCACCACTTCTATTCAACATTGTATTGGAAGTCCTAGCTAGGGCAATATGACAAGAAAGGGAAATCAGACATCCAAATTGGTAAGGAAGAAGTCAAACTATCCCTA
>NW_006921649.1:10508682-10510343 GCF_000298275.1 Orycteropus afer afer | reverse complement strand
ACATAGACTAGTGGAATAAAATTGAGAACCCAGAAATACATCCATCAACCTATGGTCAGATATCTTTGACAAAGCTCAAAATCCATTAAATGGGGAATAGAATGTCTGTTTAATGTATGATGCTGGCAAAATTGGAGATCCATTTGAAAAAAAATGAGACAAGATCTGTACCTCATACCATACACAAAACTAACTTCAGATGGATCAAAGATGTAAATGTGAAACCTAAAATTATAAAGTTCCTCAAGGAAAAATTAGGGGAAAATTTAGGGGCCTTCCTATATGGCATAAATAGACTATCAAGCATAATCCAAAATGGACAAACAGTAGAAGATAAACTAGGTGAATGGGATCTTCTAAAAATTAAATTTTTATATGCTTGCAAAGACTTCTCCAAAAGACTCAAAAGAGAACCTACAGATTGGGAAAAAAATATTTGGCAATGAGGTATATGACAAAGGACGTATCTCTAGAATTTATAGAAAACTCCAACACCTCAACAACAAGAAGACAAATAATCCAATTAAAAAATGGGCATAAGACATGAATAGATACTTCACCAAAGAATATATTCAGGCAACCAACAAACATATGAAGAAATGCTCATGATGAGTAGCCATTAGAGAGATGCAAATCAAAACAACAATGAGATACCATCTTGCCCCAGCACTAGTAACAAAGTTCAACAAGACAGAAAATAAAAAATGCTGGCAAGGATGCGGAGAGATTGGGACTCTCATACACTGCAGGTGGGACTGTAAAATGATACAACTACTGTGGAAAGCAGTATGGCGATTCCTTAAAAAGTTAGAAATACCATTTGACCCAGCCATTCCACTACTAGGTATATATTCTAAAGAAGTGAGAACCAGGACAAGAACAGACATACACACACCCACGTTCATCGCAGCACTATTTCCAATAGCAAAAAGATGGAAACAACCTAGGTGTCCATCAACTGGAGACTAGATAACCAAACTATGGTACCTACACACAACGGAATACTATACAACCCTAAAGAATAATGTAGAATCTGCAAAACACTGTATAACATGGATGAACTTGGAGGACATTATGGTGACTGAAATAAGTCAATCACTGAAGGACATATATTGTATTACTTCGTTATTGTAAAAAGTCAAGGAAAGGTTTATATATAAGGAAATTTTCTTTGTTGGTTACCAGGGGTAGGAGGGGAGGGGAAGGAACGGTGTTAGATAGGTAGAGACAAGTATTGATTTGGGTGAAGAGAAGGGCAATGTACCAAATGTGAATGATCAACACGGTGGCACTGAGGAAGAGAAAGACATAGAGAAGTGCATGGGAGATACAGACAACAAAGATGAACCCTTTTGCACATACTGCATTGTCAGTGAAGGCTAGCATGGATACACGGGTGGATAGATGGGTGGACAAGCTGAACTATTAGGTATGTCTATGCAGGGGAGGAGTGTGCCAAGCCCATGTAAAGAGTTGGCAGACAATGTTTCTGTAAGTGTATTGGTATGTTCTATAAGAATTCCCAGGTATACAGTAGAGCTAACAAGGGACAAGGTTGTAGTCACTTCTTGGCCACAGCAAGCTACACAGGGAATGAGTAGTTGTGGGCTTAGGACTAAAGTCACAGGGGACATGAAGCTCAACTGACATAACATACTACA
>NW_006921649.1:10506567-10508155 GCF_000298275.1 Orycteropus afer afer | reverse complement strand
ACAGGCATATGAGCTGAACATTTACATTAGGTAGCTACACTCCTTGGAGAGAACAATCATGGCAGAATATCATCGCTGCAGTCAGATTGATCTTGACTGAAAGCAAAGAATACCAGAAAGATGTTTACTTGTGTTTTACTGACTATGCAAAAATATTCAACTGTGTGGATCATAACAAATTATGGATAACACTGAGAACAATGGGAATTCCAGAACACTTAATTGTACTCATGCAGAACCAGTACACAGACTAGGAGGCTGTCATTTAGAACCAGAATAAGAGGATACTGCATGGTTTAAAATCAGGAAGGGTGTGTGTCAGGGTTATATCCTTTCACCATGCTTATTCAATCTGTATGCTGAACGAATAATCTGAGAAGCTGAACTATATGAAGAAGAATGTGGCATCAGCATTAGAGGAAGACTCATTAACAACCAGAGGAAGTAGCAGCAGGGATCCAGCTAAGGCAAGGGACCCAGGCCATGACCTGCACCCCCCAAGCCAGGAGAAAGCAAAGAATAAAGCCAGGGGGTCCAGGACAGAGTGAGGAAGCTGTGGCAGGGATCCAGGTAAGGCAAGGGACCCAGGCCATATCCCCCCAAAGTAACAGGAAAGCAGAGAACAAAGCCAGGGGGACCAGGGCAGAGAGGGGAAGCAGCGGCAGGGATCCAGGTAAAGCAAGAGACCCGGGCAATGCCTCCAAGTGGCAGAAAAGAGGAAAAGATCCATGTAAGGGGAGGGTGGAAAGGTTTCGAACAGCTAAGAGAGATAACTTGTCTGTCAGTTTGTCATCCTGTGGTGGCATGTTTCTGTGAGGCTTGAGGCTGTGCCACGAGTGTCTCAAACCCAGTGGGAATGCAAATGGTGCACAAGTTTCAATGCAGCTTACAGATTGAGATAGATTAGGAAGAAGGAAGAGGCTACCCAATTCTCAAAGAATTGGCCAGGGAAAAACTTATGAATAGCAGAGAAACACTGTCTGATACATTACTGCACAACTTTATGAATAGCCTAAAAACACTGTCCGATACAGTGCAGGAAGATAAGCCACTTAGGTCAGAAGGCTCTCAAAACAGGACTGGGAAAGAACTGCATCATGAGAGTAGAACCAGCCTTACTGATATGGATAAGGTAAAGCTTTCAAGACCTCCATTTGCTGATGTGGCACGACTCAAACTGAGGAGAAACAGCTGCAAACATCCATTAATAATTGGAACATGGAATGTATGAAGTATGAATCTAAGAAAATTGGAAGTTGTCAAAAATGAAATGGAAAGCACAAAGATTGATATCCTAGGCATTAGGAAGCTGAAATGGACTGGTTTGGGCCATTTTTTATCAAACTACCATGTGGTCTACTATACCGGGAATGACAATTTGAAGAGGAATGGCATGGCATTCATCATCACAAAGGCTGTCTCAAGATCTGTCCTGAAGTACAATGCTGTCAGTGATAGGATAATATCCATACACCTACAAGGAAGACCAGTTAATATGATTATTATTCAAATTTATGCACCAACCACCAAAGCCAAAGATGAGGAAATTGAGGATTTTTATCAGCTTCAGGAGTGTGAAACTGACCAA
>NW_006921649.1:10504753-10506102 GCF_000298275.1 Orycteropus afer afer | reverse complement strand
AGAGACCATATAAAGAATAGATTTGATACACTAAACACCAATGACCAAAAACCAGAAGAATTGTGGGATCACATCAAGAACATCATACATGAAGAAAGTAAGAGGTCACTAAAAAGACAAGAAAAGAAGAAAAGACCAAAATGAGAAGAGACTTTGAAACTTGCCCTTGAGTTAAGAGTAGCTAAAGCAAATGGAAAAATTGACAAGACAAAAGAGCTGAACAGAAGATTTCAAAGAGCAGCTCAAGCAGACAAAGCCAATTACTATAATGAAAACGTGCAAAGACTTGGAGTTAGAAAACCAAAAGGGGAGAACACGCTCAGCATTTCTCAAGCTGAAAGAACTGAGGAAAAAAATTAAGCCTCGAGTTGTAATACTGAAAGACTTCTATGAGCAAAATATTGAATGGTGTAGGAAATATCAAAAGAAGACAAAAGATGGAAGTATTCCATCACTGTACCAAAAAGAAATGGTCGCTCTTCATCCATTTCAGGAGGTGGCATATGACCAAGAACCAATGGTACAGAAGGAAGAAGTCGAAGCTGCACTGAAGGAATTGGCGAAGAACAAGGAAGGCTCCAGGAATTGATGGAATACCCACTGAGATGTTTCAACAAACAGATGGCCCACTGGAGGCACTCACTCAGTTATGCCAAGAGATCTGGAAGACAGCTACCTGGTCAACTGACTGGAAGAGATCCATATTTGTACCCATTCCAAAGAAAGGTGATCACACAGAATGTGGAAATTATCGAACAATATCATTAATATCACACGCAAGTAAGATCTTACTGAAGATAATTCAAAAGGTTGCAGCAGTATATTGACAGAGAACTTCCAGAGGTGCAAGTTGGATTCCGAAGAGGATGTGGAACAAGGGATATCATAGCTGCTGTCAGATAAATCTTGGCTCAAGGCAAAGAATTCCAGAAAGATGTTTACTTGTGTTTCATTGACTATGCAAAGGCATTTGGTTGTATGGATCAAAACAAATTGTGGGTGACATTGAGAAGAATCAGAATTCAAGAAACTTGATTGTGCTCCTGAGGAACCTGTACATTCACCAGGAGGCTGTTGTTCAAACAGAACAAGAGGACACTGCATGGTTTAAAATCAAGAAGGGAGTGCGTCAGGGTTGTATCCTTTCCCCATACTTATTCATTCTGTATACTGAGCAAATAATATGAGAAGCTGGACTATATGAAGAAGAATGTGGCATCAAGATGGAGGACAAGGAGGCGGGGCAAGATGGCAGACTAGGCAGAAGGATTGCACAGACCCTCTTCAACAAAGAAAAGGGAAACCAATTAACACAGACACAGAAGATAATCTTGGATCCCTGAGCCTTG
>NW_006921649.1:10487556-10493681 GCF_000298275.1 Orycteropus afer afer | reverse complement strand
AAAAAAAAAAAAGATGGAGGACAAATCATTAACAGCCTGCCATATGCTGACAACACAACTTTGCTTGCTGAAAGTGAGGATGACTTGAGGCACTTTTGATGAAGACTGAAGAATACAGTATGCAGTATGGATTACGTCTCAATATAAAGAAAACAAAAATACTCACAACTGGACCTATAAGCAGCATCATGATAAATGGAGAAAAGATTGAATTTTTCAAAGACTTCACATTGCTTGGTTCTATAATCGACACCAATAGAAGCAGCAGTCAGGACCTTAGACGATGTATAGAACTGGGCAAGTGGGCTGCAAGGGACCTCTTTCAAGTACTGAGGAGCAAAGATGTCTCTTTGAGGACTAAGGTATGCCTGACACAAGCCATGATATTTTCAATTGCCTCATATGCATGTGAGAGCTGGACAATGAATAAGGAAAACCAAAGAAGATTGATGCTTTTGAGTTGTGGTGCTGATGAAGAATGCTGAAAGTACCATGGACTGCTAAAAGAACTAACAGATCTGTCCTGGAGGAAGTGCAGCCAAAATGCTCCCTGGAAGTGAGAATGGCCAGACTTCTTCTCACCTACTTTGGTCATGTTGTCAGAAGGGACCACTCCCTGGAGAAGGATGTCACACTTGGTAGGTGGAGGGTTGACGAAAGAGGGGATGGCACTCAATGAGATGGATTGACACAGTACCTGTAGCGATGAGCTCAAGTATACTTGATCCATGCTATAGCAAGGATCATGGAGTTGGCACGGGACCAGGCAGTGTTTTATTCTGCTGTACATAGGGTCGCTATGAGTCAGACAGAACTCAATGGCACCTAACTACAACAACAAAATTAACAATCTGTGATATAGAGACAACAAAACCTTGCTTGCTGAAAGTGAAGATGACTTGAAGGATTTACTGACGAAGAACAAGAAGTACAGCCTTCAGTATGGATTACAACTCAACATAAAGCAAACACAAATGCTCACAACTTGACCAATATGCAGCATCACAATAAATGGAGAAAAGATTTACATTGTCAAAGATTTCATATTACTTGGTTACACCATCAACACCAATGGAAGCAGCAGTCAAGAAATCAGCCATTGTATGCACTGGGTAAATCTGCTGCAAAAGACCTCTTTAAAGCGATGTCTTTAAAGCAAAGATGTCTCTTTGAAGACTAAGGTGTGCCTAATCAAAGCCATAGTATTCTCAATACCCTTATATGCCCGTTACGGAAGGAAGATGGGGCAACCTACTTCCGTAATGATACTGCCTCGGAAACCCAAGGAGGGGTCGCTATGAGTCGGTGCGACTCCATGGCACATAACAATGACGACGACATATGCATGTGAAAGATGGACAATGACTAAGGAAGGCTGAAGAAGAGTTGATACTTTTGAGTTGTGGTGTTGGCAAAGAATACTGAAAAGTCCCATAGACTGCTAGAAGAATGAACAAGTCTGTCCCAGAACAAGTGCAGTCAGAATGCTCTTTGAATGCAAGAAAGGCCAGATTTTGTCTCACCTACTTTGGTCATATTGTCAGAAGGGACCATTCCCTGGAGAAGGACATCATCTTTGGTAAAGTGGAGGGTCAGCAAAAAAGGGAAAGGCCCTCAGTGAGAGAGACTGACACAGTGGCTACAAGGATGGGCTCAAATATAGCAGAGATTGTGAGGCCAGTTCAGGAACAGGCAGTGTTTTGTTCTGTTGTACATAGGGCCACTTATGAGTCAGAGCTGACTCAAAGGTACCTAACAATAGTAACAACAATGATGTTGAGCATCCTCTCATGTACTACTTGGCCATTTGTGTATCTTTTTTGGAGAAATGTCTATTCAAATCCTTTGCCCATTTTCTAATTGGAATATTTGCCTTTTTCGTTGTTAAATTGTGCAATAGATATTCTCAATAGCAGTCCAATATCAGAGATATGATTTGTAAATGTTTCCATACATTCAGTGGATTGTCTTTCCAGTTTCTTAATGGTATGGTTTGCAACATACAAGTTTAAAATTTTGAAATAGTCCAATTATATATATTTTCTGTTGTTCACTTCTGCTTTTGGTGTCATATCTAAGAAACTACTGCCTAACAGATTCATTCCAATATTTTCTTCTAAAAGTTTTCTAATTTTTAATACATACCTTTAAGTGTATGTTTTTTCTGAGTTAATTTTAATATATGGTGTAAGGTAGAAGTCCAATTTCATTCTTCTGCTTGTGGTTTCCCAGATGTCCCAGTACTATTTGTTAAAGAGATTAGTTTCCCCATTAAATTGTCTTGGCATTCTTGTCAAAAGTCATTTGACTTCAGCAACCAAAAAAAAAAAAAAAAATCCTAATTTAAAAATGGGCAAAATATTTAAATAAACATTTATCCTAAGAAAACTTATGTTGTTGTTGTTATGTGCCATCAAGTCACACCCGACTCATAGCGATCCCTTCTTGGGTTTCCGAGGCAATATCACTACGGAAGTACATTGCCCAACCTTCCTTCTGAGAAGCGGCTGGTGGGTTTGAACCACCAGCCTTCTGGTTAGCAGTCAAGTGCCTTAGGCACTACGCTACCAGAACTCTCCAAGAAAACCTATAAATGGCAAATAGCCCATAAAAAAGTACTCAAAATCATTAGTTATCAGGGAAATAGAAATCAAAACCACAGTTAGACACCACTTCACACCCACTAGATGGCTATTATTAAAAAAATGGAATATAACAAGTGTTAGCAAGAACGTGGAGAAAATGGAACACTTGTAAATTGCTAGTGGAAATGTAAAATGGTACAGGTACTGTGAAAAACAGGTTGGCAGTTCCTCAAAGAGTTAAACATAGAAGAATTAACATATGACCTAGCAATTTTATTCTAGGTATATACCCAAAAGACTTGAAAGCAAGGACTCAAACTAATTCTTGTATTCCAGTGTTCACTGCAGCACTGTTCACGATAGTCAAAAGGTAAAAACAACCCCAGCGTCCATCAATTAATAAATGGATAAACAACAACAAAAAGAGTGATATATCCATAGAATGAAGTATTATTCACCTATAAAGACAAATGAAGTTCTGACATGCTATACAGCAAGAATGAATCTTGAAAATAGTACTACACTGGGTGAAATAAGCCAGACACAAAAGGACAAACACTGTATGATTACACTTACAAGAAATAACTACAACACACAAAGTCATTTTTCTTTCAGTTTCTCACTGCCATTGAGTCGATTAGACTCATAGCAACCCCTCCTTGCGTTTTTGAGGCAGTATCTCTACAGAAGTAGATTGCCCAATCTTCCTTCTAAGGAGTAGCTGGGGGTTTGAGCCACCAGCCTTCTGGTTAGCAGTCAAATGCCTTAGGCACTACACCACCAGAGTTCCCATACAGAGTCAGAACTTATATTAGTAGTTGCATAGTGCCTAAGACACTTGACTGCTAACCAGAAAGCTGGCGGTTCAAACCCACCAGCCACTCCTTGGAAGGAAGGTTGGGCAATCTACTTCTGTAGTGATACTGCCTCAGAAACCCAAGGGGGTGTCGCTATGAGTCAGGTCCAACTCCACAGCACATAACAACAACAACAACAACAGAAGCTGGGAGAGGGAGGATGGGGAGTTATTATGTAAGGTGTACTGAGTTTCTGTTTGGGATGTTGAAAAACTGGAAACAGATAGTGGTGAATGGTTGCACAAAGTAGTAAATATAATCAGTATCACTGAATTGTACAATTAAACTGGTTAAAATGGCAAATTTTTTGTTATATATATTTTCCTACAATAAAATTATTTTTAAAAAATGAATTGACTAGAAATGTAAAGATTTATACCCATACTCTCAATTGTCTTACAGTGATTTTTTTTTGTTTACTCTTATGCCAGTATCGCACTGTTTTGAATATTGTTGCTTTGTAGTAAGTTTTGAAATCAGGAAATATAAATCCTCCACTCTAATTTTTCAAGATATTTTTGGCTATTTCTGAGTTGCTTGAATATCCCTATGAATTAGAGGAGCAGCTTGTCAATTTTGACAAAGAAGCCAGTTAAGATTTTTGACAGGGATTAATAAAGGAGTACTGCCAACTTAACAATACTGTCTTCTGATTCATGGCCATGGATGTCTTTCCATTTATTTAGATTTTCTTTAATTTCTTTCAATAATGTATTATAGTTTCAGTATACACGCCTTAAACTTCTTTATTAAATTTACACCTAGGTATTTTATTGTTCTTGATATTAATGTAAATTTAATTGTTTTCTTAATTTTATTTTCAGATCATTCATTGCTAGTCTATAGAAATATTGTCGACTTTTATATACTTATTTTATAGCCTGTAATCTGCTGATCTCTTACATTAGTTCTAGTAGTTTTTTTGGATCTACTATTTTTTCATTCTTTTTTACATATTTAACACTAGAAGGCTGGCGGTTCAAACCCACCAGCCACTCCTCGGAAGGAAGGTTGGGCATTCCTACTTCCGTAGTGATACTGCCTTGGAAACCCAAGGAGGGGTCGCTATGAGTCGGGCCGACTCGATGGCAAATAACAACAACAACAACACCACCACTGTTTATTTTGCTTTATTATGTGTATATTCCAATAGAATATAAACTGTATAACAGCAGGTATTTTTTTCTCTTTAATTCTCAGTTTCCTCTCCAGAGCCTTAAACAGTGCTTGGCACATAGTAAGTTATTGGTAGACATGAGTTACTGATCTAAGAAATCCTTCCACAGAAAATACGGCATGAAACAGAAAAGACAAATTTGACTTTTTAAAATCAACTCCTCAAATTTATTAAAATGTAGTAATTTTAAGAGGAATATTAATAGTAATTATATTTCTGTTGTTTAAATAAAAGCAGGTTCTTCTCAAAGCATATTCAATAAAAGATGTCATATTTCTCAAATCTCACAGAGATCTTTATTAATGGACTATTATAATGTCATATACATTCAGCAGAATTATGCTTCCAGTGTTTCACATTCACATCTATTGTATATGATTTAGTATAATTTCTAATGAGTTTTTGATTACCAAAGCAATCATCATAAACAACGATACATGCCATATAAAACAAATATTTGTTAAATAGCTGAATTTGAAACATGCAGAGTTAATGTCAACACAGGGGCATTTGTTTACTAGTTCTTGATAAAACTAGTCTAGTTGAAAATAGACAGAAATTCACCCTACATGTAATTTTTATACTTCTCTGTTGGAGGGTCAGTATCAAATATACTGGAGAAAGTATAAGTTAGCTACCAAGAGCACAGCCTGGTTCAAATCCATTAAAAAGATATAGTTTTTTCATAAAAATAATAGTCACAGTAACCAGCATTTGGGCATTTACTTTGCAACAGATATTATTATGAGTATTTTTCATACAAAATAGCATTTAATACTTGTCACAACCCTATGATCCAGGTATTACTATCATATTCAATTTTAAAAAGGAGGAAATTAAAGCCAAAAGAAGTTAAATAACTTGCCTAGAAAGTAGTAGAGATGGATTTGGCAAATGTTCATTTTGAGCTGTATTTTAGAAGTTGCTCAAAGAAAATTAAGTCACACAATACTGAAGAATTTTCAAGTTCTTTTCTGTCCACCAAAGAGGCTTGTACTAATTAATGCTAGGTACAACTAGTAATATACACTTTCTTAATGTTCTTTTTTAACAAACAAAAAAACTCTTCCTAAACTGAAAAAAAAAAAAAATCTCCAAGTAAAAGACATTCAGAAAAACAATTAATGAATACCTACTACATGTCAAACCCAAGGAGGGGTCGCTGTGAGTTGGGTCCGACTTGACTGCACATAACAACAACAACAACAACATGGGGGAAGATGGGAAGGAAGGAAGAGTCCCTGTGCCCAATGAATTCAGCCCAGTGAGGGAGAAAGATAAGGAAAGGAAATCAATGACTTTTGCAATGCCACCTGAGTACTATCAATGTCTAATAATAAGAAAATTAAAGATATTGAATATAGGACATGAATTTTTTAAATTTCAATTTTTTACTTAATTTATTTCATTCTATAGGCACTGAAACAAGGCGGGCTTGTGCTTACTCACTGGTCTGCACTGAACACGTTCCCTTGTTACCCTACCAAGAGGGACCAGGTCTTCGGG
>NW_006921649.1:10461731-10482741 GCF_000298275.1 Orycteropus afer afer | reverse complement strand
GCGGGATCGGGCAGTGTTTCGTTCTGCTGTGCATGGGGTCGCTATGAGTCGGAAACGACTCGACGGCACTTAACAACAACAACAACAACATGACCTTTAATTCAGCTTTTTTAGATCAAAAAATGCTATGCAATTGGGAGCATTTTTTTCCTGAAATTATAATATTAAATGAAAGTTTACCTAAAAAAAAATAGAATGCATATCTACTCTTTCCTTGTTTTAGACAGTAATCATTTCTATTCTATCATAAGAGAAAGAGAAAAGCAATAATTTCTTAACCCTTAGAAACTTAACAAGTACTGATTGAATGAGTTAGGATTAGGGTTAGAAATGAACACTGAAATTTAAAGGCATTATTATTAAGCTTAATAATATTTAGCTGCATGAGAAACAATATTTCTCATAAGCATTACATCTTTCCCTAAACCTCAGTAATTTTAGATTGATAATCTTCAAAATAATAAATGTTAAGAACTTAGTTTGCTTACAGAACTATATACACAAAGTTTAAAGAATCATGTAAATCCATGAATCTAAATTGCATTTAGAAAAAAAATCCAATACATGAACTTCATATTTTTTTTAAAGTCACCTTACAATAAGACTAAATTTCCATTATAATTTTCTATTTTTCTATTTATCCTGAAATGTTCAAGGCACTTGTTTTAGCAGCTGTTCAAACACAGAACACTTTTTCCTTAACAAAATAATTATTGCTATAATAATCTGTAATTATGGTTTATAACCGCAATAATCCCAAAGAAATCAGTCATTACCATAGATCACAAGTAATCGTTAACTACTGTTAATGACCTATTTCTTAGGGATTATTGTTTTTGTAAACCATGACCACATCACCACAAATATAGAAGAGCAAGACAATATAATACAAATGAGATCATAATAATAAACTTATTTTGTAACATTAAAAGCCATTAAACATCTAAATTAAAGCACACATAACGAGGGCATATAATTTTCTTTGTTCAACACTAACAGAAGTATATTGTCTGCACAAAAGAAATTGAATACCACTACATTCATTAGTACAAACTAAAGCCATGTTAAGGAATTTTTTTGTAATATAAAACAATCACTTTTGAGCAGGCCAAGGATCTCTTTAAAAAGCAGACATTCATTCCTATAACCTTTTGGCCCTCTGTTCAGCCTCTCATAACCACAAAGTACTTTCTGTCTCTATGAATTTGCCTATTTTAGATATTTCATATAAGTAGGATCATATAGTATTTGACCTTTTGCACCTTACTTATTTTATTCGGCATAATATTTTCAAGATTTATCCATGTTGTAGCATTTTCATTCCTTTTTATGACTGAATAATATTCCATTGTATGTATATACCACATTGCCTTTACGATCTGTTGATGGACATTTGGACTGTTTCTACCTTTTGGCTACTGTGAGTAGTGCTGCAGTGAACACTGGTATACAAGTATCTGTGTGAGTCCCTGCTTTCAAGTCTTTGGGTATACAGTCAGGAGTGGAATTCCTGGGTCAAATGGTAGTCCTATCTTTAACTTTTTGAGGAAATGGCAAGCTGATTCCTACCAGTAAAGCACAAGGTTCCAATTTTACCACCCCTCTCCAACATTTGTCATTCTCTGCTTTTCTGATAACAGCCATCCTAAACATAACAAAACAGTTGAGTCTATGTGTGCCAGAGTAGAATTACGCTCCACAGAGTTTTCAATGTCTATTTAAGTCCTTTATCCATTTTTTAAACTGGTTATCATTTTTGGCTTTTAGAAGGTAATCATATATTCTGCATATTAAACTCTTATCAGATATGTGATTTCCAAATATTTTCTCTCATTTTATAGGCTTTCTGCTCACTTTTTCGATAATGTTCTTTGATGCACAAGTTTTTAATAATGATGAAGTAAAATTTATGTTTTATTTTTTTCTTTTGTTACTCATGCTTTTAATGTCCTATCTAAGAATCCACTGCCAAAAACGAGGTCTTGAAGCTTTACCTCTGTTTTGTTCTAAGAGCTTTATGGTTCTGGCACTTATATTCAGGTTGCTAATTCATTTTGAGATGCTTTTTGTATATAGTCAGAGAAAGGGATCACAATTCATTCTTTTTTGGAAACACATTGTCCCACTGCCATTTATTGAAGAGACAATTCTTTGCCACTGAATGGACTTAGCAGTCGTGTCAAAAATCAATTGGCTGAAGAACTAGATGGTGCTGGCTACCAAGGCCAACCACTCAGAAAGGAATCAAATATAGAGATAGAGTGGGAGGAAAATGTGGAACAAAACTCAAAATCATAAAAAAGACCATGCTTACTGGTCTGATAGAAACTGGTAAAACCCCTGAGATACGGCCCCAAGTCATCTTTCAGGCCTGGAATTGAACTTACTTCCATGGTTTAACTCTTGGCCAAACAATAGATAGGCCTATGAGCTGAACACTAGGGAGATGCACTTCTTAGAACAATCAACCATGGGAGTTCAGAACGGCAGCATTTACACAAGGAGAGACACAGGGAGGCAGGAATGCATAAGCAAGAAGGACAGAGGAAAAGGGTAACTACAAGGAGGAAGTGGCAGGTGAGATGTTACACTACGGGAAACGTAACCAGTGTCACAAAACAAAATGTGTATGAACTGTTGAATGTAAAATGAATCGCCTTCGTAAAATTTCACCCAAATCACAAAAAGTAGAAAAAAAAATCAATTGGCCAGATGTACGTATGGATTCATTTCTGAATTTTTTATCCTATTACACAGACCTATATTCCATTCTTGTGCCAATACCATATTGTTTTGATTATTGTAATTTTGTAGTCAGGTTTTGAAATAAGAAATGTGACTTCTCCAATTCAGTCCTTCTTTTTCAAGACTGTTTTGGTTTTCTATGGCCCCTTACAATCCCATATAGATTTGAGGAGTATTTTTTCTATTTCTGCAAAAATGGGTTGTTGGGATTTTGATAGGATTGGAATAGGACCTGTAGATCTTGTTGAGTGGTAATGACATCTCAATCTCCACAATATTAGGTCTTCCAATCCAGAAGCACAGACATTTTCTTGAATGTCTTTTAGGAATGCTTATAGTTTTCAGTATATAAATCTTTCACTTCCATGGTTAAATTTATTCCTAGGCATTTTATTTTCTTAAAGGGTATTATAAATGAAATTATTTCCTTAATTTCCTTTTCAGGTTATTGATTATTTATGTTAGAAACACAACTTTATTTTTTTGTGCTGATCTTACACCTTGCCACTTTGCTGAATTTGTTTCCTAGCTCTAGATTTTCTGTGGATTTTTTAAGATACTCTATTTATAGGAACATGTATTCCCCTAATATAAACAGTTTTACTTCTTCTTTTCCAATATAGATGCATTTTATTTTTTATTCTTCCCTAACTGCTGGCTAGAATAGCTGTGGTGAAAGTGGGTATTATCTTGTCCTAATATTAGAAACAAAGCTTCAAATCTTTCTCCATTGAAGAGGAAGACAGAGAGAGGTCCATGGGAGGTACAGACAACAAAGATGAACCTTTTTGCACATTCAGTACTGCGTTGTCAGTGAAGGCAAACATTGATATATGGGTAAACAGGCTGAAATATTAGGTATGTCTATGCAGGGGGGAGTGTGCCCAAGACCGTGTATATGGTTGGCAGACAATGATTCTACAAGTGTATTTGTATGTACTGTAAGAATCCCCACATATATAGTAGAGCTGACAAGGGACAAAGTTGTAGTCACTTCTTGGCCATAGCCAGCTACCCAGAGGGAGCGAGTAATTGGACCTGTGGGCTCAGGACCATAGTTGCAGGGGACATCAAGCTCAATTGGCATAACATACTACACAAGAACATTGTTCCACATCCTACTTTGGTGAGTAGTGATTGTGATCTTAAAAGCTTGCAAGCGGCCATCTAGACGGGTCTCTCCTTGTCCAGAGCAAAGAAGAATGAAGAAACCAAAGATGCATGGAAACAGTCACTCCAAGCGACTGGTACACCATGCAATACTCAGCCTGTATGACTATGAGACCAGAAGAACTAGATGGTGCCTAGCTACCACTGTCAACCACTCAGAGGGGGATCTATGTAGGAGATCCTGGATAGAGTGCGACAACTATGTGGAACAAAAGTCAAAATCATTATTAAAAAGAAAAGGAACCAGGTTTGCTGGTCTGATAGAGCCTGGTGGAACCACTGAGACCACGACCCTCAGCTGTCCTTCAGGTCTGAAAGTGAACCCGCTCTTGTGGCTTCCAGCCAAACAAAACACAGGCATATGAACCGAACATTTACCTTAGCTAGATACACTCCTTGGAGAGAACAATCATGGGAGAACAGAAAGGCTGTTTATGCACAGGGAGACAGCTCAGGGTGCAGGGTGCATGGGAGGGAAGGACATAGGGAAGAGGTAATTATGGGGAGGAAGTAGGAGGCGAGCTATTGCATTGTGAGAAATTGAGTCAATGTCATGAGACAAAGTGTATGTGAGCTGTTGTATGGAAAGTGAATTTGCTCTGTAAACTTTCACCCAAATCACAATAAAAATTTTTTAAAAAAATCTTTCCCCACTGAGTATGATGTTAGTTGTGGGGTTTTCCTAAACATTCTTTACTGTACTGAAGAGGTTTCCCTTCTATTCCTAGTTTCTTAACTATTTTTATCATAACAGTGTTGAATTTTGACAAATACATTTTCTGCAATTAAGATTATTATTTTTATTTTCTTGTCTTTCATTTTAGCAATGTGGTATATTACATGGAACAATTTTTTTATGTTGTACAACTCTTGAACTCCTGGTATGAATACCCTTTGATCCTAGTGTATAATCTTTTTAATATGTTGTTGGATTCACTTTGCCAGAACTTTGTTGAGGATATTTGCATCTATATTCGTAAGAGATACTGGTCTACAATTTTCTTTTCTTGTCATCTTAAGTTAGGTTCTTTACAGAAGTAAAACCAATGAAGCTTATTTGTGTGTGTGTGTTTGTGTGTGTATAAACACATACACACATACACTGAAAAAGACAAGGGATTTATCACAAGGAAATGGTGCACATGGTGCAGAGGCTCGCAACTATCAAGTCTATGGGTCAAATCAAAATGGAGGCTTCTCCTGACTCACATAACTGCAGAGGCTGACAAATCCAAAGATCAGTGGGTCAGACTGCTGGTCCACAGGCTACAGAGGCTAACAAATCCCAGGATCAGCAGGCAGTATAGCAGGCTGCTGACTCAAGTCCCAAGAACCAGAGGTCAGATGATAAAGGGCCAATGCAGTGAGCAAAAAAGCCAGATTTCATTATGGATGTGATCACATTGTATCAGATCTCATTGTGAAAGTGATTATATCATATCAGATCACAAAATGGGGAATGACCATATCATCACATAACTGCCAAGCTACTGAGAATCACGACCTAGCTAAGTTGATACACGATCTTAATCAACACACTCGTGATGTCTTTATCTGGCTCAGGTGTCAGGGTAATAATGATGGTCTCACAGAATTAAGTTAGTAAACGTTCCCTCCTAATACCTCTGGAGATTGTGAGGTTGGCACAGGATGGGGCAGTGTTTCATTCTATTGCACAAGAGGTCGCTATGAGTCGGAATGCGCTTGATAGCACCTAACAGCAACAATGCTTTTGGAAGAGTTTGATAAAAGTTTATTGGAAGAGTGGAAGAAGGATTGTTAATTCTTCTTTAAATGTTTAGAAGAATCCAGTGAAGCCATGACATCAAAGTCTTATCTTTGTTGGCAGGATTTTTTAAATCACTGATTCATTATCCTTACTTGTTATCAGTCTGTTGAAATTTTTTATTTTTCTGGAGACATTTTTAAGTACTTTGTATGTTTCCAGGAATTAGTTCATTTCATCTAAGTTATCTAAGATGTTGTATGAATTGTTTGGAGTAGTCTTCCATAATCATTTTTATTTCTATAAAGTCAGAAGTAATGCCCCCACTTTCATTCCTGATTTTAGCAATTAGAGTCTTCTCTCTTTTTTCATTTGTCAGTAGCTAAAGGTTTGTTGATTTTATTGATTTTTCCAAAGAACCAATTTTTTGTTTCATTCATTTGTTCTATTCTCCTTTTCATTTGTCTCCACTCTAATCTTTATTATTTCCTTCTTTCTGCTAGTTTTAGGCTGTTTGCTCTTCTTTTTCTAATTCCTCAAGGTGTAAAGTTCAGCTATTGATTTGAGATCTCTGTTGTGTAATGTAGGCATTTAGAGCTATAAATTTCCCTATAAGCACTGCCTTTGCTATGAGAAGCATTTGCTTTAATAGCACAAGACAGCACCAACTCGAAATGTCTATGAACAGTGTTAAGGAATGGAATATATTGATACATTAAACAATAAAATAGTGTATATCTGATTTGAAAATACGTTGTTAAATGAAAAAAACCAAGCAGTAGAATGATGCATGTGGTATGCCATATTCTAAATAAATAAGGGGAAGTAAGAATCTATATACTCATAATTGCTTGCATGTGCACGTAGAAACATACCAACTAGTAAGAATGATTACTTGTTGGCATGAAGAATGGGAGAACAGAGTATAAGACTGAGACAGAACACCTTTTATATTATAAAATTTTGGACAGTATTACCTCTTCACAAAAATTAAAAGGAATTCTGGTGGCACTGTGCCTAAGGCATCTGACTGCTAACTAGAAAGCTGGCAGTTCAAACTCACCAGTCCCTTCACAGAAGGAAGATGGAGCAATCTACTTCCAAGAAGATTTACCGCCTTAGAAACCTAATGGGGGTCCGCTATGAGTCAGAACTGAGTCAACAGCAGTGTGTTTTGTTTTGGTTTTCACAAAAATTAAACTCCATTGCCACTGAGTCAATGCTGACTCATAGTGACATAAAAACTAAGTAAATTAATTAAAATAAAGTCTAATATAAAAACAACTAAGAATTTCTGTTTATCAAAAGACATTAAATGAGGTGTATAGTCAGGTCACAAACTTAGAGATGATATTTACAATTCAAGTAATTAAAGGATTAGTGTCAAAAATACATTAAAAAAAAAACTACAAATGAGTAAGAGAAAGACAAACAATCCAATGGTATAGATGCAAGGTAATGAATAAAAGACATTAACAAACATGTCAATACATGAAACAATGCTAACCTTCATTAATAATCAGGGGACTGAAAATGAAAATACTCAGTGATACATCACTCCAAGTAGACTGGCAAAAAACTAAGTTTAATATTAGGGACTGTTGGCAAGGATGTCAATCAGGGGTCAGCAAACTATGGCCTGTGAGCCAGTTAATTGTTTTTGTAAATAAGTATTACTGGAACATAGCCACATTTATTCCTTTATGTATGGTCTACAACTGCTTTCTAGCTACAACAGCAGAGCTGAGTAACTGAGACAGAGACCATGCGATCAACCATGTCTAAAACATTTACTATCTGGTGCTTTAAAAAAAGTAAATAGTTTAGCATCATCGACTAAAGCTCAATATGTACAGGACATATTGAACAACCTTTACAGCAACACTACTATATTAGCAAAACACTAGAGAAAACTACCCAATGACAAGAAAATGCATAAATAGTGGCATAGTCAAACAATAGAATAGTGCAGGGCAGTGAAAATGAGTGAACTACAGCTATATGCATCAAGATGGACGCTCAAAATGCAATACTGGAAAAGTAATAATAATAACACAAGTTGTAGAGGAATATATATAGTCTAATTCCATTTGTATAAAGCTTAGAAATACGCAAAACCACTTTCAAAGAATATATACGCATACAGTCAAACTATGAAGAAAAGGCATAGATTGATAGATAAAATTCAAGATTGTAACTACCTTCTGCTGGTAAGTGAGGTAATGGATTTGGAAAGAGAAAAGTGTCAAAGGTATTGGTACTAATCTATTCTTTAATGTAGTAGGGAAGGTATTTGTTGCTACTATTCTCTAAGTCTCAACATACATAAATATCCTTTATGTATGCATTTGATATTTAATGATGTTTTTAATTCTACTCAAAAATCAATCAGAGGAAGACTAAATGCCACAAAATGAGTTAGTTCTAAACATTAACCATCAAGCTACCAAAATACCCAGAAGGTTAATAAAATTTATTAGGAATCTAAGAGTTGGGGAAAATACATAAAAATGATCTATAAAAAAAATATTAAATGAAATGATAATGATGCTACTTAAAACTGAACTTAATATTCAAAGTAGTAATAAAAAATTTACTCACCTTCCTGAATTGCCATATCCACAGTTATCTGAGAAGCTGAATGTAGAAGTTTTTGGTAATTCTGTGCATTTTGGTCAAACAACTGTACAAGAAAAGTGCATGTCTTTTCATATTCACATCTACTGACAGTACATAACTGCTCCAGCTGCTGAAACACAGTAGCGGTATCATCCAGTGGATCATCTAAATTATCTCTACAAATATATAAAAAACAAGTTTACAAAGGGCATTATTATGATGTACTTTTTCCCACCAAAAAGAAACCTTATTTATATTAGATAAAAATTTTATGATAGATAAACAAAAATGAATCAGAATGGAAGAAATAAATACATGTGAAAAAAGGAGCTTTGGTGGCACAGTGATTAAGTTCTCAGCTGCGAACCCAAAGTCTAGCAGTTTAAACTAACCAGCCAATCTGTGGGAGAAAGATGTGGTAGTCTGCTTCTGTAAAGATTACAGACTTGGAAACCACAGGAGGCAGTTCTATTCTGCCCTATTTGGTCTCTATGAGTCAGAATGGACTCAGTGGCAAAAGGTTTTTTGGCATATTTGAAGATAACATGATTACCTACACAGGAAATGCCAAGAATCTACAAAAAGAAAAAAAAAGCTACTAGAACTAATAGATGAGTTTACCAAGGTCACAGGGCACAAGATCAACATACAATTCAACTGCATTGCTATACTCTCAATGAGAGTATAAGGCCAAGAGCTGACTGTGGAACAAACCACTGACTGCTCACATGCAAGTTGAAGTGAAGCTGAATACAATTATAACAAGTCCATGGCAGCCAAAATACGACCTTGATTACATCTCACTTGAATTTACAGACGATCTGAATAACAGATTTGATGCACTGAACACCAAAGACTGAAAACCAGATGAACTGTGGGATGACATCAAGATCATCATCCACGAAGAAAGTGAAAGGTCATTAAAAAGACAGAAAACACCAAAATGGATGTCAGAAGAGACCCTGACACTTGCCCCTAAATGGAGAGTAGCTAAAGCAAATGGAAGAAATGACAAGACAAAAGAGCTGAACAGAAGATTTCAAAGAGTAGCTCAAGAAGACAAAGTCAATTATTACAATGAAATGTGTAAAGACCTGGAGTTAGAAAACCAAAAGGGAAGAATACACATAGCATTTCTCAAGCTGAAAGAACTGAAGAAAAACTTCAAGCCTTGAGTTGCAATACTGAAACATTCTATGGGCAAAATATTGAATGATGCAGGAAACAATGAAAGAAGAAGGAAGGAATACAGAGTCACTGTACCAAGTACCAAAAAGAATTGGTTGATGTTCACCCATTTCAGGAGGTGGCATATGATCAAGAGCCAATGATACTGAAGGACGAAGTCAAAGCTGAAGGAATTGGTGAAAAATAAGGCTCCAGGAATTCATAGTATATCACTGAAATGTTTCAACAAACAGATACTGTGATGGAGGCCCTCACTCATCTCTGCCAAGAAATCTACAAGACAGCTACCTGCACCACTGACTGGAAGATACCCACATCTTGCCCATTCCAAAGAAAGGTGATCCAACAGGATGTGGAAATTATCAAAAAATATCATTAATATCACACACAAGTAAAATTTTGCTGAAGATAATTCAAAAACAGTTGCAGCAGTACATTGACAGGGAACTTCCAGAAATGCAAGCTGGATTCAGAAGAGGACATGGAATGAGGGATATCACTGCTGGTGTCAGATAGATCTTAACTGAAAGCAAAGAATACCATAAATACGTCTACTTGTATTTTATTGACTATGCAAAAGTATTTGACTGTGTGAATCATAACAAATTATGGATAATACTGAAAAGAATGGGAATTCCAGAACACTTAATTGTGCTCATGAGAAACTTGTACATGGACCAGGAGGTTGTCCTTTGAACAGAACAAGGGAATACTGCATGGTTTAAAATTAGGAAGGGTTTGTGTCAGGGTTGTATCTTTTCACCATACTTATTCAATATGCATGCTGAGCAAATAATCCAAGAAACTGGACTAAATGAAGAAGAACATGGCATCAAAATTGAAGGAAGACTCATTAACAACCTACAATATGCAGAGGACACAACCTTGCCTGCTGAAAGTGAAGATGACTTGAAGCACTTACTGATGAAAATTAGACTACAGTCTGCAATACGGATTACACCTCAACATAAAAAAACAAAAATCCTCCCAACTGGACCAATAAGCAGCATCACGATAAATGAAGAAAAGATTGAAGTTGTCAACGATTTCATATTACTTGGTTCCAAAGTCAACACCAATGGAAGCAGCAGTCAAGAAATCAGATGGCATATTGCACTGCTGCAAAAGACCTCTTTAAAATGCTAAAGAACAAAGATGTCTCTTTAAAGACTAAGGTGCACCTATCCCAAGCCATGGTGTTTTCAGTAGCCTCATATGCATGTGAAAGCTGGACAATGAATAAAGTAGACTGAAGAAGAGTTGATGTTTTTGAGTTGTGGTGTTAGCGAAGAATACTGAAGGTACCATGGACTCCAAGAAGAAAGAACAAATCGGTCCTGGAAGAAGCGCAGTTGGAATGCTCCTTGGAAGCAAGAATGGCCAGACTTTGCCTCACCTACTTTGGCCATGCTGTCAGAAGGGGCCATTCCCTGGAAAAGGATATCATGCTCGGTGAAGTGGAAGGTCAGCGTAAAGGGGAAGACCCTCAACTAAATGGACAGACACAGTGGCTGCAACAATAGGCTCAGGTATAGCAAGGATTATGAGGATGGAGCAGGATTGGGCAGGTTTCATTCTGTAGTACACAGGGTCACTAAGAGTGGGACCCAACTCATCAGCGCCTAACAACAGCAACAGTCTCAATGAACACCTAAAACTGAAATTTCAAAGAAAGTATCATATAAAGGTACAGAAAACATAAAATACTGATTAAATCTAACAAAACACATGGAAGACCGGAGAGTAGAGGGACGGTGTGTGTGCAGGGTGACAGCTAGAGGGGCGGGAGTGCATGGGAGGGAGGGACGCAGCGGGGAGGTGGCTGTGGGGACGAGGTGGGAGGATGGCTGTCGCATTGTGGGAAGTTGTGGCCGATGTCATGACATAGGGTGTGTGTGAGCTGTTGTATGGAAGATGAATTTGCTCTGTAGACTTCTACCCAAATAACAATGAAGATTACAAAAAAAAAAATGGATGATCTGCATATTGAAAACTACAAAACACTGATGAGAAAAGTCTAAGAAGATGTAAATAAATGAAAAGATAGAAATATTCATGGTCTAATAAACTCAAAATTGTTGATATGTCAATTCTCCCCCTAAATTAAGATTCAATGCAATCACAGCCAAAATCCCAGAAATTAGAAACTGAAATTAGAAATTGACAGGCTGATTCTCAAACGTTCCTAGAAAAGCAAAGGAACTAGAATAGGCAAAACAATTTCAAAAAAGGAAAATCAAAGTTAAGGACTCACTTTACCTGATTTCAAAGTTTATTATAAAGATACAGTGATCATGAAAGGATACTGGAGGAAGAGTGCACATATAAATTAATCAGAATTGAGAGTCCAGAAATAGAACCACACACATGTGGTCAATTAATTTTTCACAAAAGTGTCCAGGCAATTCAATGGAGAAAGGATAATTTTTTCAACAAATGATGTTAAAATAATTGGGAATCCATATGCAAAAATGGAAACTTGGCCAAATAAAAATATTAACTTGAAATAGATCATAGACTTAAATGTAGATCCTAAAACTATAAAACATTTACAAGAGTACAAAAGAAAATCTTTGAAACTTTGGCTTAAGCAAAGATTTCTTAGATTGGACACCAAAAGCATTTAAAAAAAAAAAAACATCGGAGCTCTGGTAGCGCAGTGCCTAAGGCACTTGACTGCTAACCAGAAGGCTGGTGGTTCAAACCCACCAGCCACTCCTCGGAAAGAAGGTTGGGCAAACTACTTCTGTAGTGATACCGCCTCGGAAACCCAAGAAGGGGTCTCTATGAGTCGGGTCCGACTTGACAGCACGTAACAACAACAATTTGGACTTTATTAAAATTTAGTATTTTGCTTTTCAAAAGACTGGTAAAGAAATAAAAGGCTAAGCTATGAACTGGGAGAAAATATTTGCAAAACACATACATGATTAAGATGTGTGACCAGAACACATGCCTTTCAATTCTTGATTAAAAAAAATTTTTTTTAATTTGACAGGTAATTTACAAAGAATATATATACATATGATAGTAAGTACATCACTAGTCATTATTGCACAACTATTAGACTGAGTAAAAATAACAAAAAGACCAACAATTGATAATATCAAGGGCTGGTGAGGACACAGAGCAGCTAGATCTTTCATATATTACTGGTGGAAATGCAAAATGATATAGCCACTTTGGAAGATAGTTTGGCAGTTTCTTATAAAGTAAATGCCAAAGAACTCACACCAAAAAAAGAATACACAATTACCATGCAACCCAGGAATCCCACTCGTAGGTATTTAACTCAAGAAAAATGAAAACTTGTGTTTACATAAAAATCTGTACAGGAATGTTTATAGCCATAATTTCCAAATTCATAATTTGGTTTTATTCATAACTGCCAAAATTAAAACACCCCAAATTAAATTCACCCCAAACAGGTGAATGGATAAACAAATTATGATATATCTACAAAATGAACTAGTACTCAGCAGTAAAAAGGAAAGACCAACTGATGTATCAGGGAGGATTTCAAATATGTTATATTAAATAAAAGAAGGCAGATGAAATGGCTACATAATGTGATTTCATTTATATGACATTCTGCAAAAGGTAAAAACTATAGGAGAAAAAAATAGATCAGTAATTGACAGGGGCTGAAGATGAGAGGGCTGACTACAGAGGAACCCAAAAGAACTTTTAGAACTTCTTGATTATGATGGTAGTTACATAACTTCATGCACTTATTCAGACAACTTACATTCCTGTACACTAAGGGCAAATTTTATGGTAGGTAAATTATATCTCGATTTTAAAAAATTATTAAATGCAAAAGATGAAACTAAAACATAAACATTTAGCTTTCAGTACCTCACAACTACGGCAACAGATTCCAACCGAGAAGTGATAAAGGCCTTCGTGATTTCTGGTGCATAAGTGTCTAATAAATGGGGTTCAGTAGATTTCACAAAAGGAACCGATGCTACCATCCGTTGCCACAGCGTTAATAAATAATGAACACTATTGGGAGCAAATTCCCAATGCTACAAAGAAATGAAGCAAAAGTTACTGAAAATGATATTTTGTCTTCTTAGAATAAGAATTACAGAGGCATAACTATTACACGTACATAGTTAAATGAATTGTTCTTCTGTTAATATACGTAATAAACATTTAACATAGCAAATTTTGGAATACAAAGAAGTATAAAGAAACACTCTCTCATTACTCTACCACCCAGAAATGATCACTGTTAAAAAGTTAGTGTATTTCCTTCCAATCATATTTTTTCCATGCGTATTTTTCCAGAGTTGACATTGTGAAGAAAATAAGATTTTATAACCTCTCCTCCAGATTTATAAAACATATTTTTCCTGTAAAAAAATATCCTTTTATTTCTTCAAATGGATTTACTACAGCTTCTTAGTCATTATTCCATTGTTAGATATTTAAGTGATTCCTAAATTTTTATTACTATAAATATTACATTTCACTTTTTTACCTAACAGTTTGTAATGAAAATTTTTGCAAACTACCCAAATTAATGGACAGTAAAAAACAAACAAAACCTCCCACCAACCAATACCAAAAAATTATTTCCAAATGTCTACAGTTTAATATCAACTATATATTTTTACTTACCTGGAGGCTAGTAATTGTAAAGTTAGCTATCAATCTGATGACCTCAGGATATTCTTTCACCATAACTAATTCTCCCAGCTGATAATTTGTCTTCAAACGAGCCAAAAATCGACAAAATTCATGATAATTACCTGGATCAGACAAACCCTAAATTTTAAGACCAAAAGAAAGGCTTTTAAACATAGTTAGAAACAAACCAAGCTATCAACCTATTATACCATGAATGCCAACTGTATCTTATTAAGTCTCTCAGTTTTCATGGGTACTTATGGTATTTTGTGTCACTTGGGAGATAACAATGGGGCAGGGGAGTGACACCTGCTGGATTTAATGTTGTCATCAGTGCTTAATAATAGACACTTCAAAGTAGAGGCTCTGGAATAAACTTTGCACCATGATGACGGAATTAGAATTACACCAAAAATGTGTGTGTGTGTGTGTGTGTGTGTGTGTGTGTGTGTGTGACTGTGTGTTAGGGTTTAAACAGAAGTCAACAAATGACTTAAAAATATTTAAGATGAAAATTATGAATGGGCTCTTGAAACCATGAAAAAGAGAAGTACTTACTGGACTTAAATTGTGTGTGTAAACAAGTAACACAAATTTCTTTTAATTCAACAAGTACTTATTGAGATCCTGCAGTCACTGTGCCCTGAAGCAACTCCCATCTCTAAGTACAGGCATACTAGTTTTATTGTGCTTCCCTTTATTGTGCTTCACAGATACTACATATTTTACAAATTGAAGGTTTGTGCAACCCTGTATTGAGCAAATCTATTGGTGCCATTTTTCCAACAGTATGTGCTCATTGTGTGTCTTTGTGTCACATTTTGGTAATTCTCACAATATTTCAAGCTTTTTCATAATGCTATTGCAGACTTGATAGGCTATAGTATAGGTAAATATAACTTTCATATGCACAGGGAAACCCAAAAAATCATGTAACTAGCTTTATTGCAATATTTCCTTTATTGCGATGGTCTGGAACTGAACCCACAGTATCACTGAGGCATGCCTATAGAGTCATTCAAACAATGGAGAACAGAAGATTTAACAATAATATCTCCAAGACACAGAGGTGACTTTTTGGAGAGGACAGGTTAAAAGGGAAGACTAAGAAAGGTATCCCTAGTTTTCTATAAGCCCCTTGAAGACAGGGCACATCTGTTATTAGTCTGAGTACTTTGCACTAAGCACTGTACCTGGAACAAAGTAGAATTCAAAATCTATCTGTTTAATCTCTCAGGAAAGAGTTTCTAATTATTTCATTCACATGAGTTCCATGAAAGCATATAAAACAGTGTCTAATTATTAAGGGCAAATTTCAGAAAGATATTTTGTATGCATAGGTATTTTTATATACACTCTTCTAATACTAACATGGGAGCTCTGGTAGCATAGTGGCTAAGACACTTGCCTGCTAACCAGACGGCTGGCGGTTCAAACCCACCAGCCACTCCTCGGAAGGAAGGTTGGGCAATCCTACTTCCGTAGTGATACTGCCTCGGAAACCCAAGGGGGGTCGCTATGAGTCGGGGCCAACTTGACGGCACATAACAACAACAACAATATTAACATAATCAATATAATATCTAAATTAACTTATACAGCCATTAAACATTAACATAAAAATCATTTAAATCTGGCAGTGGCATACTATCTCCCCATAGTGGTTGATGACAGTAAATCAAACAACTAAAATTTTTAAAGTATATTGGTAAAATCCCAGTTAACAGAAAACAGATATATATGACAGCTATGCTAACAATGAAAAGATAAAACAACCATATAGTAACATATAAAATATCTGTGAGAATAACAACACACACAACATTTTTTTAGAGCAAGCACATTTCTTTCTGTAGAGGACTTACATGCCTCTCCAGAAAGTAACAACCACAAGACTTAGATAAACCTCTTCAATCATCATTTAACCTTCAAAATCTGTACCTTCATTATAGATAAAAAGCAGCGCTGGTGGCACAGTGGGTAAGGCATTGGCTGCTAACCAGGTCAGTGGTACAAACCCACCAGCTGCTCCATGGAGGAAGATGAAGCAATCTATTTATGTAAGGATTACAGCCTTGGAAACCTTATGGGGGTCGGTATGAGTCAGAATCGACTTGATGGCAGTGAGTTTGGTTTCATTACAGACATTTTAACAAAAAGCAAAACAGAAAGTGAAACAACAAATTTTATCTAGCACTGCAAACCACTCATTAGTAATCAATGGCTTTGAAATTCTCTGAGATGAATATTACCAAAGACGTTCTGTCCTTAAAATAGAGAAGGCCACTGCCATTCAGTCAATTTTGACTCATGGCGACCCCCAAAGAGTTTTTAAGACTGTAAACCTTTACGGAAACAGGATGTCTCAACTTTCTCTGGCAGAGCAGCTGGTGAGTTTGAACTGCTCATCTTCTGGTTAATAGCTGAGGGCTCTAACCACCACATCACCAAAGCACCTTTTAATATAGAGAGCGTATTTTAAAATCTACAAATTCTTATTTGTCCACAAGAGGGCAAAAGGTATTTTTTCATAATTTAAAGCCACTTCTTCCATTATTAACATTCATACTTATATTAAGTTTTCCAGTTCAGAAAGTAGCTATAACTTAGAATTAATCACTTTAGTAACTTAAGAAGTACAAGCAAAGAAATTTAGTACAATGGTAAATGGCAGAAACATATCAAGATATCCAACTTGATTTACAATCACCTAAAACAATGGAACAATGACAAAGAAGGGGAAGACAGAAGTCTGTCAGGTAAACATCTATTTTTAAAAAACTGCCCAAAAAACTGCTACAATGAGACCTAATGAAGATGAATGTGATACTTTATATTTTCTTGCTGCATCACAAATTCATGCTGAGTTTATTATGCAGCTTTGGGCAAAAAAATTGTATTTCTATATGCTAAGTATTAATTAAATTACTTTATAAATACCTGAGGGTTTTCAAGTATCCTTTTTACTCCCTTAATTAAATTACCAAGGTACTTGGCACGTTCAGGACTGCTAAATAAGGACCTTCTTGCAGAAGCAAACTGAACTAAACATGAAAGTGCCTAAAAACAACAACAAAATTTATTTCAATTTTAAAAGCATCCATGGCTACATGTAATGAATACAAGTCTTCACATTCAAAATTTTTCATTTTTAAAAAAAGCATTACAGAATCTAAAAATAATGAAAGCTAAATATCATCAACCACCATCACCACTCATAATCCTTCTACCCCACCATTAAAATTCCTAACTGTGTGTATTCCCCTCTAATATTTTATCAAATACCAAATCTGCTAGAACAAGTGCCTGCACAAGTGTATGTTCAAAAGGCTTTCCAACTGATTCTAATGGCTAGCTCTATTTGAGAACCACTGAGGCAGGTGTTCTACCAAAAAGAAAATAAGATTTTATGGTGGAATATATGAAACTCTGCACATTATGCACTGTAGTATCCTGCAAAGGAAAAGAAATACTTTATTTACTGTCCCAAACTTATTTAGCCATGGAAGATTCTATCCATATTATTCAATTAATATCTTTAGAAAAGTTTATAAAATGCTGCTAGAAGAATTACATACCCTATAAATTCCTAAACAGTATCTGGCATAGCTGCCTTCCTAACTTCTTCAATACTGTACCAGACAATCTCACTACTTGGGTCCTTAATCCTACTACTGGTATTCATTGAAGTCAGTCTGATCATTGACTGACAGACCTCCAAATTGGCAACTTTCAGTCCAAAATGGCCTATATAGGTTTTGTTTTGGTCCACATATGTTTGTTTGCCAACTTTTTTTTTTTAATTAGAATGTACTGTCAATATTTACATATTTAAGATAGGAGATTCTGCACGTGAAAAATCTTTGGCTCTCTTGGCAAGTGTGAGAATAGGGACAAAAATTAGACCATGCCCTTTTTAGATGTTCCAACAGTTGGCCACAGCCCCTGGTGTTAGAAATAAAATATAAAAATAAAAACCCTCCCTAAACAATTCTGATATGCAGAAGGTTTGGGAACTACTAGTATATTAAAAATAGCCAGAGTGTTTGGGCCAAAAACAGCTGGATTTGAATCTCAGCTCTAATATTCCTTTGTTGCCAATAAATGTCACTTTCTCTCAAAGCAGTTGTTTCGTATTTTATATGTTAAGCGCTGGTACCTTTCATGTTTCGTCCAAAACATAACTGTACATGAAACCGTAGTTTTTAAACAATAAAAGCAAGACTATGCTGGTTTAAAGACAGAAAGCTTGAGCTCTATGGTACCACCTTGAACATTAATGCCCTGTAAAACCCAGCGTGAAAACCAAAACCCTAGGTTCAAGATGAGCCTTTTTTTTTTTTTAATTTATTTTAAAAAGGAAGTATTTTGTTGAACCTATTTCTCTTATAGGAGACACTGTTGTTGTTGTTGTTAGGTGCCATCGAGTCACCTCCAACTCATAGTAACCCCATATAAACAGAACGAAACACTGCCTGGTCCTGTGCCAGCCTCATGATCCCTGCTATACCTGAGCCCATCACTGCAGCCACTGTGTCAATCCATCTCGTTGAGGGCCTTCCCCTTCTTTGCTGACCCTCCACTTTATGCTTGGTAAACAATTATACTGTTGATTTGCACCTTAAATCTGGAACATCTTTTCCCAAGAAATGACATTACAGTTCCTTAACTTTATTTGTGCAAGCTTTGATGATTAAACTGGTAACTTTTTTTCTTTTTTTTTTTTGAATCTTCCTGGTCCCTGTTTTAGATTCCACAAATATAAGACCCACAGTCACAAAGGTCAACATAATGGAAGAGTTTCAAGAAATTTTTTACCCTGAATTTGATTCAAAAAACAAATGAACACCTGGAGTTGTTCTTTTCTTACAGGATCATAATGCGATGAACACAAAATCAAGTGAGTGGATCCACTTCACTCCTCCTTCATAGAGATCTGGTGAAGGCTGCCTGACAAGCCTAAGATACGCAGCTAGGAAGGTTGAAGAAAGAATCAGAGAGAGAATAAGAGAAGAGAAGATGCAGGTGAGTGGCAGATGGTAGCCTGAGGCCCAGAAGAAAAAATAGGGACTGAATAAGAAGGAAGATGTAGAGACTGATAGGTTTTCCTGGCTCTCGGCAGGGGCTAAATCAACAGTAATTGGTTCTGGGCTCGACCCTGAAATGGAATGGACTAGAAATATGTATCCCAGGAAATTAAAAAAAAAAAAAAAATTTATGAAAGGTAATCACTAAACATTTGGAAAAACCCAATCAAGTATGTAGTATACAAATCAAATTTTTTAGAAGTATATGTGACCCCTTACTTCAATGACCCAGGTACTTTTTAATGAAATATTGAATAATTTTTACTTACTAACTGAGACAGTAGTGGTGGAAACGAATGATACAAATTGAAGAAAAGATCCAGTGTTTCTGGTTCCAGGAATACTGGGGGGGGAAAAGAATTATTTTTTCTCCTAATACCATTACTTGTAATCCACGAGGTACTTTTTCCTTCAGTGATCATTAAAAAAAAAACCTCACTGCCATCGAGTCAACTATAACTCATAGAGACCTCCACTGGGTTTCCAAGGCTGTAAATCTTTATAAAAGAAGACTGCCTCATCTTTCTTCAATGGAGTGGCTCATGGGTTCAAACCACTGACCTTTTGGTTAGCAGCCAAATGCTTTAACCACTGTGCCACCAGAGCTCCTTGATCATAACATACTAAGATATTATCACACAAAACAAGAACTCCAAGACTTCTGCATGTGGTCACTCTTTTTGTTAGGCCAATTTTTAATTCCCAGCTATTTTCTTTTTAAAGATAAAATAATCCAGAGATAGAAATTAACTACCTAAAATGTTATGTATTTTTCTGCAGCATCTATAGTTCCTACCAGGAGAAGCTTCTGTTTTCACTTGAGGTTGCGCTATCTACTTCCATAGTGATACCGCCCCAGAAACCCAACGAGGGGTCGCTATGAGTCGGGTCCAACTCGACAGCAAATAACAACAACAAAAAAGTAACATTAACGTTGTTTAAAAATTAAATACTACCCAAAGTAAACAGTAATAAAAAGCTTATACAGAAAAATAGCTGACCCTGTCCATTCAAATTACCTTTTAACTTTTTCAGTCATATTTATGTCCATGTTCCCAAATAATATGCTGTACTCTACTCGATTTTATTGTTTTACTTTAGATATCAACTGAATTCCGATGACAGTATGACAGTCATATGAGGCTTTAGCTCTCTAATGACTCACCCTTCAACCCCATAACCCCTACCACTCTCTCTGCAATCCATCCTCTCTCCACTATATCACAATCCATCCATAATATCACAATTTGGGGTTAAAATAAATTCTTAGTAAGTCCATTTTCCTGGATTCATACCTTCCACTTTCTCAACTTATACATTAAGTTTCCTGAGAACAGGTACATACGGTAAATTTGGGGATAGACTGGATGTTCAAGAACATCTTTATTCTATCGTGGTAACTGGGATCTAGTTTAAAAATTATTTTTCCCTCAGAAATCTGAGAATATAGCTGCATTTCTTCCAGCTTCCAGTACTACTGTTGAAAGTTTAATACCATTTTATTCTAATCTGTTGAAGGTGACTTAATGTTTTCCTTCTAGATTTTTTAATCTTTTCTTTATGCTATTTTCAAATGTCATGACTATGTGCCTTAGTGTGTATCTTTTTTCATTCATTAGGCTGGGTGCTCGGTAGGACCAATCAGTCTAAAAATTTATGTCCTCAGTGATGAGAATTTTATATTATTTGTTTGCAAAGCCCCCCCACCCCCTTTTTTGCCTCTTCTTTTTAGAACTCCTAAAATCAGATAGGAGCTCTGGTAGCATAGTGGCTAAGACACTTGCCTGCTAACCAGACGGCTGGCAGTTCAAACCCACCAGCCACTCCTCGGAAGGAA
>NW_006921649.1:10455748-10461241 GCF_000298275.1 Orycteropus afer afer | reverse complement strand
GTCCATCCCTTCATACTCTTCTGCACCCTGAGCTATCTCCCTGTGCATAAGCAGCCCTTCCTTCTCCCATGATTGTTCTCTCCAGGGCGTGTTGAACATTTCTTTTAAAAACAATTTTATATCCTAATTTCAAGGATGCATTACCTTTTCATATCTCCCTGGGGTATTAATTATGCCATTTGAAAATTAAACTTTTCGAGATAACTGTAGATTCATATGCAGTTGCAAAAATACAAGGGAAACTGTACCGCTTAACTCTGAGCCTTTTATGTTGACCATTCTTCATATTAAACTTTTTCTTACTTGTTCTCCAGGTTGTTGGAATCTGCACTGTACAAAGATCATCTGCAGATTCATCTGCTGAACTGCCAATGAAGTCAAAGTTAAGGCAGTGGAGGACCAGTTTCAAGACCTGCATTACCAGATTTTGTTGACACTCATTCTGCAGATTTAAAGGTTTGGCCAACACCTAGAAAAAAGTTCAAAGTAAAAAAAAAACATTATGAATTAAGACAATGAACAAATATTCACTTTGCCAAATAATACCAAATAAAAATAAGCAAAAAAGAGTTACAAAGTTTTGCTGTGTAATTAGGAAAAAAATGGTAAAATCCCCATCCATAAATTTCTACAATAATAGACTATACTTTCTATTTTAATTTTGTGACATGAAAATAAAAACTTTTATAATTAACTCTAAACTGTAGGTCATCCTCTAAAGTTGTAACTGCAAAACAAATATTTTACATAGCACAATAGTTTAAATGTATGGGATTCATTAGTTCAAAAGTTGTTTGGAACAAGTTGAAAATATTTTCTTCCAGAAAAACTAGGGTTAAGTTTATGCATAAAAGATTCATAGTCAGCTAACAAAAACTGCCAGAGCTGTTTGAATGTGGGAGGACACTCAAAGCTTCTGGAGAACATCTGTGACCCTAAAAATGTCCATCATGATACAACCAGAAAATATGGTATCTTTTAGAGATACATATTGAAATATTTATGGAAGAAATGATATGAAGTTTGGGGTTCTGTCTGATTCAGGAATAATACAAAAAGAACTAAAGTGTATATATAGGAATAGCAATGAAACAAGAGTGGCCATGAGTTTTTAGCAGTTTAATTGGTTGATGGGTACAATGGGGCTCACTACATTATTTCATGTACTTTTCTATATATAAAAATTTCCCATAATAAATTAAGATAATAAAAAACTCACTGCCACTGAGTCAATTTTGACTCATAGCAAACCTATAAGACAGAGCAGAACTGCCTCCATGCTGTTTCTAAGGTTCTAATCTTTACACAAGCAGACTGTCACATCCTTCTCCTGTGAAGCGGATGGTGGACCGACTTTTTGGTTAGCAGCTGAGCGCTTATCCACTGTGCCATTAAAGTTCCTTTTTAAGATAAGAGACTGCCTTTAGGTCTGACCTAGTGTGGCAGTTATCATGTACCACAGTACTACGCCACCAGAGCTCCCTGAAGTAAGCAGATAAAAATAAAATATTTTTAAAATCCAATTCACAAATTGTGTTCTACTCAAAACTATTCCATGCTCTCTTGGCAATTCATAATAAAGCAGTATATCAAACGTTTTGTGAAGTCCTTAAGAAAAGAAATTTGCTTACTTCGGTTTGTATTCTAAATGTATTTTACAATGAAACCTGTTTTCTCACCTAATACCATTAACCCCAGAAACAAGTGCTTAGTGGAACATACTTTGGGAAATGCTGCACTAGGCCTACTATCAATCTTGAGCAGCATGATGAAGTCCCTATATTATACAAGAGGACAAAATATAACATAGTACCTAAGGCACTTGACTGCTAACCAGAAGGCTGGTGGTTCAAACCCACCAGCCACTCCTCGGAAGGAAAGGATCACTACTTCTGTAGTGATACTGCCTTGGAAACCCAAGGAGGGGTCGCTATGAGTCTTTTCCAACTCAACAGCATATAAAAACAACAACAATGTTCAATAGAAAAATAAGTTACAAATAGGAAAACGTGTCCAAAGCTATTATTGAAGTCAACTATCTTAGCTCAATTATGAATAAAGTTTGGTAGTTGATAAATTAGAAAAACTTCCTATCATTTCACTGTTCATCCATACTCCAGAAAAATATAGGCAGGGCAGATAAAAGAAGTGAAGAAGCATTAGCTTCTGCATAAAGAATCCACAGTAGGAAGACAATGAAATTATTACCTAAAGATAAGTTACTATATTCCCTTTGGATTTTATCATGTTCCAAGTGAGTAAAAGAGAATTTTTTGGAACTTCTAGATTTGTGTAAATCTACTGTCAAGACTGTCCACATTAACTCTTTAAAAATTCAATGCCATCAAGTTGATACCGACTCATAGCAACCCCCATTAGGTTTCCAAGGCTATAAATCCTTACAGAAGCAGACCACCTCATCTTTCTTCTGTGGAGCAGGTGGTAGGTTTGAACCACTGACCTTCTGGTTAGCAGTCAAATGCCTTACCCACTATTCCACCAGAGCTCCTAACCCTTCAAAAGACAGAATAGAAAAATTTATTTAAAATTCTTCTGAAACTCTTAAAATTTTCTAAATATTCTGACTAGATTACTGTATTACTGAATAACTTCTTAAAAAATAAATAACTTACCTCTTTGAGAAGAGAGCATGCTAGCACTAGAATGTCTTTGAGAGAAGTGTCACGGAATGAGGTAGCTATTTTCCTGTGTTTCCCTGTTGATGCAGAATAATCAATCTAAAAAGATGAAGGTGAATTAGTTTAACCACACCTACTAAAGAGAAAAGCAAAAATTTACTGAATAAGAAAAGGAATGGAAATAGTGATTAAAGAATCATTAAGTATATAGGCATATATCCTAAAGAAGTAAGAGCCAGGACAAGAAATGATATATGCACACCCATGTTCATCACAGCATTATTTACAAAAGCCAAAAGACGGAAACAACCTAGGTACCCATCAACAGAAGAATGAATAACCAAACTATGGTACATACATACAATGGAATACTATGCAATCCTAAAGATTAATGTAGAATCTGCAAATCACCACATAATGTAGATAAACTTGGAGGACCTTATGTTGAGTGAAATAAGTCAACCACAGAAGGACAAATATTGTATTAGTCCGTTATTGTAAAAAGGTTTACATATGGAAGGAAATTTTCTTTGTTGATTACCAAAGGTGGGAGCGGAGGGGAGAGAACACAGCTGGCTAGATAGAGCCAAGTATTTATTTGGATGAATGGAAAAGCAATGTACCAAATGTGAATGATCAACACGGTGGCACTGAGGAAAAGAAAGACAATAGAGAGGTGCATGGGAGATAAAGACAACAACGATCAACACTTCTGCACATACAGTACTGCATTGTCAGCAATGGCAAACATTGATACACAGGTAGATAGATGGGTGGACAGGCTGAATGATTAGGTATGGATGGCTATGCAGGGGGGAGTGTGCCCATGACCATGTACAGCACTGGCAGACTGATTCTACAAGTGTATTTTTATGTTTTGTAACAATTCCCAGGTATATAGTAGAGCTGGCAAGGGACAAGGTTGTAGTCACTTCCTAGCCACAGCCAGCTACCAGGAGGGAATGAGCAGTTGGACCTGTGGACTTGGGACCATGGTCACTGGGGACATCAAGCTCAACTGGCATAACATACTAGCCAAAAACACTGTTCCACATCCTACTTTGGCAAGCAGTGACTGAGATCTTAAAAGCTTACAAGTGGCCATCTACATGCAACGATGAGTCTCTTATCATCCAGGGTAAAGAAGAATGAAGAAAATAAAGACGCATGTAAATAATAAGTCCAAGGGACTGGTACACCATGCAATTCTCAGCCTATACAACTATGAGACCAGAAGAACTACCTGGTGCCCAACTACCACTGTCAACCACTCGGAGGAGGATCTATGTAGAAGACAGTGGATAGAGCGGGAGAACAATGTGGAACAAAACTCAAGATCATTTTAAGAAAGAAAAGAGGGACAAGACTTGCTGGTCTGATAGAGCCTGGTGAACTCCCTGGGACTACAGCCCCTAGCTGCCCTTCAGGTCTGGAATTGAACCCACTCCTGTGGCTTCTACCCAATCAAAAGACAGGCATATGAGCTGAACATTTACATTAGGTCTCCTTGGAGAGCTCAATCATGGGAGAACAGAAGGGCTGTGTATGCATAGGAAGATAGCTGGGGGCCCAATCATGGGAGAACAGAAGGGCTGTGTATGCACAGGATGACAGCTGGGGGAGGGCAGGAGTGCATGGGAGGGAAGAACATAGGGAAGAGGTAACCAGGAGGAGGAAGTGGGAAGAGAGTTGTTATATCGTGCGAAGTAGCAATCAATATCATGAGACAAAGTGTATGTGAAATGCTGTATGGAAAATGAATTTGCTCTGTAAACTCTGACCTAAATCACAATAAAAATTAGAAAAATAAAACAAAATCATTAAGTATAGAGCTAAAAGAGCTTTTAAAAATCCACAAAGGAAGTGACTTGTTCAATGTTATTCTAAGACTTAATAGCAGAGCCAGGGTGAGAACTCAAGTTTCTGGATTACCTTAGTTCAGTGTTCTTTCTAAAAATCATACTGATGCCAAAATCAAAAGCCAGAGTTGATCACATTTTCAGAGACAATATAAACAAAGATCATGAGAGTTCCAGGAAGATGCCAGACTAGGCAGAAAGACTGCACAGACCCTCTTCAACAAAGACAAGGGAAACCAATTAACACAGACAGAGAAGATAATCTTGGACCCCTAAGCCTTGAAGAGAAGGATATAGAAATGGACTAAACCCCAACTAGCAGAAGAATTTGCATGAAAATACCAAAAAAGGAGACAGATGGAGCTGCAGTCTGGCAGCGATCCTCAGCAATCCCGACGGCACAGACAGCTTGGAGATTCCCGAGTGCTGGCAGGACCTAAGAATTAACCTAAAAATAACCCTGCTAGCCATGGACTGCACAGAGGCCTATGCACGGTGGCTGGGGAACAAATGGAGAAGATGAAGACAAAGGTGGGTTGAGCTGTGGACTACTGCCAATCCGGAGGATGCTGCCATTTTGAAGGTTTAAAAAGCAGCTTGACTATTTTCGATATTTAAAGAGACAGCGCTCTAGCAGATTCCTGGGCCTTAAGAATACATTCTGCTTTCCAGCAACCCCTAGGACACTCAGGACCTGCAAGACTGAAAAGGTACCACATTCCTCTTGTTACTCTTATACCCCACACCTGCTTGGTGAACAGAGGTGTGGCCATCCCCCACTCCCACCAACCTTCTGGGCCAACAGGAACTCCATCCCAGTCTGTGTGCTCAGATGGAGCCTGGGTGCCCTGCCCTGTTCTCCACCGATTTTTTTTTTTCTCTTTTTTTATTTATTTATTTTTAGTCTTCTTTTTTCTGGTGATTAGTTTGCTTGTATTTGTCTGTTTTAAAACAACTAATATTATTAATACTTTTGTCCTTTTTATTATTATTCT
>NW_006921649.1:10414491-10443721 GCF_000298275.1 Orycteropus afer afer | reverse complement strand
GGGAAGAAGTAACTATGGGGAGCAAGTGGGAAGGGAGCTGTTGCATTGTGGTAAACTGTGGTCAATGACATGAGACAAAGTATATGTGAACTGCTGTATGCAAAGTGAATTTGCTCTGTAAATCTTCAACCAAATCACAATAAAAAAAAAGATTGTAAAATAATAGATAGATAACAAGACTATCCATTTCTGAACCATGCACTTTATTTTACATTTGACAATAACAACTTCTGTGATTCTCAGATTCTATATGCAAAATGAGTAACTGCTAAAATAATCTTTGAATTCCAATTTTCTATGAATCTCTATCAGAAAACTAAATTACATCAACTTCTCACTTACTGACATGGCAAAGACCAGATCATTATGTGAAAGTTGGAATTATATGAAAATACATGATGACATCAGATGACAAAATAGAAGATGACTATATCATTACAACTGTCAAACTACATCATTACATAAATGCCCCACCACTGAGATTCATGGCCCAGCCAAACAGATACAAAACATTAACTATAACAGCCAGCATTACTCTTGCTTCACACCTGTGTGTTCATACCTGTCAGATATATATCATTAAGTAGCAAAATAACTGGAAGCTAGTTTTTTTACTATTGTCACAAATGTGAAATGTCAGATAACAAGATAATCAATAAGTGAGGAGTAGGCATAGTTACAGAAAATTTTTCCATATAAAAAAGATATATCTATATGCATCACATATGTTATTGGTTCATATACTTCAGTATTCTGAAAAGATATCAAAACAGAAATTATAAGTAATTGTTGTTGTGGTTGTTGTCGTTAGGTGTCATCCAGTCAGATTCAACTCATAGCAACCCTATGTACAACAGAGCGGAACACTGCCTGGTCCTGTAGCAGCCTTACAAGCCTTGCCATACCTGAGTCCATTGTTTCAGCCACAGTGTTAATCCATCTTGTTGAGGGCCTTCCCCTTTTTTGCTGATCTCCACTTTGTCAAGCATAACATCCTTCTCCAGGGAATGGTCCCTTCTGACATGATCAAAACAGGTAAGACGAAGTCTGGCCATTCTCACTTCCAAGGGGCATTCTGGCTGCACTTCTTCCAGGATAGATTTGTTAGTTCTCTGGCAGTCCAATACTTTCCTTATTCTTCTCTAACACCACAATTCAAAAGTATCAACTCTTCTTTGATCTTCCTTATTCACTGTCCAGCATTCACACACATATGAGGCAAATGAAAGTACCATGGCTTGGGGTTGGCACCCGTTAGTCTTCAAAGAGACATGATAGCTCTTCAGCACTTTAAAGAAGTCTTTTGTAGCAGATTTGCCCAGTGCAATATGTCCTCCGATGTCTTGACTGCTGCTTCCATTGGTGTTGATTGCGGAACCAAGTAAAATGAAATCTTTGACAATTTCAATCTTTTCCCCATTTATTGTGATGCTGCTTACAGGTCCAGTTGTGAGGATTTTTATTTTCTTTATATTGCAGTGTAATCCATATACTGGAGAGTGTGGTTTTTAACCTTCATGAGTAAATGCTCCAAGTCATCCTCACTTTCAGCATGCAGAGGTGCATATCACAGGTTGTTAATGAGCTGTCCTCCAATCCTGATGCCAAACTCTTTTTCATATAGCCCAGCTTCTTGAATTATTTGCTCAGCATACAGACTGAATAAGTATGGTGAGAGGATACAACCCAGACACACTCCCTTCCTGATTTTAAACCATGCAGTATCCCCTTGTTCTGGTCGAAGACAGCCTCCTGGTCTACATACAGGTTCTTCATGAGTACAATTAAGTGTTCTGGAATTCCCATTCTTATCAAAGTTACCCATAATTTATTATGATCCATACAACCGGATGATTCTGCACACTCAATAAAACACAAGTAAACATCTTTCTGGTATTCTTTGCTTTCAGCTAAGATCCATCTGACATCAGCAATGACATCCCTTGTTCCACATCCTCTTCTGAATCCACCTTGCATTTCTGGAAGTTCCCTGTCAATATACTGCTACAACTATTTCAGAATTATCTTCAGCAAAATTTTATTTGTGTGTGATATTAATGATATTGTTCAATAACTTCCACATTCTGTGTGATCACCTGTCTTTGGAATGGGTGCAAATATGCATCTCTTCCAGTCAGTTGGCCAGGTAGCTGTCTTCCAAATCTCTTGGCATAGCCGAGTGAGTGCCTCCAGAAACATCTCAGTGGGTATTCCGTCAATTCCTGGAGCCTTATTCTTTGCCAATTCCTTCAGTACAGCTTCACCGTCTTCCTTCAACACTATTAGTTCTTGCCATATGTTCCTCCTGAAATGGATACATTGGTACAGTGACTCTGTGTATTCCTTCCATCGTCTCTTGATGTTTCCTGCATCATTCAATATTTTGCCCATAGAATCTTTCAATATTGCAACTCAAGGGTTGAATTTTTTTCTTCAGTTCTTTCAGCTTGAGAAATGCTAAGCATGTTCTTCTCTTTTGATTTTCTAACTCCAGGTCTTTGCACATTTTATTATAATAATTGACTTTGTCTTCTAGAGCTGCTCTTTGAAATATTCTGTGCAGCTCTTTTATCTTGTCATTTCTTCCATTTGCTTTAGCTACTCTCCATTCAAGGGCAAGTTTCAGAGTCTCTTCTGACATCCACTTTGGTCTTTTCTTCCTTTCCTGTCTTTTTAATGACCTTTTGCTTTCTTCATATATGATATTCTTGATGTCATCCCACAATTCTTCTGGTTTTCGGTCACTGGTGTTCAATGCATCAAATCTATTCTTTAGATGGTCTCTAAATTCAGGAGGGATATAATCAAAGTCATTTGGCTCTTGTGGACTTGTTTTAATTGTCTTCAGCTTCAACTTGAACTTGTATATGAGCAGCTGATGGTCTGTTCCACAGTCAACTCCTGCCCTTGTTTTGGCTGAAGATATCGAGCTTCTCCATCACCTCTTACCACAGATGTACTTGATCTGATTCCTGTGTACACTCAGTCTGGAGAAGTCCACATGTATAGTCATCATTTGTGTTGTTGAAAAAAGGTATTTGCAATGAATAAGTCACTGGTCTTGCAAAATTCTATTATGCTATCTCCAGCATTATTTCTATCACCAAGGCCATATTTTCCAGCTACTGGTGATTCTTCGTTACCAACTTTTGCATTCCAGTCACCAGTGATAAGCAACACACTTGGTTGCATGTTTGGTCAATTTCAGACTGCAGAAGTTGGTAAAAATCTTAAATTTCCTCGTCTTTGACTTCGGTGGTTGGTACGTAAATCTGAATAATAGTATTATTAACGGTCTTCCTTGTAGGTGTATGGATATTATCCTATCACTGATAGCACTGTACTTCAGGATAGATCTTCAAACACTCTTTGTGACGATGAATGCCATGCCATTCCTCTTCAATTTGTCATTCCTGGTATAGTAAACCAGTCAATTTCAGCTCACTAATGCCTAGGATATCAATCTTCATGCATTCCATTTCATTTTTGACAACTTCCACTTTTCCTAGATTCATACTTCATGTTTCGATTATTAATGGATGTTTGCAGCTGAGCTCTGGTAGCACAGTGCCTAAGGCACTTGACTGCTAACCAGAAGGCTGGCGGTTCAAACCCATCAGCCACTCCTTGGAAGGAAGCTTGGGCAATCTACTTTCGTAGCAATACCACCTCAGAAACCCAAGGAGGGGTCACTATGAGTCAGGGCCAACTCCACGGCACATAACAACAACAACTTCTCATTTTGAGTTGTGCCACATCAGCAAATGGAGGTCCCAAAAGCTTTACTCCATCCACATCATTAAGGTCAGCTCTACTCTGAGGTGGCAGCACTTTCTCAGTCATATTTTGAGTGCCTTCGACCTTAGGGGTTCATCTTCCAGCACTATATCAGACAATGTTTCAGGGCTATTCATAAAGTTTTCCATTAATGTATTAGACAGTGTTTCACTGCTATTTATAAGGTTTTCACTGGCCAATTCTTTGAGAAGTGGATGGCTTCTTCCTTCTTCTGACCGAGTCTGTCTTAATCTGGAAGCTCTACTGAAACCTGTCCACCACAGGTGACCCTTCTGGCATTTGAAATACTGGTGGCATAGCTTCCAGACTCACAGCAACACACAAGCTACCATAATATGACAAACTGACAGATAAGTGGTGGAAAAGTAATTAGAAATCTAATTTATTATAGAAGCAATAGTATACACATGTTGAATATTTTATTGTTGTTGTTGTTAGGTGTCATCTAATTGGTCCTGACTCCTAGCAACCTTATGTAAAACAGAACAAAACACTGCCCAGTCATGCGCCATCCTCACAATCACTTCCACACTTGAGCCCATCACTGCAGTCACTATGTCAATCCATTTCATTGAAAGTCTTCCACTTTTTTGCTGACCCTCCACTTTATCTAGCATGATATCATTCTCCAAGGACTGGTCCCTTCTGACAATATAAACAAAGTATAGAGACAAAGTCTGGCCATTTTCACTTCTAAAGAACATTCTGGCTATACTTCCTCCAGGACAGGTATATGTTCAATCTTCTGGCAGTACAAGTTATTTTCAGTATTCTTAGCCAACACAATGCAAAGGCATCAACCCTTCTCCAGTCTTCCTTAATCATGTCCAGGTTTCACAGGCTTATGAGGTGACTGAGCATACCTTGGCTTGGGTCAGGTGCACCACAGTTTTCAAAGTGACATCATGTTTCTTAACACTTTAAATAGATTGATATATTTTGCAGCAGATTTTCCCAGTGCAATATGATGTCTGTTTCCTGACAGCTGCTTGGATCCAAGCAAAATGAAATCTCTGACAACTTCAATCTCTTCTTCATTTATCATAATGTTGCTTATCAGTCCAGTTGTGAGGATTTTTGTTTGCTTTATGTTGAGGTGTAATCAATCCTAATGAAGACTATAGTCTTTGATCTCCATCAGTAATTACTTCAAGTCATCTTCAGCAACCAAAGTTGTATCATCTGTGTACTGCAGGTTGTTAATATACCTTTCTCTAATCCTGATGCCATGTACTTCTTCATACAGTCCACCTTCACAGATTATTTGCTCAACATACAGGTTGAATAAGTATGGTGAAAGGATACAACCCTGTCACACACCCCTCCTGATTTTAAACCATACAGTATCCCCTTGCTCTGTTCAAATGGCATCCTCTTGATCCATGTACAAGTTCCTCATGAGAACAATTAAATGTTCTGGAGTTCTCATTCTTTGCAATGTGATCTATAATATGTTACAATCCACAAAGTTGAATGCCTTTGCATAATCAATAAAACACAAATAAACGTCTTTCTGCTATTCTTTGCTTTCAGCCAAGATCGCTCTGACATCAGCAATGACATCCATCATTCCACATCCTCTTCTGAATCCAGCTTGCATTTCTGGAAGTTTTCTGCTAATATACTGCTGCAACCGTTTTTGAATTATCTTCAGCAAGATTTTACTTATGTGAGATATTAATGATACTGTTTGATAATCTCCACATTCGGTTGGATCACCTTCCTTTGGAATGGGTACAAATACTGGTATCTTCCAGTCAGTTGGCAAATATCTATCTTCCAAATTTCTTGCCATAAATGAGCAAGTGCCTCCAGCACAACATCTGCTTGTTGAAACATTTTAACAGATATTCCATTAATTCCTGGAGGCTTGTTTTTCACCAATTTCTTCAGTGCAGCTTGGACTTCTTCCTTCAATACCATCAGTTCTTGATCATATGCTACCTACTGAAAAAGCTGTATATGAACAAATTCTTTTTGATACGGTGATTCTTGTGTATTCCTTCCATATTCTTTTAATGCTTCCCGCATCGTTCAATATTTTGCCCATAGAATCCTTCAATATTGCAACCTGAGGCTTAAACTTTTTCTCCAATTCTTTTAGCTTGAGAAATGCCAAGTACATTCTTCTCTTTTAGTTTGCTAACTCTAGGTCTTTGCACATTTCATTATTATACTTTACTGTGTCTTCTCAAGCCACCCTTTGAAATCTTCTGTTTAGCTCTTTTATTTCAGCATTTCTTTCATCCGCTTTAGCTACTTTACATTCAAAAGCAAGTTTCAGAGTCTCTTCTGACATGCAGTTTGGTCTTTTCTTCCTTTCCTGTCCTTTTAAGGACTGTTTGCTTCCTTCATGTATGATTTTCTGGAAGTCATCCCACAACTCTTCTGGTCTTCAGTCACTTGTGTTCAACACATATCAAATCTATTCTTCAGATGCTCTCTAAACTCAGGTGGGATATAGTCAAGGCTGTATTTTGACTCTCATGGATTTTTTTAAATTTTCTTCAGCTTCAACTTGAACTTGCATATGAACAGTTGATGGTCTATTCCACCACAGTCAGCTCCTGGCCTTGTTTTGACTGATGATACTGAGCTTCTCCACTGGCTCTCTCCACAGATAGTCAATCTGATTCCTGTGTTCCCTGTCTGGTGAGGTCCACATCGACTGTCTCTGTTTGTCTTGTTGAAAAAGATATTTGAAATGAATAAGTTTTTGGTCTTTCAAAATTCTATCATGCAATCTCCAGCATTATTTCTATCACCAAGGTCTTATTTTCCAATTACTAATGATTCTCTGTTTCCAACTTTCACATTCCAATCATCAGTAATAATCCATACATCTTGATTGCATGTTTGATCAATTTCAGACTTTAGAAGGTCATAGAAATCTTCAATTTCTTCATCTTTGGCTTTACTGGTTGGTACGTAAATTTGAGTAATAGTCATGTTAACTGGTCTTCCTTGTATGATATCATCCTATCATTGACAGCTCTGTACTTTAGGATAGATCTTGAAACGTTGTTTTGGACAAGGAATGCAACATTATTCCACTTCAATTTGTCATTCCTTCATAGAACACCGTATGACTACCTGATTCAAAATGGCCAATACCAGTCCATTTCAGCTCTCTAATGACTAGGATATCAATCTTTATGTATTCCATTTTTTTTTTATTACTTTCAATTTTCCTAGATTCATACTTTGTACATTCCACATTCCAATTATTAATGAATGTCTGCAGGTGTTTCTTCCCATTTTGAGTCATGCCCCATCAGCAACTGAAGGTCCTGAAAGCTTATTCCACCCACGTCATTAAGGTCCACTCTTCTTTGGGGAGGCAGCTTTTCCTATCTTCTCTTTAGTGTCTTCCAATCTGAGGAGCTCATCTTCTAGCATTATTAACAGACAGTGTCTCATTACTCTACATAATGTTTTCCAGTAATATATCAGACAGTGATTCAGTGCTAATCATAAGGTTTTCAATGGCCAGTTTTTTCAGAAGTTGATAGCCCCACACTTCTTCCCAGTTTGTCTTGGTCTGGAAGCACCACTGAAACCTGGACACTATGGGTCACCCTGCTAGTATTTGAAATACCTGTGGCACAGCCTCCAGCCTCACAGTAACATGCAAGCCATCACAGCATGACAAACTGACAAATGGTGGTGTTAGCAGCTTACCTAACCTTAGTAAGACCCAGTAAGTCTCTTTCACTTAACAGATGGGAATACGTAAGTGTAGAGAAGTTAAGAAGTTTGTACAAAGTTAGTTAGTGATAAAGTGAAAATACAAATCTAGGCCTTATTCCAGACTTATCCTTAAGGATTGCATGCTTATTTTACTTAAAAAAAAAAAAAAAAACACTGCCATTGAGTCGATTCTGACTCAAAGCAACCTCCACTGAGTTTCCAAGATGGTAAATGTTTATGGAAATAGATTGCCTCATCTTCCTTCTGTGAAGTGGCTCATGAGTTTGAACCACTAACCTTCTGGTTAGCAGTCAAATGCCTTAGGCACTGCACCAGCAGAGGTCCTTATTATTTAGGTGACTCATTTATATATCTTTTTTTTTTTTTTGAGAAACAGGACTACCTATCCATTTTCTACTGTATACCCATATCTCCACCAAATCTCAAAAAACTCTAAACTCACTGTCATTGAGTCAATTCGACTCATAGTGACCCTTCCTTGGGTTTCCAAGGCAGTATCACTATGAAAGTACTTTGCCCAATCTTCCTTCTGAGGAGTAGCTGGTGGGTTTGAACCTCCAGCCTTCTAGTCAGCAGTCAAATACCGTAGGTACTACACCACCAGAACTCCTAGGCATAAGATATTTTACTTCCTGATAATTATATGTTGATTACATGCCAGAAAGAGATTTGCCTTCTTAAAAAGCAGAATAATTTAAATAATCCCCTTTACTTTTAGGAAATCTCAAGTTTAGATCTTTGTCTTAAAAGATACATCCTATTACTGACATTACATGAATTTATCTGGCTCACATCTGACAACTATAATATTTGATTTTCCTCATGCAATGCAGATATCAAAGAAGAACTGATGTCTTTGAATTATGATGTTAGTGAAGAACTATTAAATATGCCATGGATTGCCAGAAGAATGAACAAATCTGTCTTGGAAGAAGTACAACCTGAATGCTTCTTAGAAGTGAGGATGGTGAGATTTCGTCTCACATACATTAGACATATTATCAAGAGGGACCAGTTCCTGCAGAAGGACATCATGCTTTACAAATTAGAGGGTCAGCAAAAAAGAGGAAGATCCTCAAGGAGATGGACTGATGCAGTGGCTGCAATAATGGACTCAAATATGGCAACAAACTGAGGATGGAACAGGGATGGACAGTGCTTTGTTCTCTTACATGTGGGGTCACTATGACTCAGAACTGACTTGAAAGCACCTAACAACAATGTAGATATCCCTACTGCATGGTTCAGAAAGTGTTTAATAAATGCTAGCTGAAGTTGTAAATGCTCTATAATTAGGCTGAGTAAAATGTAGAGCAATTATATTATTGTATCATTACACTATTTCCTTAATATGATTATTTTAACATATACTTTTTAAAAAAGCTACAGTTCTTCATACATATTTCATCTGGTAGAATTAGAACAAGAATTATATTATTATTATATATTATTAAGAGCAACCATATATTTTTTACCATACAAAGCCTAAGTCACACTTTAGCCCCTGGAGCTTGTTTAAAAGGGTACTTGGTGATATATAAGTTTATAACACCTTGCTGTGCCAGGAAGAAAAAACTGTCCAAAGAGTGGTAAGGAAATGTCAAATGAACACAGAAGCCAGAATGAAATGGCTTCTACTAGCCAAATCTAAGGAAATTTGAGCATCAAAATAGCTAATATCAGTAACAAATTACAACCCATTAAATAAATAAAAATACCAAACCAGGAATCCATACTGATAAACTAATGAAGTGAAAGTCTGATGAGGAAGGGGATATTTTCAGAGCCTTAAGTGCCTCGCCACAAAATATACATTAATTACAAAGAGTAAAAGAATAAATCTACAATGTAGAAGACTGGCTGGCAGAGTCAGGAATATGGCAAATCAAATCATACACATTCTGACAGGATGCACTGTGATCTTCCTGATAAATACGCAAACTCTGAATGTAATAATGAGGAAACATCAGACAATTTCAAATTGAGGGACATTTTAATGAAATAACTGGCCTGTAATCTTCACAAGTAGCAAGCTCATGAAAGTAAAGAAAGATTGAGGAATACTTCCAAACTGAAAGAGACTAAAGCATGACAATTAAATGATTCTAAACTGGTTCCTTTTGCTATAAAGGGTATTTTGGGGACAACTGGTAAAATTTGAATGGGATCTGAGGATTTGAAGGTCGTATGTCAGTGTTAATTTCCTCTTTTTAATGGATGTAGTGTAGTCAGCTGTTAATCAGAAGGTCAGCAGTTCAAACCCACCGGTTGCTGCGTGGGAGGAAGATGAGGCAATCTACTTGCATAAAGATTTATAGCCTTGGAAACCCAATGAGGGTTGCTATGAATCAGAATCGACTCATTTCAATGGGTCTGGCTTTGGTTTAATTTCGAGCAGTTATGTAGAATATCCTTGCATGTAGGACATACACACTGTTTCAGGGTGGTGGGGAATCATTGCAACAGCTTACTGTCAAATATTAAGGGAAAATAAACTAGTTTATATCACACTTGCAACTTTTCTGTAAGTTTAAGATGGTTGCTCTCTGAACTACACCTTTATTAAGAATTCCATATTACTAGTCATGTTTCAGTAATCATCTAAACACAGTAAAATCTTACTACGAGGGCAGCTATAAAGCAGGAAATGAATACAACTGCTATTCTTAAAACTGGCAAAAAGCTGATGACTGTAAAAGCTACCTGATGGCTACATGGTGATAATTATACTATTCTCTTTGCTTTTATGAGGTTAAAATTTCACACTAAAATTTTTAACATATATTAAAAAAAGAAAAAAAATACTACTGCTCTTCAGACATATTTAGAGCTGGTAGGATTTAGAAAAACAGGCATAAGTGTTTCCAGCCAAGGTCCTCACCATTAACATCTCTGCCAACACAGTAACTATGTTCCAGGTACAATTACTAATCCTGGAAATAGAACCATCCCTCCATCCATCCACACATACAAATGGCAGAAAAACCTTCATATACTCAGGGGCAAAGGAGTCAGGAAGGTGATAGCTGTGTTAAGTAAGAGATCGCTTTAAGTTTTAGAAATTGTGAAAAATGGCCTGGGGAAGATGTCTGACCTCCTCTAACTTTACAAGGCAGGAGAAAGCTCAAGGCTGATTTCTGTTAGGTAGAAGTCAGACAGACATGCCTCTACCCTCCAATCTTTTTACCAATTCTAACACCAACTATGGGAGCTCTGGTAGCGTAGTGCCTAAGGTATTTATTTGACTGCTAACCAGAAGGCTGGCGGTTCAAACTCACCAGCCCCTTCCTTCCATTTCCTGGAAGGAAGACTGGGCAATCTACTTCCATAGAGATACTGCCTTGGAAACCCAAGGAGGAGTCACTATGAGCCGGGATCGACTCAGTGGCAGTGAGGTTTTGTTTTTTTTTTTTTTTAGTTAATACCAACTGTCTCTCATGACACTCTCCACTTTTATGCTGGGTCTGGTAATTCATTATAATGGCCAAACAGAACTCACAGATCACACTCACAGTTATAGGGTTTATTAGGGAAGTAATAGGTTATAATTCACGATCAGAAAATAGTTTTTCAATCAGGACAGCCTCTTCTCGGCAGTGCCTATGGGCATGCCTCTCTCTGGCCCTTGGCCCCTTGGCCGCAGTGCCCTCTTGGCCCCTGCACTCCTCAAGTAAGTGTTACAAAGCAATTTTAGCTCTGCCAAGAAATGCTCAGAGGCACCGTACTCTGCCATTAAGCCTCCTACCGAAAGCCATTCAGCTTTCTCGCTCCATGGGCCGGCAAGTCTAGCTCCAAAGATAAGTGCCTAGAGGCACCTGACTCTGCCAGCAAGCCTCCTACCCGAAGGCACTCAGTTTTCTTGCTCCATGGCCAGGAAGCCCACCCCTCTGTGTCATGCCATTCTCTTAGTTGTTCTACCTCTATTGCTGCCATTTCTCTGTCACTGCTTCTGGCCATCTCTTTCTGGTGTCACAGCTCTCTGTCACTTGGATTGAGGAGGTTCAGCACAGGGATCTCACATCCAAAGGATGTGATCCACTCCTGGCTCTTCTTTCTTAATGGTGGTGAGATCTCCCCATTTAGCCTCTGGGATGGCTCATTTTAAACCTAGTAGGATAGTAAAACTGACCAATTCCCATATTAACATTCCATACACTTTATTTGCATGGGTAAACAAGGGTAATGCAGCTTATTAGCATTAGTAGCAAGCTGTACAATCCCTGGAGGGCCACAAGGACCTCACATTTGCATGCTGTTGTTGTTGTTATGTGCCGTCCAGTCAGCCCCGACTCACTGCGACCCTTCCTTGGGTTTCTGAGGCAGTCTCACTATGGAAGTAGACTGCCCCATCTTCCTTCTGAGGAGTGGCTGGTGGGTTTGAACCACCAGCCTTCTGGTTAGCAGTCAAGTGCCTTAGGCACTACGCTACCAGAGCTCCTTTTGAACTAATGCCAAGGATATCAATCTTTATGCATTCCATTTCATTTTTGACAACTTCCAATTTTCCTAGATTCATACTTCGTACATTCTGAAACACTGCACCAATGACACAGCCTCAAGCCCCACAGCAACGTACAAGCTTCACAGGATGACAACTGACAGACAAGTTTGTCTCCCTTAGCTGCTGGAAAACTCTGCACCCTCCTCTTACCTAATTCCTACCTGAAACCTGCCACTCTGTGGTCCCCGGCCGCTCCTGGTCCCTCCCTATCCTGGCTCTAGGGGGCTTGGGGCCTAGCCTTGTCTCCTACCCCTTTTTACCTGGATATCCTGACACTCCTGAGGTCCCTGAAGCTGCTCCTGGTCTCTCCCTTTCCATCTAGTATTCCCTAATTCTGTTCAAATGACTGCCAATTATCTACGTATAGTTTCTGCATGAGCACAACTTAGTATTCTGGAATTTCCATCTTTTGCAATGTTGCTGTGATAGTTGGAGCTGTGTGTCAACTTGGCTGGACCACAATTCTGTGTCCTTAAGAACACTAGACAACATTTTAGCACTATTGTGGTAGTTAAGGTTATGTGTCAACTTGGCTGGGCCTGGTTGAGTGGCTGGACAGCTGGATGTAGTTATTTCCCATGATAAGACTGGTAATCAACTCCATGGTGGAATCTACTGGAACAGCTAAGTAGCTGTCTTAGGGATATGGTCTGCTTCCTGTATATAAGAAGCACTGAGAAAGGTCTCTGAAGCTTTTTGGCACTCTTGAATCCTACATGTAGCCAAGCCATCATTTAGCAGCCTGCCATGTTGTCTGCTGATCTTGGGACTGTTAATGGAACTTGAATCAGTGCCCTGCCATGTGGTTTGGTGATATCAGAACTGTGCCATTTTACTTGTCAACCTTGGGTTTGTCAGCCTCAGTAGCCAGCAGCTGCTGGAGCAAAGAAAGCCTCCAGCTTCAGTGTGCAGGGAGCAAGAGGCAGAGAGAGCTGAAGCCCAAGGTCGAGGGGCTTTCACCCAACCCCTAGAGCCTGGCACTTTGAACCCGGACTTCTAGCCTCCAAAACTCTAGGAGAATAAAATCCTGTTTGTTAAAGCCACTTGTGTTTTCTGTTAGAGCAGCATGAAGTAGCCAAGCTTGATTTGGTGGGACCATTCTAAATAGTGAAACTACCAACAAAAACACAAAAAGGCAAAAATTATATCATTAAAAGACTTAAAAACTGCAGAAAGGACACTTGTTTACAGTATGAAAGCTGAAACAAGAAGGCATAGGGTCAACTTGTTCAGCATTATCTAGAAAAATGAACATCAAGTGACTCAAATCTTTTGCAACTTTGTGAGTGTCGGCAAATGACTATGGAAGTGCTACAAGTATTGACTTTGGGATTACAAATAAATTTTAGCAAGTTCGCTAATTTGCAAACATAGAATCTATGAATAATGAGGATTGATTTTATATGCAAATATATGTACATACACACATGCACACACATACATCCAAACACATACACCACTAAGGATGATGACAATTTTAAAATTTAAACACTGCATTACCCTTGTTAAAATTATTCCATATGCAACCAACTTCTGCTTTTTTTCTAACTACTTTAAGTACAAAAGTAAACAGGAGCTGATGATGTGCTCAGCTACTGAGCTCCTATAGGGAGTGCTGGGGAAAGATACAGCTTCTGAGAACTCTCTTTGTACAGGGGAGAACCCATACCAGCAAGTGGCAAAGTGCCAAGTAGCCTGCTCTTTGATGAGTTCTACTATGTACTCATTGTTAAGAAAGAATTCACCAAACTACTGGTCTTTTATTTGTTATCAAATAAAGGTTTCTCTTTTGCATACCATTTGCTTCTTAGGGTTAATATATTTCTATCTGAAATATATGGAAGAAAGACCATGTCTAATTCCCTGTTCTTTGCTGCACTTTATGCTACTGCTGATACTTTCAATAACAACAAAACTTCTAATATTTAATTAACCCACCAATAAAATAGACCAAAACAATAAAAATATTGATTATTCAGTTTTATGCTGCATAAAGATGATTACACATTTTTCCAAAAATAAAACCAGCAAATACATAGCATTACTTAAATAAGCTTTATGTCCTTTTATGTGAAAACACTTACCAGGTTCATTTCTTGTGTCAACTCGGAGAGGATCATTACTCCTATTATGCAGTGTTCCACAGTACCCTTTGGAGAAAATAACCAAGTTTAGCAAAAGTGGAGATATAAATAATTAAATACTCAAGCATCACATTTAATTAATAATATATCCACTAAATATGTGGAAAATGATTACTAGTTATACAAATAAAGAATATCAAGTTCATATTTTGAAAAATAAATTTACATACACAGAGTTAAGCGGGAAAAATCTCACCTACCTTGTTGTTGCTGTTAGGTGTGGTTGAGTCAGCTCTGACTCATAATAGTGACCCTACGTACAACAGAATGAAACACCACCCAGTCCTGCACCTGACTCACCACTCTTGCTATACCTTAGCCCATCACTGCAGCCATGGTGTCAATCCACCTCATTAAAGGTCTTCCCCTTTTATGCTGACCCTCCACTTTACCAAGCATGATATCCTTCTCTAGTGAATGGTCCCTTCTGACAACATGACCAAATAGGTAAGAAGAAGTCTGGCCATTCTTGCTTCTAAGGAACATTCCTGGCTGCACTTCCTCCAGGACAGACTTGGTTTGTTCTTCTGCAGGTATGTGGTACTTTCAATATTCTTCACCAACACCACAACTCAAAAGCATCAACTCTTTTCATGGAAACAATCAATCCAAGCAACTGGTACACTGTGCGAACCTCAGCCCTATATGACCAAGAAGAACTATATTGTGCCCCGATACCACTGTCAACCACTCGGATGGGGATCTCTGTAGGAGATCCTGGATAGAGTGGGAGAACAATGTGGAACAAAACTCAAAGTCATCTGGAAAAGAAAAAAAAAAGGGACTAGATTTGCTGGTCTGGTAGAGCCTGATAGAATCACTGAGACTACAGCTCCTAGCTGCCCCTTCAGGTCTGGAATTGAACCCATTCCTGTGGCTTCCAGCCAAACAAAAGACAAGCATATGAGGTAAACAGAAGGGCTGTGTATGCACAGGGAGACAGCTCAGGGGCAGGAGAGCATGGAAGGGAAGGACACAGAGAAGAGGTAACTATGGGAAGGAAGTGGGAGGGGAACTATTGCATTGTGGTAAATTATAGTCAATGTCATGAGACAAAGTATATGTACAGTGCTATATGAAAGTGAATTTGCTCTATAAACTTTCACCCAAATCACAATTAAAAAAAGCATCAACTCTTCTTCGGTCTTCCTTATTCACTGTCCAGCTTTCACATGCATATGAGGTGACTGAAAATACCATGGCTTGGGTTAGGCACACCTTAGTCTTCAAAGAGACATCTTTGCTCTTTAGCACTGTAAAGATGTCTTTTGCAGCAGATCTGCCTGGTGCAATGCATTGTCTGATTTCTTGACACCTGCTTCCATTGGTGTTCATTGTTCACCCACCTTAGAACTGCATAATACTCTACAAAATCTCTTCAGCACCTTGGACTTAAACTAAGCTTCAAAATTTAAGAGTTGACTTTAATATTTTTCATAGAATCGTGAATGAGCAGAAAATTGCTAATTTTTAGTTCTATACATTCTTTTGAAGGACACTGACATAATTACATTTTAAAAAAATAACGAATAAGTAGCTTAGTAACCAATTAAAATCTCTGGATCTAATATTAGATAAGATTAGTTAGGCCCTTTTAATATTATTTAATACTACATGTATATACAGTTATTAGGTACCTTTAATGAAGGCATCTAAAGTACCCAAGGAGGTAAATACAGAACTAGCAATACGGTATACAGTTTTACAGAACTCACACTCTCTCTCTCTGTGTGTGTATGCGTGTGCATTAAGAAGTAATGAGAAAAAACAGCTGCAAACATCCATTAATAATTAGAATGTGGAATGTATGGAGTATTAATCTAGGAAAATTAAAAATCATCAAAAATGAAATAGAATATGTAAACAAACATCAATACCCTAAACAACAGTGAGCTGAAACGATCATTATGAATTGAACAATCCTATACTCTACTATAAGGGGCTCTAGTGGTATAGTGGTTAAGGCATTTGGCTGCTAATCAAAAGATTGGCAGTTCAAACCCACCAGCTACTGTGCAGAAGAAAGATGGGGCAGTCTACTTCCATAAAAATTTACAGTCTTGGAAACCCAATGGGGGTCACCATAAATCAGAATTGACTCAATGACAGTGATTTTGGTTTGGTTTGAGTGACAGTCTACCATACCCAAATGACAAACTGAAAAGGATCAGTGTCGCATGCATTGTCAAAAAGAAAGTATTTCAAGATCTCTCCTGAAGTACAATGCTGTTTGTGATAGGGTAATATCCATTTTCCTACAAGAAAGATCAGTTAATATGACTATTATCCAAATTTACACACTAAAAATAAAGGAAATGAAGCCAAAGATAAAGAAACTGAAGATTTTTACCAACTTCTACAGTCTGATATTTATCAAACATTCAATTAAGAAGCCTTGATTATTACTGTCGATTGAAACGCGGAAATTGGAAACAAAGAAGAAGCATCGGTAGTTGGAAAATATGGGCTTGGTGACAGAAATTACAGAGATCACATGACAGAATTTTACAAGACCAACAACTTACAACTACAAACACCTTTTTTCAACAACATACACAGCAACTATACATGTGTATCTTGTCAGAAGGGATATACAGAAATCAAATCTACTACATCTCTGGAAAAAGATGGAAAAGGTCAATTGCATCAGTCAGAACAAGGTCAGGGACTGACCATGGAGCAGACCCTCAATTGCTCATATGCAAGTTCAAGCTGAAGTTGAAGAAAACTAAACCAAGTGTACAAGAGCTAAAGTATGATTTTGAGTGTATCCCAACTGAACTTAGAGGCCATCTCAAGAACAGATTTGACACATGTTCTGGTTACCTAGTGCTGCTCTGACGAGAATATACCACAAATAGGATGGCTTTAGCAAACAGGAGCTTATTCTTACAATTTGGAGAATAAGTCTGAGTTCAAAGTGCCAGGCTCTAGGGGCTGGGTGAAAGCCCCTCAAGCTTGGGCTTCAGCTCTGCCTCCTGCTCCTGGCCCACTGAAGCTGGAGGCTTTTCTTCACTCAGCTGCTGGCTGCTGAGGCTGACAAACCCAAGGTCGATAAGTAATAAGGCACAGTCCCAATATTACCAAAACGCACAGCAAGCCATTAATTCGAGTCCATTAAAAGTTCCAAGATCGGCAGAGCATGGCAGTCTGCTAAACAACGACTTGGCTACACACACGGTTCAAGCATGCCATAAGCTAGAGACCATTCCCAAAGCTGCTTCTTATATATGGGAAGCAGACCACACCCTTAAAGCAGCTACTCTGCTGCTCATGGTAGATCCCACCATGGAGTTGACTGCTGGTCTCATCACGGGGAATAACTACCACCAGCTGCCCAGCCACTCAGCTAGGCCAAGCCAAGTTAACAGACAACCTTAACTACCACAACACATTAAAGACACTAATGACCAGAGACCAGACGAGTTGTGGGATGACATTAAGAACATCACACATGAATAAAGAAATGGAGGATAGAAACGTGAATGGAAGAAACGATGAAGAAAAAGAGCTGAACAGAAAATTTCAAAAGGAGATGCAAGAAGACAAAGTGTTGTAATGAAAGTGCATAGACCTAGAGTTAGAAAACTAAAAGAGAAGAATACGCTCAGCATTTCTCAAGCAAGAGACATGAAGAAAAAATTCAAGCCTAGAGTTGTAATAACTGAAGAATTCTAAAGGCAAAATACTGAAAGATGCAGGAAGCATCAAAAGATTATGGAAGGAATACACAGAATCACCGTACTAAAAACAATTAGTCTATCTTCAACCATTTTAGGAGGTGGTATATGATCAAGAATCAATAGTATTGAAGTAATAAGTATAAGCTGCACTGAAGGCACTGGCAGAAAAAACAGGGGTCCAGGAATAGGCAGAATACCAACTAAGATATTTAACAAACAGATGCAACACTGGAAGCGCTCAGCTATCTATGCCAGGAAATTTGGAAGCAACTACCTGACCATCTAACTGGAAGAGATCCATATTTATGTCCATTCCAATAAAACAAAACCAAACTCACTGTCATCGGATTGCATCCGACTCATAGCGACCCCCTCTTGGGTTTCTGAGGCGGTATTACTATGGAAGTAGATTGCCCAACCTTCCTTCCAAGTAATGTCTGGTGGGTTTGAACCGTCAGCCTTCTGGTTAACAGTCAAATGCCTTACGCACCAAACAGAGGGCCAAAGAATGCAGAAATCATCAAACAATATCATTAATAACATATGCAAATAAAATTATTCTGAAGATAATTCAAAAATGGTCACAGCAGTGAACTGACAGGGAACTGTCAAAAAATCCAGCCAGATTCAGAAGAGGACATGGAATGAGGGACATCATTGCTGATGTTTAAGAATACCAGAAAGATATCTACCTGTGCTTTATTGATTGTGCAAAGGCATTCAACTGTGTAGATCATAACAAATTATGAGCAATATTTTGAAGAAGGAATTTCAGAACACTTAATTGTGCTCATGTGGAACCTGTACATAGACCAACAGGCTGTCGTTCAACAACAACAAGGGAATAATGCATGATTTAAAATCAGGAGAGGTGTGTGTATCCTTTCACCATGCTTATTCAATCTGTATGCTGAGCAAATAATCCAAGAAGCTGGACTATATGAAGAAGAATGCAGCATCAGGACTGGAGGAAGATTCATTAACAACCTGCTATATGCAGATACCACAACTTTGCTTACTCAAAGTGAAGAGGATTTGAACGCTTACCGATAATGATCAAAGAGTACAGCCTTCAGTATGCATTACACTGCAACATAAAGAAAACAAACATCCTCACAACTGGACCAATAAGCAACATTTCAATAAATGGAGGAAAAGGCTGAAGTTATCAATGATTTCATTTCACTTGGACCTACAATCAACACTCATGGAGGCAGCAGTGAAGAAATCAAATGACATACTATGTTGGGCAAATATGCTGCAAAAGACCTCGTTACACTGTCAAAAAGCAAAGATGTCACCTTGAGGACTAAGTTATGCCTGATCCAAGCCATGGTATTTTCAATCACCTTCTATGCATGCAAAAGAATGAATTAATTCACAATTAATAAGGAAGCCCAAAGAAGAGTTAACATTTTGGAATTATGGTGTTAGTAAAGAACACTGAATATACCACAGACTGCAGAAGAACGAATAAATACATTCTGGAAAAAGTACAGCTGGAATGTTCCTTAGATGTGATGATGGCAAGACTGTCTCAGGTAGTTTGGACAGGTTATCAGGAGAAACTTGTCTCTGGAGAGGGACATCATGCTTGGTAAAGTAAGGGTCAGTGAAAAAGAGGAAGATCCTCAGTGAGACGGGCTGACATAATGGCTACAACAAGCTGAAATATAAAAATGATTGTGAAGATGGCGCATGACTGAACAGTAATTTGTTCTTTTGTACATAGGGTCACTACGAGTTAGAACTGACTTGACAGCACCTAAAAACATCAATGTTTTTTATTTAATCAGTTTCCAATTTAATCTTAAAAATTTCCTTCAAATAAAAATTCTATTTTCATTACGCACATTACTTACAAGTTATCCTACTGTAAGGTCACACTGGAAGTACAGAAATAATAAACACAACATCCAAATACACTGCAATCATTTACAAAATCACTAGTTCAGATGATACACTTTTGAAATCTTAATTATACAGTTGGTCATTCCTTCTATCACAGAATTCCACAAGTGTAATTAAATTCAAATTATCCTAGAGGAAAAAAGGAATTAAAGACACATCCCAACATTCTGCACTTTAATTCTTTATAGCCTCTGAGGACAGTGTAGGTGTCTGAACTGAGCTACAAATTTCCTACTCCCTAAAGCATCCCACCTGTGTATACTACATCCATGCTACTGAAAGTGTGCTCACTGACCAACTGCTGGCTCATGAACACACTGGTGGTCTGTAAACTATTGCAATCTGAGAATGGTTTGATACTGGTCAGTAACAAGATATGGAGCTTGCACCAAAATACAAAACAGCGACGTCACTAAGTACCCTATTTAGGTCAGCTGGCATTCTTTTTTTTTTTCATAGCCAAGTCTGTCTCAATGAAGGAAGAGCCATGTAGAATTTACCTTCTGACACAAGCTCTGTACCTCACTGCAGACCAGCAATTTGAAAACCACTGCTCTAGATTATAGCAGTATCTCCTTGGTATGTATATAGAAAGGAGGCATGTAAATACGGAGTATGACAGCAATAAGATTACAAAAACAGAGAAAGGAAAATGCACCAAAAACTTCAAGCCATTAAAGATTTAACAAACCTTAAAATAATTTTTAGGGCAAAACCCACAGAAGCAGCTAATGCCCAAAGGAGCGATGTGGTACTATTTTACAGTAGTGAAACAGTAAAGGCAATTGCCTTTCTCATGACTCAAGTTTAGGTCCAGTCATATACACAGAAAGCAAGTACTAAATATTTTGTGATGATACCACAATAAACTTAGAAGATAAAACATTTTCTGCTTCTCTGGCCTTCCCAAACTGACAAAAGCTAATAGAGAACACTGGGGTCCAATTGAACTGAGCTTAACAGCCCTGAGAATGGAGCTTGAGAAATGTTAGCCAACAGGAATTACTTCACTCTATTCAGTGTTCAACCTTGACTTTACATTAAAAGAACTCCAAAGTCTGATCTCATCTGTGCTTATGACTCTTGATGAATTGTGTGGAACTGTGTAAATGACATGAGGGGGTGCAATTGCGCTAGTGAAAATCACAAGCACAAATCTAAAGTGAGAAGCTCATGAACTCTCCCTTTGCCTCACTGTACAGTGATCTCCTTAAAGGGTAAGAAATACACTTATTCCTGGGAATATTTATTAACCAGGATTTTTAACAACATGACTAAAAGAGAAGCAGTATAATCTAGTATTTCATATTCTGAAGCCCCCAGCATTGCACCATATGATGGACTTCTTAAAAAGCAATTCAATTTTAAAGTTAGTGTGCAAGAAGTAAAATCTTAGAAAGTCAAAATTACCCCTAATTGCCAATAAATCAATATTGAACTATCTCTCAATTAATCCAACACTATCAGTTTTTTCATAGATCACTGCTTCTTTGGCTCAACACTTAGGGATAGTGTGTGTAGAGAAAAAAAAATGGGTATTTAAATATTTGAATCACACTGAACAGGGAATGACTGTCAGCCTAAGAAGAAAGCACACAGGAACCAAGAGCAGATTTTGGTTTTCCATATCACACTCACCCCAGGACATACCATCACCGTGTGGAATGCCAAGTGAAATCACTAGCACAATTTAATTTCCTCTTGCCTTTTTTTTTTTTTTTTTTACAGCTTCCAAAAACCTGAATTTATATAATTTAAATGTAAAAAAGTGCATATAACTTTATTTAAATCAGTTAGGTTGAAAACATTCTTAAGAAACTGATATAAAAGTTGGAAATACAAATACCATTTGACCCAGCCATCCCATTACTAGGTATATACCCTAAAGAAGTGAGAGCCATAACAAGATCAGATATATGCACTCCGATGTTCATCGCAGCACTATTTACAATAGCCAAATCTTGGAAACAACCTAGATGTCCAACAACTGAGGAATGGATAACCAAACTTTGGTACATTCACACAATGGAATACTATGCAACGCTAAAGAATAATGTTGTTGTTGTTGTTGTTGTTGTTATGTGCCGTCGAGTCGGCCCCGACTCATAGCGACCCCTCCTTGGGTTTCCGAGGCAGTATCACTACGGAAGTAGGATTGCCCAACCTTCCTTCCGAGGAGTGGCTGGTGGGTTTGAACCGCCAGCCTTCTGGTTAGCAGTCAAGTGCTTTAGCCACTATGCTACCAGAGCTCCTAAAGATAATGTAGAATCTGCAAAACACCGCATAACGTGGATGAACTTGGAGGACATTATGCTGAGCGAAATAAGTCAGTCACAAAAGGACAAATATTGTATTAGTCCGTTATTGTAAAAGGTAAGGAAAGGTTTATATATTGGAGGACATATTCTTTGTTGGTTACCAGGGGTGGGAGGGGAGAGGAGGGAATGCTGTTAGATAGATAGAGATAAATATTGATTTGGGTGAAGAGAAGGGCAATGTACCAAATGTGAGTGACCAATATGGCAGCATTGAGGATGAGAAAGACATAGAGAGTTACATGGGCAGTACAGACAACAAATATGAAGCCCTTTGCATATACAGTACTGAGTTGTCAATGAAAGCAAACATGGGTATAGGGACGGATAGATGGGTGAACAAACTAAACAATTAGGTATGTCTAAATGGAGAGTGTATCCAAGATCATATATAGGGTTGGCAAACAATGGGCCTATAAGTTCATGTGAATGATCAGAATTCCCAGGTGTATAGTAGAGCTGACAAGGGGCAAGGTTATGGTCATTACTTGGTCACAGCCAGCTACCCAGAGGGACCGAGTAGTTGATCCTGCGGGCTTGGGACCATAGTCGCAGGGGACATCAAGCTCAATTGGCATAACATACTATACAAAACATTGTTCCACCTACTACTTTGGCGAGTAGCGACTGGGTCCTTAAAAGCTAGGAAGCTGCCATCTAGATGCAACAACGGGTCTCTCCTCGTCAAGAAGAAAGAAGAAAACCAAAATTAATGGAAACAACCAGTCCTAGCGACTGGTACACCATCTGATCTGCAACCTATACAACTATGAGACCAGAAGAACTAGATGGTGCCCAGCTACCACTGCCATCCACTTGGAAGGGATGTAGGAGATCCTGCATAAAGAGGGAGAACAATGTGGTACAAAACTCAAAATCATTTGGAGGCAAAAAAAAAAAAAGAAGGTGGGGACCAGGTTTGCTGGTCCAATGGAGTCTGGTGTAACCACTGAGACTATGGCCCCTAGCTGCCCTTCAGGTCTGGAATTGAACCCACAACTGTGGTTTCCAGCCAAACAAAGTACAGGCATGTGAGTTAAACATTTACCTCAAGCAGACACACGCCCTGGAGAGAAAAATCATGGGAGAAGGAAGGGCTGCTTATGCACAGGGAGATAGCTCAGGGTGCAGAAGAGTATGAAGGGATGGACACTGGGAGGAGGTAACTATGGGGAGGAAGTGGGAGGGGAGCTGCTGCATTGTAAATTTTGGTCAATGTCATGAGACAAAGTATATGTGAACTGCTGTATGAAAAGTGAATTTACTCTGTAAATCTTCACCCAAATCCTAATAAAAAAGAAACTGATATAGTTAATGTGGTACAGTATAAAACTTTTAAATATGTATATTTTAAGGTAGGACACTTGTTAAAGTGCTAGCTCTACACTTTACTAGGTCACTGTGTAATCTTATGGAGATTACTTGACTTTCTAAACCTGTTTTCTTACTGACAAAATAAAATCCACTTTATAGGATTACAACGAGCATTTAATTAGATAATATATGAAAAGCATTATATACTTGTTTTGTATATATGTAGTATTTAAATAGACACATCACAAATGGAAGAGGATATATTTTTGAAATTAGAAAGCATTATTATTTGCATTCTTCTGGTTTGGAAGATATAGAAAACTCTAACAGCATGATCCTCACTTACTGACAATATAACATAAAGGGGCCCTAGGGATGAATAATAAACATAATTAATATGGTACTGGTAGACATACACCCAACCATAGAACTTTACAAGAAGTAGTATTCTAAACTATAAAAGCAACTAGTGATGTCCAATAATGCAGTAATACCTTCTTACCTGTAGAAACTTTTCCACATCAGCAATAATTTCTCTGAAGACAAATTGCTCTTTCTTAACCTCAAACCACCCCAACTTAGTTATTTTAGCAATAACTTGAACAAGAGCTTGGATGACAAAGGGAGCCAGCTTGGGTTGTGATGCCACATAATTCAGAATGTAGTTTCCTATAAAGAAAATACTCTATGATTATTTGAACTTTTCACTAACATAATGTAAATTGTGCAGAAAAAGAGAAGTCAACAATATGCTCTTGACAAAAAGTTAATCCTTTTCTCCAAGATATGTACTTATTTATATAGGCAGTTCTGTTAGAAGGCTTGTTTTGAAAATGCAAATTTGTTGCAATGTAAAGGCTATCTTAGGAGAGAATTTGAATACAATGACAATGTCACTTTTGTTTACATGTGATTTCATCCACAAGAAAAAGCTAGGTGAACACAGAAAACTGTAACCAGACCAAATGCACCAAGCCATGTAAAAACACACAATAAGCACAAACCTCTAACATTTACCAACTACCTCAGTTTGCCCCATGTGTTATAAGCCATACTCATTCTCATCGGGTGTTATAATTTCCCATCTTATTTCAATAATCTTCCTTCTACCACTTCATAATAACTCACAAGCTGGAACTCTTTTGCAGTCTAAAAACAAACTTCAGGTTTTTTCAAGATGAAATGCCATGTTTATTATGTTGTGTTGTTGTTATTTGCCATCGAGTCGGATCTGACTCATAGTGACCCCTCCTTGGGTTTCCGAGGCAGTATCACTACAGAAGTAGATTGCCCAAACTTCCTTCCGAGGAGTGGCTGGTGGGTTTGAACCGCTAGCCTTCTGGTTAGCAGTCAAGTGGTTTAGGCACTATGCTACCAGAGCATATAAAATATATTTATTATAGTACTCATGAATTTCTTAACCATTTAACATGTATAAACTATGCTACCACTTTTATTAGATTCTTGTCTTTTTTCTAATGTGTCACTAACAAGGTTTTGAATGCTGTTTCCATAACCCCTTTTTTCTCATAAGACCTATGTATTTTTTACAGACATTACATAAACAGTCACTTTTAGAAAGACATATGTCATGTTATAGCAAAACTGTCTTGTTTATATGGCATATAAAAATACAAGAATAAAATAGTAAAGTAAAGCTTGGAATTAAGGGACTATACAAAAAGTATTAAAGGTAAGTAGTAAATTCAGCTTTGAGCTGCTAATGGACTGAATAATTGATGTCAGGTAACAAATATACCACAAAGTCTATCAGAAAACAATAAAAAAGTATATAAAATAAAGGAAAAAGATTTAATTTCTACTTTGGCCCCAAAGGCTAGCATGCTATTTGGGAAAAGAGTGAAAAGGAAGTTAACCCTTAAATATGTAACTAAAATGCTTTGATGGAAACAATTCTGAAATCCAAGAATACTTAAAAATATTAACTATAATTTATGCCTAGAGAGCTAGCATATGAATTATGTGGAGAGAGAATACATGGAATAAGAAGAAACTACCACAAGATACTCAAGAAAGGATTTAAGAGGTGAGGATAGGAGAAACTTGAATCTTCATACATGGCTGTTAAGACTGTAAAATGATACAGCCATTTTGGAAAACAGTTTGGCAGTTTCTTAAAAAGGTAAGCATAAATTTAGTTTATGACCCAGCAACTGTACTACTAGGTATACTCAAGAGACATGAAGACATCTGACACAAAAATACTTGTATGTTAAATTGGCATTCAATTCAAATCGAATTCAAATTGGCATTATTCATAATTGCCAAAATGTGGAAAATACCCAAATATCTATCAACTAGTAAACAGAGAAACAAAATTCTATATAGTAGAATATTACTCAATAATAAAACGGAACAAAATATTGATACATGCTATAGCATGGATGAACCTCAAAAGCATTTTGCTAAGTGAAAGAAGCCAAATGCAAAAGACTAAATATTATATGACTTCATTTGTATGAAATAACTATAAAATTCACTCTATAGAGACAGAAAGCACATCAGGTATTGGCAGGAGTGGGAAAACAACTGACTATAAATGAGCATGATGAATCTTTTTGGAGTGATGAAAATGTTCTAAATTGGATTGTAGTGATGTTAATACAACTGTGTAATTTACTGAAAATCATTAACTGTACATTTAAAACAAGTTAACTTAAAATTAATGGTGTAGTACCTAAGGCACATGCCTACTAACCAGAAGGCTGGCAATTCAAACCCACCAGCTACTCCTCGGAAGGAAGGTTGGGCAATCTCCTTCTGTAGTAATACCGCCTTAGAAACCCAAGGAGGGGTTTCTATGAGCCAGATCCGACTCAATGGCAGCGAGTTTGTTTTTTTTTCAAAAGTTGTATGCAAGGAAAGAAAGGGAAGGAGGGAAGAAGGAAGGAGGGATTGATTGATTTATGTAGGTAACTAAATTTAAGCTATACTTTCCTAAGGCGCTTGACTGCTAACCAGAAGGCTGGCAGTTCAAACCCACCAGCCACTCCTCGGAAGCAAGATGGGGCAATCTACTTCCTTAGTGATATTGCCTCGGAAACCCAAGGAGGGGTCACTATGAGTCGGGTCCGACTCGAGGGCACATAACAACAACAACAACAACAATACTTTCCTTTCAATCAAAGACAAAAGGGACAATTATTCCAGTTTCTGGAAACAGAGTAAGAAAAGACACAGAGACAGAAATAAGATGGCATGAAGGAAGACCTTCTGGTACAACTAACAGCATAGTACCAGTGAAGACATAAGGCTAACTAAGTAAGGTTGGTCTTCAATGACAAACTCAGAAAGGGACTTCAATACTAAGCTGAGAAAAATGGTACTTAACTGATGAGCAACAGGTAGCTATTAAGTTATACAAGTGTGGTAGTTAAGTTTGTGTGTCAGCTTGGCTGGACTGGTTGAGTGGCTGGGCAGCTGGATGTAGTATTCCCCATGATCACACTGGTAATCAACTCCATGGCAGAATCTACTGTGAGCAGCTGAATAGCTGCCTTAGGGATGTGGTCTGCTTCCTGTATATAAGGAGAAGCCATGGGGAACTGTCTCTAGCTTATAGCACGTTTGAACCCTAAATGTTGCCATGCCATTGTTCAGCAGCCTTCCATGCTCTGCTGATCTTGGGACTTTCAATGGACTTGAATCAACGCCTGCCGTGTGGTTTGGTAACATCGGAACTGTGCCATTTTATTGGTCGACCCTGGGCTTACTAGCCTCAGAAGCCAGTAGCTGCCTAGAGGAGATGCCTCTAGTTTCAGTGGGCCAGGAACAAGAGGCACAGGTGAAGCCCAAGGTCGAGGGACTTCCACACAGCTCCTAGAGCCTGGCACTTTGAATTCGGACTTAAAGACTCCAATGCTGTAAGAGAATAAACTCCTGTTTGTTCAAGCCACTGCAATTGTGGTATATACCTGTCAAGAGCGGCAGTAGGTAACCAGAACAACAAGTAAAATTAGAAAATAGTGTGGTTGACACAGGAATTGGCAACAGAGTTTTTGCTGGGACAGAATGAGATAAGTAGAATGGAATCATATCATGAAGGACTGAGGAGCTGAGGTGATAAAATGTGATTGTTGAGGCATTTTCCATTATAACTGACAGGTCAATTATTTTACCCACAAATACCAGTTATACATAACACATCATGACAAATACTCTAAGCTACTTACAGAAACAAGAGTAGTTAAGTTAAACCAAAAAACAAAGTTAAACTCATGAAAGAAACATATCCTTTCTCATTTGAAATCTTTTGCAATATTTTGTTGTTGTTATAGCACACTAACTCAGTGTCTGATCAGAAATCAGAGATTTATATCATATAGACAAAGTATCAAATACATATATCAATGCAAGGCACTTTGGGAAACTAGAGACTAGTTTCCAGGTTCACATGCAAAAATTGTTTTAAGTTGCTGTATCTGCATTGTGGGTTTCAGTTTCCTTTTTTCCCTAATTTCCTTTAATGAGCATTACCATTTTTTAAGTACCCATTTTGAAAAATAAGTTAAAAAAAAAACCCACAATGTTTTATGACTTAGGTTTATAACATTTAAATCTTATTTTTAAAAAGGCTTTTTAAACACACAAATCCATGAATGCATGGATAAATTCATCTCTAAGGGCCTAAGACTTCTTATGCTTAGAGAAATATCAATCAAATAACTGAAGCAAACAAGACACATCATTGTGTGATTTTGGTCATTTACAAATTGAGCTTAAAGGTCCATACTACATTTCAATTTTTCTAATAAACAAAAATAAATCATGTTAACCTTGAGGCTAGAGAGTAGACATGAGTCAAGAGTCTAAGTATTTATTTCTAAATGAATAAAGATGACAAAAAAATATATATATATCAGCTTGATTATTAGCACTTTGGCCATGTATAAAGCAAACTCCAACACACATGCGTCCCACATAATTCTAATACAGCAGACATCCAGTTGCATATTTAGTTAAGGGAATGGCTAAGAGTATGTACTCCACAAAGACTGCATAGGTTTAAATCACAGTCCTGCTACTTGCTAGCTTGGTGACCTTGATCAAGTCACAGAGTCTATCTAAATCTTATTTCCTCATTTGCAAAACAAGAATAACAATAGTGCCCATCTCAGTTTGGGGATGAAATGAGATAGTACAAATCCTAGTAACAATAAACACTGAAAAATGCTAGTTTTATTTACTGTGAAACTAAGCAAATATTTTTCTGATTACAGGTAGCTTTGTATATAACACACATCTTTGTTTATTACTAGATAGGAAAAGATGACTTGATTACTCAGCCTAAAAAAAAATGGCAAAATCAAGTCAGTCACATGTCTTGTACCAATTTAGCATATTTAAAAACAAAAAGTTATTTATAAAGTGCAATTTTATGAAAGAGTAATAAACCACTTACTGATATCCATCCTCTGTTCAATAGGTAAAGGACTGACTCGGCTAATAAGTTTTGAAAGACATGTTGCTGCAAGGAGCTGGGCATAGGATGTCTGTAAAGAATAATAAATTTTTATCTATTATTATCACAAATGAAATTAAAATCATCAAAATGCTATAAGAACTCTTCCTAAGCAAAAATGGGAATTTTTCAGGTTTTTCAAACTGGCTGATTACAATTGGATAAAACACAACACAGACCCATATATACATACAATATACAGTCCCTCATAAGGGATCAACTGCCGAGAGAGGTGCAGATAGCATCCTCAAATAGCAGCCAGCATTCAGAGAAGTAAATAACTATGTTGTTGTTGTTTGCCGTCGAGTCGGCCCCGACTCATAGCGACCCCTCCTTGGGTTTCCGAGGCAGTATCACTACGGAAGTAGGAT
>NW_006921649.1:10413858-10414391 GCF_000298275.1 Orycteropus afer afer | reverse complement strand
GCCAGCCTTCTGGTTAGCAGTCAAGTGCCTTAGGCACTATGCTACCAGAGCTCCCGTAAATAACTATAGGCAAGTTCAAATAAAATACTCTTTACCATGGTCTACAGGATCAGGCATCTGATTATCTCTTCAAATTTATCTCATTCCACTCTTCCCTAGGGCCTATCCATAATAATCTTCTTTCAGTTCCTTTCATTGCCTTCTCCACTCTCACCTCCCTACTCCTTCAGAACCATGTTTGACTATATTCTCTGGCCATCAACTGTCTTAATGTTGTTGTTGGTGTTGTTACTATGAACTTAATTCCAACTCATTACTACCTTATCGAATGGAGCAGAACTGCCCTCTAGCAGTTTCCAAGGCTGGAATCTTCACACTGAGTTAGTGTGCTATAACAACAACAAAATATTGCAAAAGATTTCAAATGAAAAAGGATACGTTTCTTTCATGAGTTTAACTTTGTTTTTTGGTTTAACTTAACTACTCTTGTTTCTGTAAGTAGCTTAGAGTATTTGTCATGATGTGTTATGTAT
>NW_006921649.1:10405723-10413688 GCF_000298275.1 Orycteropus afer afer | reverse complement strand
CCTTCCTTCCGAGGAGTGGCTGGTGGGTTTGAACCGCCAGCCGTCTGGTTAGCAGGCAAGTGTCTTAGCCACTATGCTACCAGAGCTCCTAGGGATCCTTAATTGTCTTAATAATGACTTAATAATACTTGATAATAACAATACTCTCTAAATACATGCTCCATTCTTGAAAACTGAGTTTAGCTATTCACTTTGCTCCTAGAAATTTCTTGAAAAGAAAATCTCTTTTTTCTTTAGACAAGAGGTAGGCAAACTATGGCGTACTTCTTGGCATGCACTTTTTATTAGTATCAATGCTTATCTATCATGTCAAAACAAGAGGAGATAAAAAGTGGACTTCAAATGTCTAACTTTTAAAAAGGCACAGTGGAGTATGACTTATTTTGTTATTGAATTACATGGCAAAGCATGTGCTTTTTATGCAATGATACTATAGCTGTCCTAAAGAACAAAATATAGGTTGACAATCTCAGACTAAGTACTTAATAATATTCCCAACTTACAGGAAAGCAAGTCAGAAAAAGTAGAAAATTTAAAACAAAATATCTCATCATAGGAGAATCTCTTCAAAAAATATAAAAATGAGGATGCTACCAATGTTAAGTTTCCAAGTGGAAATTAATGTTACTTCATTGTAAGCCACTCAATAAAAGCCATTTACCAATGGTGAATTAATTAAATCACTATCATTTTATTGCAGCATCAGAAGTTATGTATGTAGAGCTTGTTCACGAGTACTAGTCCTTCAGTGAGAACAAAAGGTTGAAGACTTGAGGACATTGAAACATCATCAAAAGTCATTTTAAAAACAACACATATGATTTGGAGAGGTTCTGTCCTTGGTTCTTGATGAGTGGACAGATGTTACTAATACCATTTCTGTCAGTGAGACATACTGTTTATTCCAGAAGTCAATGCTGAGTTTGAAATGAATGAATTGTTGTTGTTGTTGTGTGCCGTCCAGTAGGCCCTCAACTCATAGCGACCCCTCCGTGGGTTTCCAAGGCAGTATCACTACGGAAGTAGATTGCCCAACCTTCCTTCCAAGGAGTGGCTGGTGGGTTTGAACTGCCAGCCTTCTGGTTAGTAGTCAAGTGCCTTAAGCACTACACTACCCGAGGTCCTGACTGAAGAATTAAGCCTCTATGAATAGTATCTGTGGAACTACAGGCTAGAATGTTTTCAAGGAAGTTAAGAAAAATACCAATTCAGTACAATCTGAAGTAGCATCTTCTAAGATATATTATAACTAATTGTGGTAAAAATATGTAGAGCAAAAGAAGGCTTAGTTGGACAAATTTACAAAGATTATGAAAATGTAAGATGTTCAAAGTCTATGGTATTCATTTGATCATTCATCAGCAGATACTCCGCAGAAAATACTTAACTTCGTCATGTGTCAATGAACTAACAGTATTTAAAAACTGCTTTTGCTTTCAAAGACTTATCTTCAGTTCTGTGAATTTCTGTCTGAAATAGAAGTTGAACATCCTGAATTTTCTACCACATAACATTCAATAGCTTAGCAGTAGTAATGCTTTATTGTAATTTTTTGAGTTCAGGACTGAAATTTTTCTGAAAAGAAATAACTACCCTCAAACGCTGCTGCAGAACAGTAAATAGCTTTGCAAATTAGCGTCTGTTGAACACTTGATAGCATTTCTTAATGAATTCAACATAAAACTATAAAATTTCCTAAAAGACAAAGATGCTTAGTGATTACACTGCATAAAGTTATTTCAATGACAACTGTTTGAATCACATGTAATGTCAAATTCCTTTATACACTTCCCATGCTGTCAAAAGTTAAAATAAGTAGCAAGATCTCCATTCCCACACAAATTTACAACAGCAGCTATACATTCTGAGTTCAAACTATAGCTCTTGCAGTATTTCTCAGATCTTGATGCAAGTACAAAGTAATTTTCCATATTTCAAAATCCATTTAACTGCACCATTGAGCTTCCACATAATCTTCAGTTGGAAGTGATTTATCTGCAATGTGATGAATACTAAAAGGCAAATATCAAGAAAAGATATAAAAGAATTATACAAATGCCTTCTAAGTGATGAATACTGTCAATTAAAATTATATGCTTATGGGAGACAATGGAATGTATGACTAATTGCCTCCATAAACAACTGCTCCTTTTGCCATAAGACCAGAAGAACTGAATAGCCCCTGGCTACCATTACTGAACATTTTGATGAAAGAATTTATAGAAGAATCCTGGTCAAAAGGGGAAAAACGGAGAGCAGAATTTCAAATTCTCATGGAATCCAGATTTCTGGAGCCATGGAGCCTGGATGAACCCCTGAAACTATTGCCCTGAGATAATACTGAAATCTTAAACCAAAAGTATCCTCTGAACTCTTCTTAAAATCAATTAGTAATTCAGCTTAACTGGTAAAGAATGTCTGCCTTGAATACTATGCTCTTTTAAGATCCATCTGTAAGGGATCAAATTGACAACAGCAATTCCAGAGATTAGACATGAAACTTAGGGAGCAGTGAGTTTGTTAATGGTGAGGAACAATTCAGAAAAGAGGGGAGGTGAGAATCGCTGCACAACTTAAAGAATATAATCAATGTTCACAAACTGTACATGTGAAAATTATTGAACTGGTGTTATGTTCTACTGTATATATTCTGAACAACAAAAACATAAAATAAACTATAAAAATAAAAAAAACATTTGCTCATGGACTGATGTAAGTATTTGGCCATACCTGTCTGTGAGAAAAGATATTTTTAAAGATGAAATCAGTAAAATCTCATTACAGACGAGCATTACCATACAAACATTTGGAATCAATGTTGATGATAGGGAATGCTAACTCTGAACTCCAATTAAGCAAAATATTAACCCCTAAATAAATAATTTCATTTTTCTCACTAGTAGAGCTGCATTACCCCCAAAAAAAGTACTTAGCTATTATTATATTTTGAATTTAAGCAATAAAACTGTGGAAATTTGTCTTCTCTCTTGTTAAAAAGTGTATACATAAAATATCCTAAATTTTGCCTCTTGTTCCACAAAGCCTAAAATATCTACTATCTGGCCTTTTACAGATAAGTTTGCAACCTCTGCTCTAGATCAGGCAGTCTCTTTTTGTAGTGCTAACTGTACTATTTCATAGCTCTTTTTTTACCCATCTAAACCATGAGCTACTTTAAGGCATGTGCATAAACCATGTAGGCAGTTCACTGCCTGGTTTTACATTTAAGGATTTGCTAGATGACTGCTGAAGGAATGGCTATGAATCTCAGATAGGGAGGCAGACCAAAAGGTAGTCAGTATTCCTGTGAATCATTCTTTCATGTTTCAGAGTTAATTGCAACCTGCCTCCCCGACCTACATTAAAAAAAACAAACAGCGGTTAGTCAACTTTCTAAAAATGTAATGCTTGCCCACTGATACAAAATAGAAAATGGAATGAGCTAGAACCAAGAAACTATTTCAATTTTCCTATTTCTACCACCTGGGCTCTTTCCTTAGTTTGTTTTCCAGGCTTTTCAATTCTTTCCCTGATTAATCTCTTTGACAGTGAAATAAACTATAGTAAAAAGACATGTGGCAATATCTATCAACTGTCAATGCTAACACACACCACTGCATTAACACTGACATATATCTGTCCTTCATAGTTCATCACTGTTATCAAATACTTACTGTTCCTTGTTCTAATAAAAGTTGACACTTGCTGAGACATTCTGGGCTGTCAATTAGTTCCAGGAGTGCTTTCTCAGCCTCTATTCTTTGTGTAAGATCAGTTCCTACGTAGAGGTGAGTACATAATGCTTCCAATGCAGCCAAACTCTTGAGAGGAAAAAAAATAATAATAACATTTCACTTCTGTGAAAAAAAAAAGGTAAATACACTAAATACAGGAAAAAAGTGACCCAATTATTATTATTTTACTCAATAATTCAATACATGCTTATTGAGCTACCACTTCTTTGTAGGGAATACAATGGTGAATAAAACAGACCCATCTCCTACCCCCAAAATTAATTCATTATAAAATTGACAGTTCTGTGATAGAAAAGTTAAAGACATAGCAAAGGGGAAGACAATCCAAGGAGTTAGGAATGGCTTGCCTGAAGAAGTAACATCTATGCTGAAACCTTAAAGGGTAAGCCAGATGAAAAAAGACTAGAAGGCCTTCCAGGCAAAGAAAGAGTATGTACCAGGGTGCTACAGTGGAAAGGTGTTAAATCATGTCAAGACATTAAAAGGTCAGCATGACTAGTAAACAGCAAGGAGGAGATACCACATGAGGCTTGCAGGATGGGTTGCAGGGATGATAATGCTTTGCAGTCACTATGCCAATTTACATTCTTTCTCAAATTATAAGAACTTTAATTGCTCTGTCTATAGAAAAGAAATGATGGTAATAATAACTATTTGCTCATTTTGGTCTTCTGAACTAACAAGTTACAGTGCTACAGGACAACTAAGTCATGATTTTCAAGGACTATAACTTGACCCCATGGTATTTCCAACAATGTAATTAGCTATCATATTGCAGGTCTGTATTTTATAAGCACAAAGAATAATTAATTCTGTTTATAAATATAATAATTCACTCGGTTTATAAATATAATCTCATCTGAAGATATAAGGTACAATCTGAAAGTACAAAAATGAGTTCAACATTTCTCTCTGCTTAAAAGTCTTGCTAAAAGCAGAGAATTCAGTGTCTGATAGGCATATGAACATAAGAAACATCTAAGGAAATTGTACTCTGTGTTCTTTCATGGCCTGAGTTTTTCATGTGGTAGCCGTATAGCTGGACTAGTCCAAACATTCCTTCAAATGCATATTCCTTGTCCTAACAGCAATACACAGATAACACTGAAATGAGACCTCCTCTAGCTCTCTTCACTCTTTTCACTTCTCTTTCTTGGCTCCTTTCTGGCATTTTCCCCTTCCCTCTGCAGGTTACAGCCCAACATTCCACTTGGAATTTTTTGCTAAAGTGAAAATAGATTTCCAAAAGAAAAGTTTCAAGTGGATAAATTAAGATAAATGGCCTCAAGCGAACTACATTTTAACATTCTCCCCATCTAGATATGTCCAATAAACCTTCAGAGTACTATTACATACGTACATAGTATTAAAATACACAGAAAATTCATAGTTCATGTGAACTCTCATATTTTCTCCAAGGATAAGAAATACAAAAATGAAAAGGATTACCTTTCTCCCTCTCATAATCAACCTCAAAGTCTTTTCCTTCATCTAATATATCTAAGTGACTGAATTTAGAACTGGTAAAACCCCAAATCATGATAAACTGATCCTGCTGTCATGTATTTGTCTATGATTTCTTAAGGAAGTAGGCTTTGAATGCAAACAGAACTGGGCCAGAAAGAATGTCAAGACCTAACTGTTTAATGTAACAAAAGGCAGCAAAAAGTGGCATTAATACTAATGCCTATCTCATAAGATGGTTTGGAGAATTAAATGAATTAGTGCCACATAACTCCTGGCACACAATACACACTATAAAGACTCAGAAACCAAAAATACCACACTCACTGCCATCGAGTTGGATCCGACTCATAGCGACCCCTCCTTGGTTTTCTGAGGTGGTATCACTATGGAAGTAGATTGCCCAATCTTCCTTCAGCAGAGTGGCTGGTGGGTTTGAACTGCCAGCCTTCTAGTGAGTAGTCAAATGCCTTAGGCACTGCACCACCAGAGCTCCCAATATAAAGGCTAGTTGTTTATTATTAGTATTCTCTAATAATAAAAATGTAGTTAGTTGAATTGTGTTCCCCAAAAAGATATGTCCAAGTCCTTGGTACCTGTGAATGTGACCTTATTTGGAAACAGTCTGTACAGTCTATTGTATGTCAATTATATCTCAATAAAGTTTAAAAATAAAAAAAGGAATAAAGACTTTTATATCAAGAAAAAAAAAAATGTTCCCTAATAATAAACTACTACTACAAAAATCCCACCTCAACTGAACTTAAAGCTCTTTTCAATTACTTCCCTGTATCTTACCTGCTTTCTAGAATTAAGCTTCTTCATTACCAGTAGGGAGCTCTGGTGGCATAGTGCCTAAGGCATTTGACTGCTAACCAGAGGCTGGTGGTTCAAACCCACCAGCCACTCTTCGGAAGGGGAAGACTGGGCAATCTATTTCCATAGAGATACTGCCTTGGAAACCCAAGGAGGGGTCGCTATGAGGTGAATCGACTCAACGGCATTGAATTTGGTTTTTGGTTTGGATTACCATTAATAGACACTGTCTTCATCTCAAAGCTATTCATTTACTACCCACAAACAGTTAAGTGCTCAACTACCAGCTGAAAGATTTGTGGTCCAAACCTACTCAGAGGCTCCTCAGAAATCAGGCCTGGCAATCTGTGTCTGAAAGGTCACAGTCTTGAAAACTCTTTGGACCAATTCTACTCTAAAACTATAGGATCGTCATGAGTCAAAATCAACTAAAATAGCAACTAACAACAAGAATTTCATTTCTTTTTCTTTCACTACTATGCCCACTTTTCCTGAGCATCCCTGAAGGATTATTCCTGGGCATCTTGGAACTCTTACTTCTGGAATAAATGGACAGTACTTATTTTTGCACTTGACAGTTTACAAAGTATTTCCTTATCCCCCTCCCAAATCAATTCTTAAAAGCAGAGTCTCCCAAAAAAAGTACGTACTTTCAGCATACCCATTTTATAGGGGAAAAAACAAAACAAAAACCTAAGGTTCAGAGATCAAGCATATAAGTTGCACAAGATTAAATATACAGTAGATGGTTGATATCTAGTCAAGTATGTCTACAGACCCCAAGTACATGTTCTTTCCTCATTTCATCTTGCCAGCCATTACTTTAGTCATCACCCAACTGCAGATATCCTAGTCCATACTTTTGACCCTATCTTTTCACTTTTGTTTATATTTATCTAAAAATTTCTCCCTCTTAGAAATCTGTAAAGTTGTTTCAAAAAAAACAAAACCTCAGAAACTGAATTTAATGTATTTCCTACAGATCTATACTTCAAATGTCTGTCCACTCCACACTTTAAACATTTTCCCTACCTAGATAGGTGCTAGGAGCTCTGGTAGCATATAAGGCATTTGGCTGCTAACCAAAAGGCTGGTGGTTCGAGCCCACCAGCTTCCCTGGGAGAGGAAGATAAGGCAATCTACTTCTCTAAAGATTTATAACCTTAGAGCAATGTACCAAATGTGAGTGATCAACACGATGGCATTAAGGAAGAAGAAGGCACAGAGAGGTACCTGGGAGGTACAGACAACAAAGATGAACCCTTTTGCACATACAGTACTGCGTTGTCAGTGAAGGCAAACATGGATATACGGGTGGATACATGGATGGACAGGTTGAACTATTAGGTATGTCTATGTAGTGGGGAGTGTGCCCAAGGCCATGTATAGAGTTGACAGACAATGTTTCTACAAGTGTAGAACAGAAGAGCTGACAAGGGACAAGGTTGTAGTCCCTTCTTTTTATTATTTATTTATTTATTTATTTATCTATTTATTATTTATTTATTTAGTATTTCTTATTTATTTATTTATGCATTTATGAATGAATGGATGAATGAATGAATGAATGAATGATTTGGGTGAAGGTTTACAGAGCAAATTCACTTTCCATACAGCAGTTCACATATACTTTGTCTCATGACATTGACCAGTTTACCACAATGCAACAGAGCTCCCCTCTTACTTCCTCCCCATAGTTACCTCTTCCCAGTGTCCATCCTTCCATGCACTCCTGCCGCTTGAGCTGTCTCTCTGTGCGTAAGCAGCTCTTCTTTCTCCCATGATTGTTCTCTCTAAGGAGTGTATCTACTTGAAGTAAATGTTCAACTCATATGTCTGTCTTCTGTTTGGCTGGAAACCACAGGTGTGGGTTCAATTCCAGATCTGAAGGGCAGCTAGGGGCCATAGTCTCAGTGGTTCCACCAGGCTC
>NW_006921649.1:10392436-10404108 GCF_000298275.1 Orycteropus afer afer | reverse complement strand
AAAACCAAAGATTCATGGAAACAATTAGTCCAAGCGATTGGTACACCATGCGATCCTCAGCCTATATGACTATGAGACCAGAAGAACTAGATGGTACCCGGCTACCACCGTCAACCACTTGGAGGTGGATCTATATAGGAGATCCTGGGAGAACAATGTGGAACAAAATTCAAAATCATTTGGGAGGAAAAAAAAAAGGGACCAGGTTTGCTGGTCTGATAGAGCCTGATGGAACCACTAAGACTATGGCCCCTAGCTGACCTTCAGGTCTGGAATTGAACCCCTTCCTGTAGCTTCCAGCCAAACAAAAGATGGGCATATGAGGTGAACATTTACACTAGGTAGACAGACTCCTTGGAGAGAACAATCACGGGAGAATAGAAGGGCTGTGTATGCACAGGGAGCCAGCTCAGGGGGCAGGAGTGCATGGATGGATGGACACAGGAAACAGTAACTATGGGGAGGAAGTGTTACATTGTGGTAAATTGCAAAATTGCAGTCAATGTCATGAGACAAAGTGTATGTGAACTGCTGTATGGAAAGTGAATTTTCTCTGTAAACTTTCACCCAAAGCACAATTAAAAAAAAAAAAAAAAGATTTATAACCTTAGAAACCTAATAAGGGTCACTATTCGTCAGAATCAACTCAATGGCAGTGGGTTTGGATTTTGTTTTTTTACATAGATTCTAGGCCTCACAGTTTGGCTAACTCTGGATACATTCTTAATTTGTCATTAAGTTATTTTCTGTAAAGACTCAGATTTAACATCTCCACATGATTTTCATAGGCAGTAGAGCAATACAACAATACTTTCTAACTGTGGGCTCCTATCAGATAATGCAGATCTACTCCCTTAGAGACAGGGTACCCTAACTCACAGCTTCCTAACCAGAATTCATGTACGTTGAATGGGTTATAGGTTTAGAATATTGATTCCCTTGCCCTACTGGCAGTAAGATATGGGTGGGGACAGGGGGAAACTACATGGAAGGGCACTGGCTATAACCAGCTTCGTCCTTTGGGCCTCACGATTATGGTTTTTTAAGTATGCTATTATGTGAAAAAGATTGTAAAGCAGTACCCTAACTTCATCCTGCAGAAATCAGCCATTTTACTAATCACTTGATAGCGTACTTTCTGACTACTTATCCTGTTGGGTAAGGAGCTGTGGTAGCATAATACCTATGGCATGTGACTGGTAACCAGAAGGTTAGTGGTTCAAATCCACCAGCCACTCCATGGAAGCAAGACTGGGCTATCTACTTCAGTAAAGATTTACCACCTTGGAAATTCAATGGAGGTCGCTAAGAGTGGGAATCGACTTGATGGCAGTGGGTTTGGTTTTTTGGTTATCTTTTTAAGATGGTGACATTAAGATATGGGTAGTGGAAAGAATACAGAACTTAAGAGTTATTGGGCCTACTCTAATTCTATAACCTTGGACAAGCCCTGGTTGTTCTGAGACTCAGTATCATCAGGAATAAAATCTCTAAATGCATACCTCTCAAATTAGTTGTAGGATTCAACATCTGCAACGAGCATATGAAAACTCAAAATGCTAGGTATTGGTTATCACTACTAACAAATACTCCTTGAGTTAACTGTTTTAACTATATGATCCCATATGCTTAAAGAATTCAAACTAAGAAATTTCCATGTTTTTTACTAGCCCCAAAAACTGTTTGATCTTTTATATGCCCAACTCCATTTTTAGGCTGATTTGTATCAGTCCACAGCTACAGTAGAGTACATTTCTGGGAAACCAAGATGGAATGGTAGTTTTCATATCAACAGCTTATTTTTCCAACCCTGTATAAGTATGAAGTCCTCCAGGATTTGGTGATTTATTATGTATCCATCATCTTTCCAAGTCTGAAGTAGCTTCAAAGTTCCACTACACTTGTTAATTTACTCTCAATATTTACACCTAACTATGAATATATTATTACATTATTTACTAATTACACAGTCTTCCCTGTGAGATACTTCCCAGGGGGCATATTTACTACACCAAACCAAACGCACTATTGATGGAGTCTACTCTGACTCAGCGATCTTATAGGACAGAAGAGAAGTGCCTCACAGGGTTTCTAAGGTTGTAAATCTTTGCAGAAACAGACTGCCAGATCCTTCTCCAACAGAAAGGCTGGTTAGGAGTCGAGTACCTTTAACCACTGCACCACCAGGACTCCTTATATTTACTAAAATGGTAATAAATACATTATTTTGACTTGGGGGCCCTCAGAAACAGCAAGGCATCAAAAGGTAAATGTGTGAGCTTGCTATCTCCTGGCTTATAACATCCTGGAGCTGTCACTTAGCTAATGAGAGTGATTGGTTGGAAAGAAAAGACCCTTTGGAAGATCGATAAATAAGTCAGCGTAATCACAAGGGGTCTAAAGAAATCTCCAAGGGACTGTGACACTTAGATACACTGTCACCATACTATGAAATTGCTCTCACCTCACTAAATACATCTCCCTGCTTTTTCTCTTTTACATAAACCTATACTCCAACCAAAACTTAAGTGCCACAATCCTTTGCCTTGGCTCACACTGCCCTCCTGCCTTTGTATCCTTCTTTTCCTGTTCACCTGTCCAACACCCACAATTTTTTCAAGACCCCCTAGACTGCAAGTTCCCTGACTGTTGTTGTTATGTGCCGTCGAGTCAGCCCCGACTCATAGCGACCCCTCCTTGGGTTTCCGAGGCAGTATCACTACGGAAGTAGGATTGCCCAACCTTCCTTCCGAGGAGTGGCTGGTGGGTTTGAACCGCCAGCCTTCTGGTTAGCAGTCAAGTGCTTTAGCCACTATGCTACCAGAGCTCCCTGACTGTAGAGATCAGATATTTTGCTTAGACTGTATCTTCAGCGCCAAGCATAGTAGGTACTCAACAAACAATAAGCATCCCCTTGTCTGAGCAGCATAGCAACTCTGCCTCCTTCCCAACACACATACACACACATACACACACACACGACTATGCTCCATTTCTGTGCTCCCATGATACGCTGTGCTTAATTCTTTCATAACAGTTTGCACATGCATTGAAATGATCTGTGAGCTCTATGAGAGCATGGATAGTAAGATGTTGTGATCCTTTACCCCCAGAAGTTTGTAGAGTGCTTGAGACACAGCCGAGGCTCAGAAGATGTTTGTTACATGAATAACTGAACGAATATGCCAGCGCGCAGCCCTATAAAACACTGGCCTTTCTCCTCATGCCCGCGGACCATTCTTATCTCTGCGATCTTCTTGCGCGTGCCCTGCCTCAGCCTCCTCCTCCAATGAGGCGGCTGTGGAGTCCTCCTTCGCAACTCCAGACAAAAAACAGCCTTTGCCTCCTCTAGCCAATTAAAGTCCAACTGCTGCCACGGCTCCTTTGGTGGACCCCAGGCCCCTCTCGAGCTTCACTTCAACTGAGTTAAGGCTGACGACAGACCCGCGGTCGGCGACACGGCGGGAAAGTGGGAAGACTGTAAGGCTGGCCCACCGCGCCTGGTGCCTGCTCGAAGAGCGCAAAAGCTGCCAGCTCTGGATACCACCTGCCCAGGAGCAGCCAAAGGCGCCGTTCCCGCCCGTTCTGCGGCGCCGGGGAGGGCGGACTCCCGCCCAGCCGGTCCTTAGCATCGCCACTCTCGGGAAGGGCGAGCTCCAAGCCCGACCCTTGCTCCCTCTACCCGACGCCCCCTGGCTCGGGCCCCCGCGGCCCGAAACAGAGGTTTGCAGCACAAGCCGGTGCCCCGAGGTCCCCAGCCGGGGGTGAGGACATCGGTTGCTGTTCCGGGGCGTCGCCCCCGCGACCCTGTGGCCTCTGCCACGGTCCTTGGCCCTCAGTCCTCGGACCCCAGCGTCTTGCCGGGTTCCCACAGAGCGACGGAGCGGGGGCCGCGGCGCACAGCGCACTGACCTGGAAGTGCAGCGCCATCTTCCCGGGAGGCGGCGCCGGCCGACCAGCCCCAAGAGCTGGAGGGGAGGGAGTGGAGGCGGGCGCCGCCGAAACCCCAGCCGCCCGCGGGGTCCCTGCGCCGCTTGCTCTTCGCCTCAGAAGCGCGCGGCCTTCGAGTTCCACGCTCCGGACAGGGCGGAGCGACTGTGGCGACGCACGCGGGTGGGTCGAGAGGGGCGGGTCCTTCGGAGGCATAAGAATCTCAACCGCCCCCTGCACTTAAGTTTAAACTGCTACTTTAGAGGGTCGTGACCTCTGACCCCTGCCCTTTGACTCACCACTACAACCTAACCGTCGACTATGACCCTTGACTCCTAAATCTTCCACACACTTGACTTTCAACCTCAACAACACAACTATGGCCCCTGAATCCTGATTTCCTGGTGGCGCGATAGTTAAGCCATTGACAGCAAATAGGGCAGGAAGTTAGATCCCAGGAATCGCACTGTTGGAGAAAGATGTGGCAGTCTGCTTCCGTGAAGTTTTACAGCCTTGTAATCCTATGGGACAGTTCTACTTTGTCCTACAAAGTCTCTGTGAGTCAAAATCCACTGGGAAGCAGTAGGTTTGGCTTGTTGATTTAGCACCCACTTGACATCCGCATAGTACGAACCTTAAGTGCTTGGCTGCTAACCTAAAGGTTGGTGGTTGGAATCCACCTAGAGGTTCCTTGGAAGAATTGGAGCACATTTCTGCCCTGACACACATGAGGTCGCATGAGTCGGAATTGACTGAAAGGCAACTGATGGTGGTGAGCATCCATTATCCCGTCAACCACAAACTTTGACTCCCATAAACCAACAGCTTTCTGAGACCCCAGACTCCCAGAGCCCAATTTCCTTTTTTATTTAACTTTAAATTTTATTTTAGCTAAAATTAAATAAAGTTTTTAGATGGCATTAAGTTGTAGAATTCTAGGTCATCTCTTCTTTCTCTATATTTCATTGAATATGAACTTATATTTTCCACCAAATGATTCCATTCCAAAGAGAATTTGAGCCAAAGTGGGTCTGATGATCTTCTGATCATCTTCTGAGGATCTTCATTTCTATTTAAAGGTCAACACTTCCATGTAGGGTTGTTGTCATGTAACCTGAAAATTTTCCTTTAATACTTCCTGTAGTCTGCTATTGACAATTTCAGCTTTTTTAATATGAAAAGTTGTTTGTTTTTTTTAACCTTCAGTTTTAAAAGATGGGAGCTCTGGTGGTGTCGTGCCTGAGGCATTTGACTGCTAACCAGAGGGCTGGCAATTCAAACCCACCAGTCACTCCTCCTCCTTCTGCAGATGGCCTCTGAAACCCAAGGAGGGGTCGCTATGAGTCAGACCCTACTCAACTGCAGTGAGTTTGTTTTCTTGGTTGGTTTTAAAAGATAGTTTTGCTGGGAATAGAATTATATATTGTGTTTTTAAGTCTTTTTGGCATTATAAAGATGTTCTGTTGTTTTCTGGTTTCTGTTGAGAAGGCAGCTCTCAGTCTGATTTTTCCTCCTTTTACCTTAAAATGTACCCCCACACACACTTGTTCCACCTCTAACTATTTTTAAATTTGTCTTTTTGGCAGACAGCAATTTGAGTTAGATGTAACTAAGTGTCATTTTCCTTGTAATTATCCTGCTTTGAATTCATAAAACTTCCTTTATATGAAATATGATATTTTTCATCAGTTTTTGAAAATTCTTGACCAGTGTTTATTTAAATATTACTTATTTTCCCTTCTTTCTCTCCTTGTCTTCTGGAGATCCACTTATATATATTTTAGATCTTTTTGCTATGTACCATATGTCTCTTACTCTATTTTCTATAATTTGGGGGCTTTAGTTTTTTGGTTTTTTTTTTTTTCGTTTTGTGCTTTAATGTAGATAGTTTCTACTGATCTGTTGTCCATTCAGTAGAAAGTCTGTTCTGTTGTGTCTAAGCTGTTATATGACCCATCTGTTGGATTTTTAATTTTAGTTAAAATATTTCTTTTGATTCTTACCCCCTCCCATTTAAAAAGAAAAAAAGATTCCATGTATTTTGATTCTCTAGTGCTTCTATAACAGAAATACCACAAGTGATGTCTTTAACAAACAGCAATTTATTCTCCCACAGTTGAGGAGACTCAAAGTCCAAATTCAGAGTGTTGGCTTTAGGGGCTAAGTGAAGGCCCCTTCACTTTGGGCTTCAGCTTTGTCTCTTATTCCAGGCCCACTAGCACTGGAGGCTGCTACTAATTCTAGCAGCTGCAGGTTGCTGAGGCTGACAAACCCAATAATTGACAGGTAAAATGGCACAATCCCAAGATTGTCAGAAAACACAACAGACCACTGGCTCAAGTCCAGGAACTACAGATGAAGACTTAGCCAAATGCAGGATCCAAATGTGCCAAAAAGCTAGAGATCTTCCTCAAAGCCTCTCTTTATATACTGGAAGCAGGCCACACCCCTAAGGAAACTACTTACCTCTCACAGCAGATTCCACCATGGAAATGATTACAATCTCATAATGGGGAATAACTACATCCAGCTGCCCAGCCAAGTTGACACACAACCTGAACTACCACACCATAAATAAATAAATAAAGCCTCACTGCCTTCAAGTCAGTTCTGACTCATAGCAACCCCTCCTTGGGTTTCAGAGGCTATACTACGAAAGTAGATTGCCCAGTTTTCCTTCTGAGGAGTGGCTGGTGGGTTTTGAACCACCAGCCTTCTGGTTAGCAGTCAAATGCTTTATGCACTACACCACCATGGCTCTGGTGAAATTTTTACTCTTTCCTCGATTTTCTTTAACATTTTAATCATAATATTTAAACTCCTTATCTGATTACTCCAATATCTGAATCGTCTGTGGGGCTATCCTGGTCATTTGGGCCTGTTTTTTTAGCATGGCTCATAATTTTTTACTGAACATTAGATAATGTGGAAGAAATATTGCAAAGGCTCTGGATGATATTCTCTTTCTCTAAGGAGTGTTGAGTTTTCTTATTGTAATAAGCAGATAGAATATAAATCACTTAACCTTCTGGAGTCTTGGATTTGGCTTTTTAATGCTGATTTATTTCGGTTTTTCTCTTACTCTTAGGTCATGGTACTTACTAGACCTTACAACTAAAATATTAGAATGTTTACAAAAACCCCTCCATGTTGGCAGGGCTTGAACTCCTATCTCTCTCTGATCCTTAGTTCTGCAGCTGGTAAAATCTCTATTCAACTCTTTAGGTACTGCTGTTCTGCTGGATTTCTTGAAGTTTCTCTCTGTGCATGTGCATCTAAGGAATTTGCTGGTACTTTGAGGAAAATTTATACACAGATTTTTGGGCTCATATCTCTGTAGTTGCCTCCTCTCTAGAATTTTGTCCCTCAAGTCCAAGCTTCTTTCATTACTAAGCTCTGACCTCTGCTTTTATCCTATTGGTGCTGATGTTTTCTTTAGCTATTACCCCTTATTGCCAATTAGAAAATGCTCTCAGGGAAAAAGCTTGAGGTAAATTGGATTTCACTTCTTGTACTTTCATTCTCTCAAAGTTGGCTACTCAAGTTCTCATGTTCTGCCTCCATTAGTTGTCCTATAGATAGACAGATGATAGAGAGAAGAAAGAAAGATAATAGATAGTGAGCATGTTCTGGTAACACAAATGTTTAAGCACTCAGCTGGTAACTGAAAGGTTGTCAGTTCAAATCCATGCAGCAGTTCTGTGGGAGAAAGCCCTGACAATCAATATATATATCCACCACTCATCTGTCAGTTTCTCATACTGTGGTGGCTTGCATGTTGCTGTGAGGCTGGAGGCTATGCCACTGTTATTTCAAATACCAGCAGGGTCACCCATGGTGGAAAGGTTTCAGTGGAGCTTCCAGACTAAGACATACTTGGAAGAAAGAAGGGGCCATCCATTTCTCAAATACTTGACCAGTGAAAACCTTATAAATAGCAGTGAAACTATCTGATATATTACTGGAAAATGTTATGAATAGCCTTATAATATTGTCCAATATAGTGCAGAAGATGAGCTCCTTGGGTTGGAAGGCTCTCAGAATACAACTGGGGAAGAGCTGCCTCCTCAGAGTAGAGCCAGCCTTAATGATGTGAATAGAGTAAAGCTTTTGGGAACTCCATTTGCTGATGTGGCATGACTCAAAATGAGAAGAAACAGCTGCAAACATCCATTAATAATCGGAACATGGAATGTACAAAGAAGTATGAATGTAGAAAAATTGGAAGTTGTCAAAAATGAAATGGAACACATACAGATAGATACCCTAGGAATTAGTGATCTGATATGGACTGGTTTTGGCCATTTTGAATCAGACAACCATATGATCTACTGTGCCAGGAATGATAAATTGAAGAAGAATGGTGTGACATTCATTGTCACAAAGTATGTTTCAAGATCGATCCTGAAGTACAATGCTGTCAGTGATAAGATAATATCCATATGCCTACAAGGAAGCCCAGTGATTACTAGGAGCTCTGGTGGCACAGTGGATAAGGGACTTGACTGCTAACCAGAAGGTTAGCGGTTCAAACCCACCAGCTGCTCCATAGAAGGAAGACTGGACAATCTACTTCAGTAAAGATTTATAGTGTCAGAAACCCAATGGGAGTTGTTAATACTACTATTATTCAAACTTTAATAATACTACTATTATTCAAACTACACAACAACCACCAAAGCCAAAGATGAGGAAATTGAAGGTTTTTGCCAATTTCTGCAGTCTAAAATTGACTGAACATGCAACCAAGATGTGTGGATTATGATTGATGATTAGAATGCAAAAGTTGGAAACAAAGAAGTTTCCACCAGCAGTTAGAAAATATGGCCTTGGTGATAGAAATAACATTGGAGAGCATATGATAGAATTTTGCAAAACCAACAACTTATGCATTACAAATACCTTTTATCAACAACATGTTGTTGTTAGGTGCTGTCGAGTCATTTCCGACTCATAGCGACCCCATGCACAGCAGAACAAAACACTGCCTGATCCCGCACCAGCTCCATGATCCCTGCTATACTTGAGCCCATCATCGCAGCTACTGTGTCAATCCATCTCGTTGAAGGCCTTCCCCTCTTTTGTCAACCCTCTACCTTACCAAGCATGACATCTCTCCAGGGAATGGTCCCTTCTAACAACATGACCAAAATAGGTGAGACAAAGTCTGGCCATTCTTGCTTCCAAGGAGCATTTCAGGTGCACTTCCTCCAGGACAGATCTGTTAGTTCTTTTAGCAGTCCATGGTACTTTCAGCATTCTTTGCCAGCACCACAACTCAAAAGCATCAACTCTTCTTCGGTCTTCCTTATTCATTGTCCAGCTCTCACATGCATACGAGGCGACTGGAAATATCATGGCTTGTGTCAGGCACACCTTAGTCCTCAAGGAGACATCCTTGCTCCTCAGCACTTGAAACAGTTCCTTCGCGGTTGATCTTCCCAGGGCTACACGTCGTCTAATGTCCTGACTGCTGCTTCCATTGGTATCAATTGTAGAACCAAACAACGTGAACTCTTTGACAACCTCAATCTCCTCTCCATTTATTGTGATGCTGCTCATTGATCCAGTTGTGAGGATTTTTGTTTTCTTTATATTGAGACATAATCCATATCAACAACATAAATGGCAGTTATACACATGGACTTTGCCAGATAGAGTACACAGGAATCAGATCAACTACATCTGTGGAACGAGGTGATGGACAACCTCAATGTCTTCAGCCAAAACAGGGCCAGGAGCTGATTGTGAAACCAACCATCAACGGCTCATATATGAGTTCAAGTTGAAGCTGAAGATAATTAAAACAAGTCTGTAAGAGCCAAACTATGACCTTGACTATATCTCTTCTGAATTTAGAGACCATCTAAAGAATAGATATCATGCATTGAACACCAATGACTAACAACCAGAGGACTTGTGGGATGTCATCCAGAACATCATGAAGAAAGCAAAAGGTCATTAAAAACACAGGAAGAAAAGACCAAAATGGATGTCAGAAGAGACTCTGACACTTGCCCTTGAACAGAGAATAGCTAAAGCAAATGGAAGAAATGACAAGATAAAAGAGCTGAAGAGAAGATTCCAAAGAGCAGCTCAGGAAGACAAAGTCAGTTATTATAATGAAATGGGAAAAGACCTAGAGTTAGAAAACCAAAAGGGAAAAACACACTCAGCATTTCTCAAGCTGAGAGAACTGAGGGAAAAATGTAATCCTTGAGTTGCAGTGTTGAAAGATTCTGTGAGCAAAATATTGACATCAAAAGAAGATGGAAGGAATACACAGAGTTGCTGTCCCAAAAGGAATTGGTTGATGTTCATCCATTTCAGGAGGTGGAATATGATCAAGGACCAATGCTACTGAAGGAAGAAGTCAAAGCTGCGCTGAAGTAATTGGCAAAGAACAAGGCTCTAGGAATTGACAGAATACCCATTGGGATGTTTCAACAAATGGGTGATGTGCTGGAGACATTCACTTAGCTATGCCAAGAGATTTGGAAGACAGCTACCTGGCCAACTGACTGGAAGAGATCCATATTTGTACCCATTCCAAAGAAAGGTGATCCCACAGAATGTGGAAATTATCAAACAATGTCATCCATATCACACACAAGTAAAATCTTGCTGAAGATAATTCAAAATGGTTGCAGCAATATATTGATAGAGAACTTCCAAAACTGCAAGCTGGATTCAGAAGAGGATGTAGAATGAGGGATATCATTGCTGGTGTCAGATGGATCTTGGTTAAAAGCTAAGAATACCAGAAAGATGTTTACTTGTGTTTTATTGACTATGCAAAGGCATTTGATTGTATGGATCATAACAAATTATGGCTAACATTGAGAAGAATGGGAATTCCAGAACACTTAATTGTGCTCATGAGGAACCTGTACGTAGACCACAAGGCTGTTGTTCGAACAAAACAAGGGGATATTGAATGGTTTAAAATCAGGAAGAGAGTGGGTCAGGGTTGTATCCTTTCAAACCTTACTTAATTGAGCTGTGTGCTGAGCAAATAATCCAAGAAGCTGGACTATATGAAGAAGAGTGTAGTAACATCACAATTGAAGGACGACTTATTAACAACCTGTGATATGCAGACGACACAACTTTGCTTAGTGAAAGTGAGGATGACTTGAAGCACTTACGGATGAAGATTAAAAACTACAGTCTGCAGTGTGGATTACATTACAACACAAAGAAAACAAAAATCCCCACAACTGGACCAATAAGCAGCATCAGGATAAATGGAGGAAAGATTGAAGTTGTCAAAGATTTCTTACTCCTTGGTTCCACAATGAACATCAATGAAAGCAGCTGTCATGAAATCAAACACCAAACACTAGGCTATACAGATAAACACATAAACACCTGAGATGATCAGATGGGGGTCAGTGAACAGAGGTATACTCTAGACCAAGGATAGATTCAGCTGACGCTAATCTTGTACAGACATCAGTGATACAAAATACCTGCAGTCCTTACAGAAACAATAGAAGACAGACACAGAGTAATCCCTCACATACAACCAGACACTATGGGAGAGAGATTCAATAGAGCTACTACCTCCGGACCATAGTACTGGGGGACACTAGACTCAATTGGCACAACAAAATACATAAAAGCATTGATCTACATCCTACATTGGTGAGTAGTGACTGGGGTCTTAAAAGCTTTCAAGCAGCCATCTAAGATGCAGCTAATGGTCTCCTAGCATCGGAAGTGAAGAAGAACGCAAAAAA
>NW_006921649.1:10390236-10392336 GCF_000298275.1 Orycteropus afer afer | reverse complement strand
TGGAAGCAATCAACCCTAGGACATGATGGCCATCAAGACCAGAAGAACTGGATGGTGCCCAGCTACCAATGCCAACCACTCAGGAAAGGATCAAATCTGGAGATCCTAGGTAGAGTGGGAGGGAAAATGTGGAACATAATCCAAAATTCAATAATGACCAGAATTACTGGTCAGATGAGATCTGGTGAGACTCCCAATACTATTGCCCTGGAATACATTCTGCACCTAGAATAAAACTCACCCCTGGGGGGGGGGGCTCTCAGCCCAGTAGTTAACAAGACGTACATACAGACCACTCAACCCAGGATGCTGCACCCACATACTCTATGGTAATACATCCCTTACAGCAATAGACCATGGGACACCGGAGAACCAACATTCAAACTGAGGAAATGCAGGACAAACAGGAATGCACAATTATGGGGGCACAGGGGGCGGGTTGCAGGGTAGGGAGGGGAGGAGACTGGGTTAGAGTTGGACATGATGAATGGGAAATGAAACTAAATGTACACATTACATTGAATGTAAAACAAGCTCTTAAAATAATAAAAAAAAAAAGAAATCAGTGTATTGCACTGGAAAAATCTGCTGCAAAATACCTCTTTAAAGTGCTAAAGAGCACAATATCTCTTTGACAACTGAGGTGCACCTACCCCAAGCCATGGTAATTTCAGTTGCCTCATGTGCATGTGAGAGCTGGACAGTGAATAAGGAAGACCAAAGAAGAGTTGATGCTTTTGAGTTGCGATGTTGGTGAGTAATACTGAAAGTACCATGGACTGCCCAAAAACAAACAAATCTGTACTGGAAGAAGTGCAGCCTGAGTGCTTCTTTGAAGCTAGAATGGCCAGACCTGGTCTCACCTGCTTTGGTCATGTTGTCAGAAGGGACCATTCCCTGAAGAAGGATATCATGCTTGGTAGAGGGTCAGGAAAAAAGGGGAAGATCCTTCAAGAAATTTACACAGTGGCTTCAATGATGGGCTTAGGTATGGCAAGGATTGTGATGATGGTGCAGAACTGGGCAGTGTTCTGTTCTGTTGTACATAGGGTTGCTTTGAGTTGGAGCCAACTCAATGGCACCTAACAATAACAACTCCTAAAGCCATCTGGCGGAGTGGAGCAAGGTCCATATCAGCTGTGGCAGAAGAGGATTGGAAGCAACTCTGTGGCCCATAGCAGGGTATCAGAGGCCAAGTAAGGTTAGTAAAGTAGGAAACTTTGAGTCCCCACTAATATAGGTAAATAAATAGAAAGCTTGATGAAGCTGGAATATTTACACAGTCTCACAGGGATTCTTCACAAAATACTTATTAATTATAAAGCAAAAATCAGGAACTTTTCATTGGAGAAAAGAGCTCTGTTGGAGTAGTAGTCAAGGGCATTTGGCTGCTAACCAAGAGGCAAGTGGTTTGAACCCACCAGCTGCTCTGCAGCAGAAAGATGAAGCATTTGCTTCTGAAAATATTTACAGCCTTGGAAACCCTATGAGGGTTGCTATGAGTTGAAATAGACTGATGACACTGAGTTTGGTTTGGTTTGATTCTTCAGGGGAGAAAACTGACATATATACCACCTTAATTGACTGATGAAAGTGATCAACATCTGAATCATGTGCCAGCTGATAGAATGCAATAAGGACACAACACACCTGTGTGATACTCCCACAAAAGATGATTACCTTCGGAGTTCCAGTAAGATGGCGGACTAGGCAGAAAGACTCCACAGATCTTCTTCAACAAAGAAAAGGGAAACCAATTAACAGACACAGAAGATAATCTTGGACCCCTAAGCCTTTAAGGGGAGGATATAGAGGTGGACTAAACCCCAACTAGCAGAAGAATTTGCATGAAAATACCAAAAAAGGAGACAGATGGAGCTGCGGTCTGGCAGTGATCCTGAGCGATTCTGAGAGCACAGCACAGACAGCCTCGAGATTCCTGAGTGGTGGTAGGACCTAAGAATTAACCTAAAAATCAGCCCTGCTAGCCAGGGACTGCACGGAAGACTGCTCTGGTGGCTGGGGAATAAACAGAAGGTGAAGAGAAAGGCGGGCTGAGCTGTGGACTTTTGCTGGTCTGTAGGATGCCACCATTTTGAA
>NW_006921649.1:10387658-10388377 GCF_000298275.1 Orycteropus afer afer | reverse complement strand
TAAACAGGGAACCAGAGACATTAATTGGCAAATGAGGACAACTACAACAAAAAGCAGGAACATACTGTGGAGTTATAGAACTTCTAGATGGGGAGGAAGTTAAGAGAGTTGCAAGATAGAATGGACTGTTCTAAACTGGGGGAGAAAATTATACATTATGTTGAGTGAAATAAGTCAATCACAAAAGGACAAATATTGTATTAGTCCGTTACTGTAAAAATTAAGGAAAGGTTTATCTATAGGAGGAAATTTTCTTTGTTGGTTACCAGGAGTGGGAGGGGAGGGGAAGGAACGCTGTTAGATAGATAGAGTATTGATTTGGGTGAAGAGAAGGGCAATGTACCAAATGTGAGTGACCAATACGGTGGCATTGAGGAGGAGAAAGATAGAAAGAGGTACTTGGGAGGTACAGACAACAAATATGAACCCTTTTGCACATACAGTACTGTGTTGTCAGTAAAGGCAAACATGGGAATATGGGTGGACAGATGGGTGGATGGGCTGAATGATTAGATATGTCTATGAAATGGGGAGTGTATCCAAGAACATGTATAGGGTTGGCAGACAATAGTTCTATAAGTTTATGTGAATGATCAGAATTTCCAGGTGTATAGTAGAGCTGACAGCTGGACAATGAATAAGGAAGACCGAAGAAGAGTTGATGCTTTTGAGTTGTGGTGCTGGCGAAGAATGCTGAAAATACCACAGACTGCTAAAAG
>NW_006921649.1:10364745-10386528 GCF_000298275.1 Orycteropus afer afer | reverse complement strand
CTTCACCCAAATCACAATTAAAAAAAAAAAAAAAAGAATGAATATCTTGCATCTAATTGTGAAGAAACGTTACAGAAACTCAAACTGAAAGACATTCTACAAAATAACTGGTCTCGGGCAGTGGTCAAAGCATTTGGCTGCTAACCAAAAGATCAGCAGTTTGAACCTCCGTGGGAGAAAGATGCAGTAATCTGCTTCCATAAAGATTTACAGCCTTGGAAACCCTATGAGGCAATTCTTCTCTGATCTATTGTGTTGTTATGAGTCAGAATCAACTTCATGGCAGTGGATTGGATTTTAATCTTCACTTAAAAGTCAAGCAAAAGACTGAAGGATTGCCTTAGGCTAAGGAAACTAAAGAGACATGATAATTTAGGGCAATGAATGATTCTGAACTTGATCTTTTTGCCATAAAGGACATTTTGGGGATACTTGGAAAACTTGAGAGCTGAGGATTAGAAAGCAGTTATCAATGTTATTTTCCTGAGTTCATGGTTGTACTGTAATTATGTAAGAGAGTACTCTGATGTATTTGGACATGATGATCATCAGGATGGCAACTTTCTTAGAAAGTACTTAAAAGTTTGTTGTTTGTGATTGTTTAACAATATATATTGTTGAAAAAAAAAACTATACTGGTACAACATAGTAAACTATGCTTATTCTAGACAAATTGGGTATTATAGCCACTCAACTTAAAAATAAGTTTAAACTTTAAACATTTCTTCAAGAGCAAGCCTCACTTACTGCCACTGACTCAGATCTGACTCATAGCGACCCCTCCTTGGGTTTCCAAGGCGGTATCACTACTGAAGTAGATTGCCCGGTCTTCCTTCTGAGGAGTGGCTGGCGGATTTGAACCTCCCCCCGTCTTCTGGTCAGCAGTTAAATGCCTTAGGCACTACACTACCAGAGCTCCTCACGAGAAAGCCTATTTATCTAGAACCAACCTAAGATATTAATAGGCTTTTGGAGGAATGAAACAGATTTATCCATTACAGGAATTTAGGAAGCTATCAGTCTTGAGTCTAATGGAGACTTCCCCAGAATGTTTTATGAAGAACTTAGAGTCACCCCAGATGAGCATTCTGAATTCTAACCTTTCTAGCTAACCCAAGGAAAGTTACTTAATCTCTCTCAGAGCCTAAGGAGTATAATGCCAAGTGCTCTGCGAGATTGTGAAAGTTTAAAGTGTCTGTCACACAATTGTTATGTCATGTTTTTTTGATTCCTCATGAACTCTTTGCTTTTTCATACCTTATTGTTTCTGAAATCAAGGTGCATCTTACAGTGGATGGCCTCTTACGGTCATGAACAATCTGAAATAGTCTAGACACAGTGGTCATTGCCTGCATGTTTGGATATTATTAGCCTGAGTGGAAAACTGCAACCCTTCAGTATTTCAGTAAAAAAAAAAAAAAAAAAATTTAAGAACTATCTTAGTTATCTAGTGCTGCTATAACAGAAATAACACAAGTAAGTGGCTTAACAAACAGAAAATTGCTCTCTCATTGAAAGTTGAATTCAGGGTGCCAGCTCTTGGGGAAGGCTTTCCTTCCCTGTTGGCTCACAGTTTAGGAGAAAGGTCCTTGTCTCCTTTCCTCATCTGTGGGCCCAGCAATCCTTGGACATTTCCATATGTCTTGGTATCAATCTTCCTCTGGATCTAGAAGGTTCTCAGCACAAGGACTGTGGGTCCAAAGGACATGCTCTGTTCTCAGTTCTTCTTGCCTTGTAGTAGTAGGATTCTCTGATCTCTGCTCACTTGTTTAATCTCTCGCATTTCTCAGAAGAGGTTGACTTAAGATACACTCTAATCCTGTAGATTGTATCCTGCCTTGTTAACATAACTACTACTGATACTACCTCATTAGCATCATAGAGGTTAGGATTTACAATGCATAGGATAATTACATCAGATCACAAAATGGAGGATAATTATATAATACTGAGAATCATGACCTAGCCAAGTTGGCACATATTGGGGGCCACACAATTCAATCCATAACAGGAACATTTGAGGAGTGAACACAAGCCTTGGTTGTTGATGGAAACCTTTTGACCACTTTTGGCAAGTGTCCTATCAGGGTTTGAGGTTATCAACAAAAGACACAACCACACACACTCTATTAGTACATGCTCTGCTTTACTCACAGACATAAGACAGAGAGAGATCAGCTTCTTTAGTGGGTACCCAACTCCCATGGCCAGTAGGATCATCTCTACATATGGCCAGCACAGGGCAGATGTTCTACATTCACCCCTCTAGTGCCATAGCCAAGAGACTCTGTTACCTCCCTGCCAAGAACAGATATAGAAGTGGGGTTGCCCAGATGCCATACGCTACCTACACAGGTACAAGAGACAGAGAAAGTTACTGTGTGCCCAGAAGAGAGGCAAGTGTTCTCCAAAAAGGAGAAGGGACTGGGAGAGAGAATGACCAAGTTCCCAGCCTCCTCATCAGAGAAGGTTCTGGGCCCAACACCTTTACTTAAGTAACCTGTATGTATGGTATAGAGGTATACCGAACAGTAAAATCAGGAAAGAACCATCCTTAGAATTTGCAGAATGGGTGTCAGTGGCTATAGTGCAGCCCTCTTTTTAAAAATGCTACATCACTGGAGAGCAATTTTTTAAAAAAAGATCCATTGCTGTGGCGTTGATTCTGACTCATGGCAACAATGTGTTGCAGAGTAGAACTCCATAGGATTCTCTTGGCTATTATTTTTATGGAAGTAGATTGCCAGGCATTTTTTCCATAGCACTGCTGGGTGGGTTCAAACCACCTTTCAGTTACTAGCCAAGTACAAACTGTTTGTGCCACCCAGGGACCTATTCAGAGGATAATATTCAGTGGAAAAACATGGACATCGACAATTCTGAGTTGAAAAGTGATTTGGTAGATGAAGGCTCTGTATGTGGAGACATTTTAGAGATATCTGAATCAATTCATTTCACTTCAGTTTTCTTTTTATGTTTGTACAAGAACAAATGGGAATAAAATCCATGTCTAAATAAGTCTAAAGATCTCTTTCAATAAGTACATAATAAGGATTCTAAGTTACATATAATTGCCAGAGTTTTTTCTCTCTTAATGGTAAATAAAATAATTGTGTTTTTGACAACTGATGTTTGCCTTAAATTTGAAGAAATGCATTCAATGGTAGTTTTTGTTATCCTTGAAACCACAACACCTAAGCAGTTCCCTGCTCTGTCCACACAGAAAAGTCTGCAAAAGCATGCCAAGATCCCTAGTACTACTTCCTTGCAATGGCAGAATTCATTTTGGAAAAATAAAACCTCTTAGAGGCAGTTTTTACCTATCCAGGTACCATCAAGTCATTCTAACTCATGGCACTCCCATATGTATCAAGATGATTGAGTAGAACTGTGCTCAGTTTTCTATGGCTGTTTTTTCAAAATTCAATCACCAAGCCTTTCTTCCAAGATGTCTCTGGGTAGACCTGAATCTCCAACATTTTGGTTAGCAACGGAGCACATTTACACCATCCAAGGATTCTTTTCCTTGTTGTTGTTGTTGTTAGTTGCCATCAAGTCAATTCCAACTTATGGCAACCCTGTGTGTGTTAGAATAGAACTGTGCTCCATAAGGATTTTAAGGCTGTGCTGTTCAAAAAAAGATTGTGCCAAGGCTATCTTCCAAGGTGCCTTTGAGTGGGTTTGAAATGCCAACCTTTCAGCTAATAGTCAATTGCTTAACCGTCAGCGCCACCTAGGGACTCTCATACACACTGCCGTGGAGTCGGATCCGACTCATAGTGAGCCCTCCTTGGATTTCTGAGGCAGGAGCTCTGGTAGCATAGTGCCTAAGGCACTTGACTGCTAACCAGGAGGCTGGCGGTTCAAACCCACCAGCCACTCCTCGGAAGGAAGATGGGGCAATCTACTTCCATAGTGATACTGCCTCGGAAACCCAAGGAGGGGTCGCTATGAGTCGGGGCCGACTCGAGGGCAAATAACAACAACAACATCACTACAGAAGTAGACTGCCCAACCTTCCTTCCAAGGAGTGGCTGGTGGGTTTGAACCTCCAGCCTTCTGGTTAGCAGTCAAATGCCTTAGGCACTACACCATCAGAGCTCTAGGAGGACAAAAAGCAGTACCCATTATGTCTGTCTATAACCTTATGAATGTACTTGGATTGGGGAAAAATGAATTTACATTCTAGGCTCATGCCTATAACACTTGTCATTAATTAACTAATAAGGTTCCTGTTGGATTGTATTCTGGGAAGTACTACTGGGAAATCAAAATGCTGGCTTCAGAGGTCAGGAGAATCTATGTGATGGATGTACAACCAAATTTTAGAGTATCAAGGAGACTGTAATTGGGTAAAGCATTGGCCACCCTGCCTAAGAAGGGAGGTCATGGCATGATAGGTGATAGTGCTAAACAAACACTGAGCAGTGAGAGCCACTCTGTATAGTGATACTAACAACCTTTTCTGCAGGGCCCCACTTACAAAGTGATGCTAGTGTTCATTTGACAGGTGGACCACCATAAGCATGGTTATTTTTAGATGGTTTACCAGAACTAGCATATTTAAAACTTGGAAAGATGTGTAGCATTACCAAAGTACTGATATGAAACCAGATCAGCATTGTGAAGCACATTGTAACGTGACTTGCGTGTATCAGGACCTACTCATATACAGGCCCTTCTTGGCCCACCTTACCTGCAATCATCCTGGCATCAAGCATTTCACAAAAAGAGATGGAAGAATTTTGAAAATGGGCCAGATCAAGGTATTTTTAAAATGAGCTATTCTTGGCCAAGTCTTCCTTCCCTATCTTTCCACTGTTCTACTCTAATCCTCCAGCACACACTTGGACAGTATGTTTGAAAAGTAGGTTACTCGGCTACCACTGTCAATCACTCAGAGGGGCATCTATGTAGGAGATCCTGGAAACAGTGGGAGAACAATGTGGAACAAAACTCAAAATCATTTGGGAGAAAAAAAAAGGAGGGACCACGTTTGTAAGGTTTGCTGGTCTGACAGCCTGATGGAACCACTGAGACTATGGCCCCTAGCTGCCCTTCAGGTCTGGAATTGAACCCACTCCTTTGGCCTCCAGCCAAACAAAAGACAGGCATATGAGGTGGACATTTACATTAAGTAGATAACACTCCTTGGAGAGAACAATCATGGGAGAAGAGCTGTGTATGTACAGGGAGACAGTTCCCGGGGCAGGAGTGCTTGGAGGGTAGGACACAGGGAAGAGGTAATTATGGGGAGGAAGTGTGAGGGGAGCTGTTGCATTGTGGTAAATTGTAGTCAATGTCGTGAGACGAAATATATGTGAACTGCTGTATGGAAAGTGAATTTGCTCTGTAAACCTTCACTCAAATCACAAAAAAAAAAAAAAGTGGGTTACTTAGCCATTTTACATTTGTGTCTGCTGCAGTGTGTTGATTATAGATGGGTGAACCTTTTCAAACTGGTTAACCTATTCTTGATCTTTGGCTGATGGTTGTGTATGGTGAATTTTTGCAAAGGAGCTCTGGTAGCTCAGTGGCAAAGAGCTTAACTGCTAACCAAAAGGTTGTGGTTCAAATTTGCCAGTTGCCCCACAGTAGAAATTTATGGCAGTCTTCTTAGTAAAGATTTATAGCCTCAGAAGTCCTGTGGGCAGTTCTAACTCCTATAGAGTCACTATGAGTTTGAATTGACTCAATGGCAATGAATTTTAATGGGAATTTTTTTTTAATTTTATTGGGTTCTAAGTCTATTGAATTGGAAGGAAGGTTGGGAATCTACTTCTGTAGTGATACCACCTCGGAAACCCAAGGAAGGGTCGCTATGAGTAGGGTCTGACTCGACGGCACATGACAACAACAACAAGTCTATTGAAAGATTGTTACACTAAGCTATCCCTTTCTGAAATTGAAGGTTAAACGCATTACTGTCAGTCTTCTTCAGTATATGAATTATGCATTCAGCCTCTTTTACTTCCTTCATGATGCCTATCAGACAGTTTAGCACAAAGCAGTGCTTGCAGTATTGTTTTACTACTCTCGTCAACTGAAGAGGTATTTGGTCATTTTATAAGTAAGACAGGCTTCAAGTTAAATGAATACTATTAAGAAAGTAGAACCTAATTTGTCTGCAAAGTATGATTATATTTGAAAGTTTGACAAGAAACTCAACTTTTAAAAAAAACTGTCATAATTATACAAGTCAATATTGGTGATATATTATGTGAAATATCTATACTCTTATATATTTTTATTTCCTTTATTATAGTCACTGAATTCCTATTCTTCCTCTTCTTCAATTTGGTCTCCATAATCTGAGTCATGCTTTGTGATTTGGTCCCTTATAGGAATTTGATATGTAAGTCAAGAGCCTATAATGACAACAGGTTAGAAGTAACTGTCTTGCTTTCTAATGCTGCAGAAATACAAGTGGGTGGCTTTAACAGATGTTGTTGTTTTAGGTGCCATCAAGTCGTCTCTGACTCACAATGACCTTATATTATAGCAGAATGAAACACTGTCTGGTCCTGTGCCAGCCTCATGAACTTTGCTGTACCTGAGCCCATCGTTGCAGCCACTGCGTTGAGCCATCTTGTTGAGAGCCTTCCCTTTTTTCATTGACCCTCCACTTTACAAAGCATGATATCCTTCTCCAGATAATGGCCCCTTATGACAACATGACCAAAGTAGGTGAGACGAAGTCTGGCCTTTCCTGCTTCCAAGAAGCATTCAGGTTGCACTTTCAGGATAGATTTGTTTGTTCTCTTAGCAGTCTGTGGTACTTTCAGTCTTCTTCACCAACACCACAACTCAAAAGCATCAACTCTTCTTCGGTCTTCCTTATTCATTGTCCAGCTCTTACATGCATATGTTGTTGTTGTTGTTGTTGTTGTTGCTACGTGCTGTGGAGTCGGACCCAACTCATAGCGACCCCTCCTTGGGTTTCTGAGGCAGTATCACTATGGAAGTAGATTGCCCAAACTTCCTTCCAACACACATACATATGAGGCAATTGAAAATTCCATGGTTTGGGTCAGGTGCACCTTAGTCTTCAATGAGACATCTTTGCTCTTTGGCACTTGAAAGAGGTCCTTTGCAGCAGATTTGCCCAATGCAATACATCATCTGATGTCTTGACTGCTGCTTCCGTTGGTGTTGATTGTAGAACCAAGTAATATGAGTCTTTGATAACTTAAATCTTTACTCTATTTATCATAATTCTGCTTATCGGTCCAGTTGTGAGGATTTTTGTTTTCTTTATATTGAGGTGTAATCCATACTGCAGACTAGTTTTTAATCTTCATCAGTAAGTGCTTCCAGTCATCCTCATTTTCAGCAAGCAAAGTTGTGTCACATATCGCAGGTTACTAATGAGTCTTCCTCCAATCCTGATGCCACGTTTTTCTTCATATAGTCCAGCTTCTCAGATTATTTGTTCAGCATACAGATTGAGTATGTATGATGAAAGGATACAGCCCTGACACACTCCCTTCCTGATTTTAAACCATTCAGTGTCCCCTTGTTCTGTTTGAATGACAGCCTCCTGGCCTATATAAGGTTCTTCATGAGTACAATTAAGTGTTCTGGAATTCCCATCCTTCTCAATGTTGTCCATAATTTGTTATGATCCACACAATCAAATGCTTTTGCATAGTCAATAAAACACAAGTAAACATCTTTCACTGTATTCTTTACTTTCAGCTAAGATCCATTTGACATCAGCAAAGATATTCCTCATTCCACATCCTCTCCTGAATCCAGCTTGCATTTCTGGAAGTGCTCTGTCAATATACTGCTGCAACTGGTTTTGAATTATGTTCAGTAAGATTTTACTTGTGTATGATATTAATGATATTGTTCAATAATTTCCACATTCTGGGGATCACCTTTCTTTGGAATGGACACATATATGGATCTCTTCCAGTCAGTTGGCCAGGTAGCTGTCTTCCAAATCTCTTGGCATAGCTGAGTGAGTGCCTCTAGCAGGGCATCCGTTTGTTGAAACATCTCAATGGGTATTCCATCAATTCCAGGAGCCTTGTTTTTCACCAAATCCTTCAGTGCAGTTTCAACTTCTTCCTTCAATAGCATTGGTTCTTGATCATACGCTACCTTCTGAAATGGATGAATATTGACCGATTCTTTTTGATACAGTGACTTGGTGTATTCCTTCCATCTTCTTTGATGTTTCCTGCATCATTCCATATTTTGCCCAAACAATCAAGTTACAATCTTTCAGTATTGTAACTTGAGGCTTAAATTTTTTCTTCAGTTCTTTTGGCTTTAGAAATGCTGAGCATATTCTTTGCTTTTGGTTTTCTAACTCCAAGTCTTATAATAATTGACTTTGTCTTCTCGAGCTGCTCTTTGAAATCTTCTGTTCATTATAATAATTGACTTTGTCTTCTTGAGCTGCTCTTTGAAATCTTCTGTTCAGCTCTTTTGTCTTTTATTTCTTCCATTTGCTTTAGCTACTCTTCATTCAAGGGCAAGTGTCAGAGTCTCTTCTGACATCCATTTTGGTCTTTTCTTCCTGTCTTTTTAATGACCTTTTGCTTTCTTCATGGATGATGTTCTGGATGTCATCCCACAAGTCCTCTGTTTGTCGATCATTGATGTTCAATGCATCGTATCTCTTCTTTATATGGTCTCTAAATTCAGGAGTGATATAATCAAGGTCATATTTTGGCTCTTATGGACTTGTTTTAATTCAGCTTCAACTTGAATTTGCATATGGGCAGTTGATAGTCCGTTCTACAATCAGCTCCTGGCCTTGTTTTGGCTGAAGATATTGAGGTTTTCTATCGCTTCGTTCCACAGATGTAGTTGATCTGATTCGTGTGTACTCCATCTGGTGAAGTCCACGTGTATAGCTGCCATTTATGTTGTTGAAAAAAGGTTTTTGCAATGAATAAGTCATTGGTCTTGCAAAATTATTTCATGCGATCTCCAGCATTATTTCTATCACCAAGGCCATAGAAATTAATTTTCTCACAGTTCAGGAAGCTAGAAACCTGAATCCAGGGTGCCAGCTCTAGAGGAAACCTTTCTTTCTATGTTAGCTCTGGGGAAAAGTCTTTGTCTCTTTTCAGCTTCTGTTCTTGGTTCCTTGGTGATTGTCCCTGGTTGAATTGTGCCTCCTCAAAGGCCAATTTGAGGTTAATTGGGCCAGGCCATGATTTCCAGTGGTTTAGCAGTTATGTAATGATGTAATATGGCTGTTATATAATTATGCAATCATCCCTCATGATGTGATTGATGTGATCAGCCCTGATCAGTTGTGAGGAGATTAGGGTGGGATGCAGCACCCTTACTCAGTCATAACCTTGATTAAGGTGGAATGCAACATATAGGCCACAAAGGGGATTTCCTTGGGGTGTGGCCCACATCACTTTTTATTGTACAACGCATGAAAGAAGAGGGAAACTAGTAGAAAGAGAAGGACCTACTACCACCAAGAAAGAAGAGCTGGGAGCAAGTGCATTCTTTGGACCTGGTATCCCTGCCCTGGGAAATTCCTGGACCCAGAGAAAGATTGATGAGCCTGTGTGAAGAGAAAGCCTTCCTCTGGAGCTGTCACCCTGAATTTGGACTTCTAGCCTCCTAAACTGTGAGAAAATAAATTTCTGTTCATTAAAGCCATCTACTTGTGGTGTTTCTGTTATAACAGCACTAGATAACTAACATGGTGATGTTCATGTTGTAGGGCAGCTATCTTCCCCCAACTTTGCTTGCCTCACTGTGCCTAATCTATTTTATATCTCAAAGGTGATTGGTTTAAGACATACCCTACACTGATATGGCCTCATTAACATACTGCATCCACAAATACAGAGATTAGGATTTACAGTTCATATTCTGGAGAGATGCAATTTAATCTGTAACAGTTACTTAAGTGAAAGTACAATATATTTAATAACAGATCTCTCAGTGCTGTATCTACCTACAGTCCAGTCTCTCTTATTGCTGTTCTACCTTCTCCCTATCCCACTGAGATACACACAGTTCTCCAAGATACAGGTACTTATCAGGCCCCAGAATTACACCAGGCACATGCTTAGATTACTTATATTATTACTGAGTGTCACGAAGTATTTGAATTAACCATGCCCCAGACATATCAGATTCCTTACCTTTATTAATATAAGGAGCTCTGGTGGTACAATGGTTCAGTGCTTGGCTACTAAATGAAAAGTTGGTGATTCATACCCACCAATAGCTCCATGGTAGAAAAGACCTGGCAATCTGGTCCTGTAAACTCTGTGACCTAAGACAACTTATGAGTCAGTTCTATTCTGGCCAATAGGGTCATTATGAGTTTGAATCAACTCAATACCATACAACAACAATTTATTAATATACAAAAAAACCTAAAAGCTAAGATTTATATTCTTAAGTGGCCAAATTTTATTCTGTGTTTTAAGTTTTAGATTCTATAAAGGAAATTTCAAGTTATTCACCAATTATCTTTGTTAATTTAAAGTAGTTTGCTATTCAGTTTTTTTTACACTAAGGTGATAATATCAGTTAGCTAATATGAGTCTTTATTTTGTGCAAGGCGTTGTGTTATATACTTAACCAATACAAAGTTTAAGATAATCTTTGCCTTTAAGAGATTTATAATGTGTTTGAAGAGATAAGGAAGAAACTGTTAAAATCTCAATTCTGCATTCAGACATAAGGAAAATAATAACAAAACAAGGCATTACAAAAGAGGCCATAAGTAATTACTCAAAGAAAGATGACCAAAACTGAGGAGTATTAGTATTTAAGGAAGGAGGAGGACCTATATGAGAAGGTAAATACTTCACAAAAGTAGACTTAATGAGGGAAAAATAGAGGAATCAACATCACTGAAAGGATTGGGGTAAATAATTTTGGCTTGAAGGCAGGACTTGGAAAATTTGATGTAAGCTTGAAGAGGTTGGCTGAAGCAAGATTAAGGAGGGCCAGATTGAATGATTTGGACTATTTATTCTGCAGCTAAGAAGCCTAGTGGCACAGTGGTTAAGCAGTCAGCCGCTAACCAAAAGGTCAGTGGGTTGAACCCAGTAGCTGCTCCACAGGACAAAGATGTGGCAGTATGCTTGCATAAAGATTACAACCTTTGAAACCCATGGGACAGTTCTGCTCTGTCCTACGGGGTCTCGATGAGTTGAATCAACTCCACAACAGGCTTGGTTTTTATTCTTTAAGAAGTAGAAGGCACCAAGGTGGAAAGAATTATTTCAAAGACTCTGGTTGTGGTATTTGGGATGAAGGGGGCAGGGAGACCCTGAAAGTAGGTAGACCAGTTAGGGGGCTTTTGTAAGAACTGAAAAAATAGATTAGGTGCTAATGACAGCATAGTAGAAGTTAAAGAGGGATCATACAAAAAGTGGATGCCATTTGCTCTTTAAACATGCTAATTTTAAAACCATAGAAGTAATAAAGATTCATAATTTAAAAGTCACAGAATATTTATTTATTTTTCCCTTTGTGAGGAAAAACAAGTACTAAGTAAGAAATGAAAATATCTCTCCTCATCCTTCCTCCTAATCTCTAGGGGTAACTCCATTTAAAAGTCTGGTGTGTTAAACATAGAAATCACTTTTTTTTTTTTTTTTTTTTTTAATGTGCCCTCGAGTCAGACCTGACTCATAGCAACTCCTCCTTGGGTTTCTGAGGCAGTATCACTATGGAAGTAGATTGCCCGACCTTTCTTCCAAGGAGAGGCTGGTGGGTTTGAACTGCCAGCCTTCTGGTTAGCAGTCAAGTGCCTTAGGCACTACGCTACCAGAGCTCCTAGAAGTCACTATATGAACCAGCAATATTAATCCTAGGTACATACCCAAAATAGCTGAAAGTAGAAGTGAGAATAGAAACCTATACACCAGTGTTGATTGCAGCACTATTCACAATAGCCAAAAGGTAGAAACAACCTAAATGTCCATCAACAGATGAATGGATAAACAAAATGTGGTACATACATATGATGGAATATTACTCAGCCATGAGAAAAGAATGAAGTCATGATTTATGCTATGACATTATATTTAGGACATTATGCTGAGTGAAATTAATCAGTCACAAAAGTATAAATACTATATGATTCCATTGATAAGAAATAAGCACATGTATAGAGACAAAAGCTTATTAGTGGTTACTCAGGAATGGGAGGCAGGAGAAAAGGGAGAGACATTGCTTAGGAGATACTAAGTTTCTGGTAATGTTGGTAGAATAATTTGGAAAAGAATAGTGGTAATAGTTGCACAATATGAAAAATGTAATCAATGTCACTGAATTGCACATGTAAAAATTGTTGAATTGAGTAGCCACTGGGGTTTTAAAGATTTCAAGTGGCCATCTAATAGGCAACAGTTGGTCTCTTCTAATCCAGAGCAAAGAAGAATGAAGAAAACCAAAGACATATGGAAACATTTAGTCCTGTGGACTGGTAAACCTCAGCCTGTATGACCCTGAGACCAGAAGAACTAGATGGTACCTGGCTACAACTGTCAACCACTCAGAAAAGGATCAAAATAGGAAATTCTGTATAGAGTGGGAGAATAATGTGGAACTAAACTCAAAATCATAAAAAAAAAAACAAAAACAAAACTTTCTGGTGTGATAAAGACTGGTGAAACCCCTGAGACTGTGGCCCCTAGTCACCATTCAGGCCTGGAATTGAAGTCACTCCTGTGGCTTCCAACCAAACGATAGATAGCTATATAAGGTGAGCATTTAAACCAGGAAGGTACACTCTTTAGAACAATCAACCATGGGAGATCAGAAGGGTAGTATTGGTATAGGGAGTTAGCTTAGAGGGCAGGAATGCATAGTCAAGGACACAGGGAAAAGGGAGGAAGTGGAAAGAGAACTGTTACATTATGGTCATTGCAATCAATGTCAGGAAACAAAATGTATATGAACTGTTCATAGAAAATGAATTTGTTCTGTAAACTTTCACCCAAATCACAATAAAAAAAATACTGAATTTGTAAATTGTGTTGAATTTATGCAATAAAAACAAACAAAAGTTCTGGTGTGATCCTCTCACACACTTTTTCTTATATTTGGCTTAAATACTGTTTATTTTATTTTTAATTGTGATTTTTGTGAAATGTATAGAGCAAACTGGTTTTCTGTTCAGCAATCCATACATATTCTGTTTTGTGACATTTTCTGCAATCCCCACACTATAACAGCATTCTTCCCACTCCCTCCTGTGCCTACCCCTTTCTCTCATCCCTTCTTCCTATTCCCTCACACCTTCCTAGCTCTATCTGGGAAAATGTCTTCTTGATCTCATGTGCTTGATTGTTCTAACAAGTGCATATCCTCCTGGTATTTCCTTATAGGCCTGTTTGTCATTCAGCTGACAGTTGAGTCGTGGGAGTTATGGTCAGTTCCTAGATCGAAGGGTGGCTAAGAGCCATAGTCTCTGTGGTTCCACCAGTCTTTATCAGACCAGTAAGCCTTGTCCTTTTTGTGATTTTGACTTTTGTTCTGTGTTTTCCCCACTGTATCGGGGACCTCCTATTGTGATCCCATTCAGAGTGTTTAACAGTAGTAGTTGAGCACCATCTAGCTCTTCTGTTCTCATGGTCCTGGAGGCTGGGGTTCACATTATCCATTAGTCTTTTGGACTAATTGTTCCTTTGCATCTTTGATTTTCTTCATTCTTCTTTGCTCTGGATGGGGAGAGACCAGTAGTTGTACTTCAGATGACTGCTCACAGCTTTTAAGACCTCAGTCACTACTCACCAAACTAGGATATAGAACATTTTCCTTGATGACCATGTTATGCTAATTGACTTTAGTGTCCCTGAGACTATGGTCCTTAGCCTCCATACCCAGTAACTCATTCCCTAAATGTGTTTTGTCTTGAGAGAAGAAGTTTTCATAACTTTGCCCCCTGTGTGCTCATATAAATACATAGGTAGAGATATCCTCTCTCAAACATATATATATTCATGGATGTAGTCCCATTTGCCTTCCCGCCACTGCTCCACTTGAGTGTCTATCTAAGTATACAGTTGTACATTATTATTACTGTTATTGAAAAATTGTGTACATAATAATATTCACCTTTGTTTCCTTTAGCTTTTGTGCTCCTCCCTGTGTCTTCCACTGAGTTGATCACAAAAACCAAAACCAAACCCACTGTCATCAAGTCAATTCCAACCCATAGCGACCCCCATTGGGTTTCTGAGGTGGTAAATCTTTATGGAAGTAGATTGCCCAGTCTTGCTTCTGTGGAGTGGCTGGTGGGTTTGAACCACCAACCTTCTGGTTAGTGGTCAAATGCCACCAGAGTTCCTTTGTTAATCATAAGGGGGAGCACAAAATGATAAAATACTGTTTATTTTTAAATAAAAAAATAATTTATCAGAATTGATGACTTCCAAGCCTTGCTTGTACATAGGCTGCACAGTGTTTGTTTCTGGTGGCAGATATAAACACCTTCATCTGATCTCCTTATTCCTTGATATTGCAGCCATCCACTCAGGCCAGAATTCTGAGGTCTACCTCTAAACTGTCAGGAGAATTTTCTTTCAGCAATTATTTGTTTATTCATTTAGGCATAATATCTTATTATGGAAACTTTAAACATATATAAAAGAGAAGAATATAATGAATTCTCACACTCCATCACCCACAATATATGGATAATATGGTTTAATCTATTAGCTCCATCCCAGGATTTACTGCCTACTGGCTTATTGTAAAGGAAATCTTAGACCTAGTACTTCAGTATGTATCCCTAAAAGATAAAGACTCAAAAAAAAAAAAAAAAAATCAAAATAATATGACTACACTTGTATTAAAGCCCCTAAAAATGTTTACAATTCTTTAATATCAGTGAGCAGCCAGTCAGTGTTCGAATGTCCTCATTTAGCGCATATTTATCTTTTTATCCAGTTTGTTTGAGTCAAGATCCAAACAAGGTCCATGCATTGTGTTTGGTTGATATATTTTTAAGTTTCTTTTAATCTAGGCTAATTTTCTTCCACTTTTACTTGTCTTACTATTAATTTATTGAAGAAAGTGATTTGTTTGTCCTGACCCCCCACATTTCAGATTGGCTGATTCCCTGCTGTGTCATTTAACATATTTCTCTAGCCTCTGTATTTCCTATAAATGGTTAATTAGGTCTCGAGTCTTGATACAGACTCAGGTTTAATTTCTTGTCAAGAATAATTCATGGTTGATTCTGTATTCTTTCTGTTTTCCTTTTTGTGATGTTAAAACTGATCAGGTGTAAAATCAGTTTTATCAGTCCTTGACATTTGTCACCTGGATTCATTATTTTATCAGGAATGCAAAATGATGATATTATAATTCTCTTACTCCTTATGCATTTAATGGTTGGATTTTTTTTCTATAGAGTTGTTCTACCTTATCAATTATTTGTTTACTCAGAAATATACTCAGCATGTACATGCTTGCTTATTTTTTATTTTATTTTTTACCAGTTTTCAAGATAATAAAATCTCCAAAACTGGCCAATGAATTTTTCTTGGTATTTCATGAATGCTTTATTTTTAACCTATTTGATTTCTTATAATCCATTACAACCATTCCTTTATCTGATACCTAAATTGTCCCATCTTTGGCTGATGGGAGTCCCTTCGAATTAGTTTCTAGGTCTTGTTGATAAGACTCTAGTAGTCTAATAAGCTTCTCACTTTTGAGTATGACAAGATGTTCCAGGTTCAACGTGCATATTTCCTCCTGCAGACCTGTAATCAGCCATTTCCCACATTGCCTTGGTTCCTTTTAAGGGAAAAGTATATTTAGAGACCACAATCTGGCTGTTAGGAGGGCTCATTATTAGCGGATTGGCTATTGCTTCTAGTGCTTTTCATTTCTCAGTTAGGAAATCATTTTAGTTTAGAGATAAAAATACATCATGGCGTGCACTGATATTTCCATTTCAAACTTAAGGTTACTTGTTATAGACTGAATTCTATGTTGAAGTCCTAACCCCTTGTCTTAGTTATCTTTGTTATTATTGTTGTTAGGTGCCACCAAGTCAACTGTGACTCATAGTGATCCTATGTACAATAGAACAAAACACTGCCCAGTCATGAAATATCACGTGGGTGGCTTTAACAAACAAATTAATTTTTTTCACAGTTCAGATAGCTAGAAATGCACATTCAAGGCACTGGCTCTAAGGAAAGCTTTCTCATTCTGTTGGCTCTTGAGGAAGGACTGTCTTCAGCTTGTTTCCTAGTTCCTTGGAAATCTCCATGTGGCTTGGCCTCAATACTCCCCCTTCCCTGTGCTCTCCCTTGCTTGTTTAATTTCTTTTATATCTAAAAAGAGATTGACTCAAGATACAAACAAATTCTGTAGATTATGTCCTATCTCATTACGTAACTGCCTCTAATCCTGTCTCATTAACATCATTGTTGTTGTTCGGTGCCATCAAGTCAATTCCCATTCATATGACCCTCTGTGCAACAGAATGAAACACTGCCCAGTCCTGCACCATCCTCACAAATCCTTGCTGTGCTTGAGCCCATCCTTGTAGCCACTGTGTCGATCCATCTCCTTGAAAGTCTTCCTCTTTTTCATTGACCCTCCATTTTACCAAGCATGGTATTCTTCTCCAGGGACTGGTTCCTTCTGACAACATGACCAAAGTAGATGAGATGAACTTGGGCCATTTTTCTTTCTAAGGAGCATTCCAGCTGCACTTCTTCCAGGACAGACTTTGTTCATTCTTCCAGCAGTTTCTGGTACTTCCAGTATTCTTTGCCAACACAATTCAAAGGCATCAATTCTTCTTCGGTCTTCCTTATTAACTGTCCAGCTTTCACATGTATAGGAAGTGATTGAAAGTAGCATGGTTTGGGTCAGGTGTAACTTAGTCTTCAAAGTGACATCTTTGCTTTTTAACACTTTAAATGGGTCCCTTGCATCAGATTTGCCCAGTGCAATACGATGTCAGGTTTCTCGACAGCTGCTTCTGTGAGTATTGGTTGTGGATCCAAGAAAATTAAATCCCTGACAAGTTCTGTCTTTTCTCCATTTATTGTGATGTTGCTTATTGGTGCAGTTGTCAGGATTCTTGTTTTCATTATGTTGAGGTGTAATTCATACTGAAAACTGTAGTCTTTGATTTTCATCAGTAAGTGCTTCAAGTCTTCTTCACTGTCAGCAAGTAAAGTTGTATCATCTGCATAATGCAGATTCTTAATGAATCTTCCTCCAATCCTGATACTGTGTTCTTATTCATAGAGTCCAGCTTCTAGGATTATTTGCTCAGCATATAGATTAAATAAATATGGTGAAAGGATGCAACCCTGACACATACCCTTCTTGATTTTAAACCATGCAGTATCTACTTGTTCTATTCAAATGACAGCCTTTGGATCTATGTCTGGGTTTCTCATGAGCACAATTAAATGCTCTGGAATTCTCATTCTTTGCAATTTTGTCTATAAATTATGATCTACACAGTGGAATGCCTTTGTTTAGTAAATAAAATGCAGATGAATGTCTTTCTGGTATTTTTTACTTTTAGCCAAGATCCATCTGACATCACCAGTGATATTCCTCATCCCACGTCTTCTTCTGAATCCAGCTTGAATTTCTGGCCATTCCCTGTCAATATACTACAGCAACCATTTTTGAATTATCTTCAGCAAGATTTTACTTGCATATGATATTAATAACAGATAATTATTGATAATTTCCATAACCTGTTGGATCACCTTTCTTTGGAATAGGCACAAATATGGATCTCTTCCAGTTAGTTGGCCAGGTAGCTGTCTAGCAAACTTCTTAGCATAAACGAGTAAGCACCTCCAGCACTGCATCTGTTTGTTGAAGCATCTCAATGGGTAGTCCATCAATTCCTGGAGCCTTGGTTTTTGCCAAGGAGTGCTAATGGAGTACTGGTTAAGGCGTTTGGCTAACAATCAGAAGATTGGTGGTTTGAGCCTAACAGCTGTTCCATGGAAGAAAGAAGAGGTACTCTGCTTCTGTAAAGATTTACAGCCTTGAAAACCCAATGGAAGTTGCTATGAGATGGAATTGACTTGATAGCAGTGGGTTTGGGTTTTTTTGGTTTGTTTTTTGCCAATGCTTTTAGTGCAGCTTGGACTTCTCCCTTCAATACCATTGGTTCTTGATCATATGCTACCTCCTGAAATGTTTGAACATTGACCAATTCTTTTTGGTACAGTGACTCTATGTATTCCTTCCATCTTTTTTTGGTGCTTCCTGCCTTGTTCAATGGGAGCTCAGGTGGCATAGTGCTTAAGGGATTTGACTGCTAACCAGAAGGCTGGCAGTTCAAACCCACCAACCACTCCTTAGAAGGAAGATTGGGCAATCTACTTCCATAGAGATACAGTCTTGGAAACTCAAGGAGGGATTGCTATAAGCCAGAAACAACTCGACAGTAGTGAGTTTGGTTTTTTTGGTTTTGCATTGTTCAATATTATGCCCATAGAATCCTTCGGTATTCCAATTTGAAGCTTGAATTTTTTTCTTCAGTACTTTCAGCTTGAGAAATACCAAACATATTCTTCCCTTTTGGTTTTCTAACTCCAGGTCTTTGCATATTTCATTATAATACTTAACTTTGTCTTCTTGAGCCACCCTTTGAAATCTTTTGTTCAGCTCTTTTACTTCATCATTTCTTCCATTTGCTTTAGCTACTCTCTGTTCAAGTCCAAGTTTCAGAATCTCTTCTGACATGCATTTTTGTCTTTTCTTCCTTTCCTGTCTTTTTAATGACCTTTTACTTTCTTCATGAATGATATTCTTGATGTGATCCCACAACTTATGTGGTCTTTGGTCATTGGTGTTTAGTGCATCAAATCTATTCTTCAGATGGTCTCTAACTTCAAATGAGATATAATCAAGGCTGTACTTTTGGCTCTTGTGGACTTGTTTTAATTTTCTTCAACTTCAACTTGAACTTACATAGCAGCAATTGAGGTCTCTTCCACAATCAGCTGTTGGCCTTGTTTTGAGTGATGGTAGAGCTTCTCCATTGCCTCTTTCCGCAGATGTAGTTAATTTGATTCTTGTGTATTCCATCTGGCAAACTCCTTGTGTATAGTCATCATATATGCTGTTGAAAAAAAGGTATTTGTAATTAATAAGTCATTGACCTTGCAAAATTCTATCATGTGATCTCCAGCATCATTCCTATCACCAAGACCATATTTTTCAACTACTGATGCTTCTTCTTTGTTTCCTACTTTCACATTACAATCACCATTAATTATCAATTCATTTTGATTCCATGTTTGGTCAATTTCAGACTGTAGAAGTTGGCAAAATCTTCAATTTCTTCTTTTGCTTTGGTCGTTGGTACATAAATTTGAATAATAGTAGTATTAACTTGGCTTCCTTATAGGCATATGGATATTATCCCATCACTGACAGCATTGTACTTCAGGATGTTGTTGTTGTTATGTGCCATCGAGTCAGACCTGACTCATAACGACCCCTCCTTGGGTTTCCAAGGCAGTATCACTGTGGAAGTAGATTTCCCAGCCTTCCTTCCAAGGAGTGGCTAGTGGGTTTGAACTGCTAGCCTTCTGGTTATCAGTCAAATGCCTTAGGATCTTGAAATATTCTTTTAAATGATGAAATGGGATGTAATTCCTCTTCAAAATTTGTCATTCTTGTCACAGTAGACCATATGATTGTCTGATTGAAAATGGCCAATACCTGTCCATTTCAGCTCACTAATGCCTAGGATATTGCTCTTTATGCATTCCATTTCATTTTTGACAACTTCCATTTTTCCTAGATTCATACTTTGTACATTCCACATTCCAATTATTAATGAATGTTTGCAGCTGTTTCTTTCCATTTTGAGTCATGCCCCATCAGCAAATGAAGGTCCCCAAAGCTTTACTCCATCCACATTATTAAGTTTGACTCTACTTTGAGGAGGCAACTCTTCCCTGGCCTTCCAACCTTATGGGCTCATCTTCTGGCACTGTATCAGACAATGTTTCATTGCTATTCATAACTCTTTCCAGTAATATATCAGACAGTGTTTCACTACCAGTCATAATATATTCAGTGCTCAATTTTTTCAGAAGTGGATAGACCCATCCTTTCTCCCAGTCTGTCTTCATCTGGAAGGTCCATTGAAACCTGTCCAGCATGGGTGACCCTGCTGGTATTCGAAATACCAGTGGCATAGCCTCAAGCCTCACAGCAACACAAAAGCCACCACAGTACAATAAACCGACAGATGAATGGTGACATTAACACCATAGAGTTATGATTTACAACACATAGGATAATACATCATGTCACAAAACACAGGATAATTACATAATACTGACAATGATGGCCTGGCCAAGTTGACACATATTTTTGGGAAACACAATTCAATTCATAATATGCCACACTTTGGCTTCCAAAAATATGTATCAACTTGGCTATGCCACGATTCTCAGTGTTTTAGCCATTATGTAAGTATGTAATTTGGCAATTAGGTAATGATATAATCATTCCTTATGATGCAATTTGATGTGATCAACCAATCAGTTGGACGTAACACCCTTACTCAGGTCACAGCCCTGATCCACTGTACGAGGAGTTTCCTGGTGGTGTGACCTGCATCACCTTTTATCTAACAAAAGATAGAAGGATAGAGAAGTGAATTAAGAGGGAAGGACTTATTACTACCAAGAAAGAAGAGTTGGGAATAGAGCATTTCCTTTGGACCTGCATTTCCTGTGCTGACCTCCTATACCTGGGTAAAGAATAATGCCAAGCCACATGAAGATATCTCAGATGTAGAAACTAAAAGAGATAAGGACATTTCTACAGAGTTGACAGAGAAAGAAAGTATTATCTTAGGGCAAGTACCCTGAATTTGAACCTCTAGCTTCCTGAACTGTGAGAAAATAAATTTCTGTTTGTTAAAGCTGTTGTAGCAGCAATAGATATCTAAAACACTCTGGGACCTATAAATGTGACCATGTTTGGAAATCGGGTCTTTGAAGATACTGTCAGTTAGGTTAACATGACATCATACAGGAATTGTTCTTAGGTATTCCTAACAACAATTAGGAACAATTCCTAACAACTCACATATTCCCAAATCAGTTCCAAGCTGTAGCAACCCTATGGATAACAGAATAAAATAATGCCCAATCCTGTGCCATCTTCACAGTCTTTGCTATTCTTGAGCTCATGGTTGCAGCCACTGTGTCAATTCATCTCATTGAGTGTCTTCCCCTTTTTTGCTGACCCTCTACCACTCATCTGTCAGTTTGTTGTACTGTGGTGGCTAGTGTGTTGCTGTGAAGCTGGAAGCTATACCACCAGTATTTCAAATACCATCAGGGTCACTCATGGTGGACAAGTTTCAGTGGAGCTTCCAGAATAAGATATACAGGGCCATCTCTTCTGATAAAAATTGCCCACTGAAAAAATACACTAGTAGGGGTTCCTAAACCAATATGAATAATGAATGGCCTTTTGAAAAAGGGGAAAACCCCAAAGAGAGATACAGAGGAAGGATGTCCACGTGAAGATGTATCTATGTGCCAAGAAACATCTGGGACTACAAGAAATTGGGAGAGATAGGAAAGGATCTTCCCTTACAGACTTTGTTTCTTATTCGTGTTATTTGTATTCTCTCCCTCTTTTCCTTTGTTAAATTTGCCAGTGGTTTGTCAATTTTATTGATCTTTAAAAAAAACCAACTTCTAGTCTTGTTGATTTTTTCTATTGCCCTTCTATTTTCTGTTTCATTGATTTCTGCTTGAATCTTTATTATTTCCTTTCTTCTGGTGACTGTAGGCTTTT
>NW_006921649.1:10244685-10360495 GCF_000298275.1 Orycteropus afer afer | reverse complement strand
TTGGTGATTTTCTTTTGGGGTCTATCCTGTTTGAGGTTTGTTGGACTTCCTGAATGGATATATTCTCATCTTTCATCATATCAGGGAAGTTCTCCTCCAACAAATCTTGGACTATTTTCTTAGTGGTTTTATTTTTCTCTTCCTGTTCTGGAATTCCAGTGACATGTAGGTTATTCCTTTTGATGGTATCCCACATGAACCTTAGGCCGTCTTCATTTTTTTAATCTTTTTTTCTGATTGATCACTTTCAAAAGAAGTATTCAGGTATTTGTCTTTAATCTCATTAATTCTATCTTCCATTGCATCAATTCTACTCCTTTGCCCTTCCAATGTGCTATCTATTTCTTACAATTTAGTATTAATCTTTTGTATTTCTATCTGTAGATTTAGAATCATTTCTAATTTTTCATTTATTTTGTCATTATGTTCTTGTATTTTCTTCCAAAATTATCCTAAGGTTTTTTCTGTGTTTTCTTTGGTCTCTCACTCAATCCTTTGAAGATACCTAAAGATAATTCTTTTGAATTCCTTATCAGAGAGTTCCGTTGCTGCTTCTTCCTCAGGGATGTGTTCTGGATCTGTACCCTGCTCCCTTGTTTCTACCACTTTATCTTGCTTCTCTGTGTGGACTGTGATGGTCTGTTGTCTCCACCACATCATGGCATTATTGTATTTAGATCTCTGTTAACTGTTTGTGAAGAGCAGCTAAGTTTGAGTCAGGCTCTTCTTGGTGGTTGTTTATCATTGGCCCATTGGTGGAGAAGGAAGTGGTGGCTCTTAGTAAGTCAAGCTGCAGGAGGTGTGGGTTTCATTGTGTCGTATGGGGACTGTTACTGACTTCCACTCAGTTAGACAAAAATAACAATTGAATAGCCATCAAAAAAGTAAAAGGAAATGGACAAAAAATACACCAGGTAATCACACTGGACCAGTAACTAAAAAAGGAAAAAAAAAAAAAAAAAACCCCTGAAATATCTGGGGAAAGGGCAATAAGAGAAAAAGGTAGAGAAAGAGGATAATAAAGAAAAAGTAGTAAAAATGCAAAAAGAAAAACAAGGAACAGGGTTAACCACGAGAAGAAAGGGAGAGGAAAAAAAAAAAAGAAAGAATTGCAACCAGGAACAGGGAAAAGAAAAAAAGTGGAAAACTAGAACCTGGCAGGGGAAGAATAAAGAATAATAGTAAAAAGTACAGAAGTAGTAATAATAATAGTAGTTTTTAAACAGACAAAAACAAACAAACTAAAAAACAGAAAAAATACATGGGGCAGAGTGGGGCAGGACACCCAGGCTCCCTCTGAGCACACAGACTGGGGTGGAATTCCTGATGCCCCAGAAATTGGGTGGGAGTAAGGGATGGCCACACCTCAGTTCACCAAGAGGGTGTGGGGTATAAGAGTAACAAGGGGAATGTCACACTTTTCCAGTCATCTGGGTCTGGAATGTCCTTGGGGTTACTGGAAAGTGGAGCCTATTCTCAAGTCCCTGGAATCTGGGAGAATGCTGTTGCTTTAAATTTCCAAAATGGTCAAGCTGCTTGTAAAAATTCAAAATGGCTGCACCATCTGGACAGACAAAAGTCCACAGCTCAGCCTGCCGTCCTCTTCGCTACTTCCCCTTTCATTCCACTGCCATCAGAGCAGTTTTCCGTGCAGTCCCTGGCTAGCAGGGCTGATTTTTAGGTTAATTCTTAGCTCCTACCACCACTTGGTAATATCCAAGCTGTCTGTGCCACCAGGATAGCTGCCAGATCGCAGTTCTGTATGTCTCCTTTTATGGTGTTTTCATGCAAATTCTTCTGCTAGTTGGAGTTTAGTCCACTTCTATGTCCTTCCCTTCCAGGTTCAGGGGTCCAGAATTATCTTCTGTATCTGTGTTAATTGGTTCCCCTTTTCTTTGTTGAAGAGGGTCCGTGCAGTCTCTCCGCCATCTACTGTGTTTCCCCTTAGAGACTTTGGAGACAGGTGGCTGATCTAGGCTTTTAGGCTCCAGAACTGTAAGATAATCAATTTCTGTTTTTATAAGCCACACAATTTGTGGTATTTTGTTACAGCAGCTTATGAAACTAACACGTTTTAACTAACTGCTTTGTTTTATATTTATTATCGTTAATGCCAAAAATCTTGATTTATAATGACACTAAAGTAACTAGTAGGTATATATCCTAGAGAAATAAAAGCTGTGACAGGGACAGATATATGTACCCCATATTCATTGCAGCATTACTCACACTAGCAAAAAGATGGAAATAACTTAATTACCCTTCAATGGATGCATGGATAAACAAATTATGGTACATACACACAGTGGAATACTATACATCATTAAAAAATAATGATGAATCTGTGAAACAGCTCATAATATGAATATACCTGGAGGACACCATGCTGAGTGAAATTATTCAATCATAAATATTGATGTGACACTACTGTAAAAAGTCAAGGAAAGATTTACAAACACAGAAAGAAACATTATTTGAAGATTACCAGGGATGGGAGGGGAAACCAAAACCCAACTCAACCCACTGCCATTAAGTTAAAGGTGAAGGGGACTACACCCACCAATATATATATAGGTTTGATGGAGGACATTTCTGCATATGTATTTACAGGTGCTGCAAATATATCCATGAATACAGTAGAGCATGGAGGGGTGTTTTGATAATCTACTGCTGCTCTCACAGAAAATAGCACAGGTGGATGGCTTTAACAAACAGATTCATTCTCTTATAGTTTTAAAGGCTAGATGTTGGCATTCAAAGTACCAACTCCAGGGACTGGGTGAAAACTGCTCAACCTTGGGCTTCAGCTCTGCCTCTTGCTTTTGGCCCACTGAAGCTTGAGGCTTCTCATAACTCAGGCAGCTTCTGGCTGCTGAAGCTGACCCAAGATTGACAAATAAAATGGCACAGTCCCAAGATTACCAACTACATGGCAGGCCACTAGTTCAAATCCAGAGAGTCCCAAGATCAGCAGGCAATCATGGCAGGCTGCTGAATGAAGATTCAGCTACATGCAGGGTCCAAGCGTGCCAAAAGCTCAGAGACCTTTCTCAACACTTCTCCTTATATACTGGAAGCAGACCACATTCTAAAGCAGTTACTCAGCTGAGAAGTAGATTCCACCATGACGTTGATTACTAGTTTCATCAAATCCAGGCCCAGCCAAGTTGACACACAACTTGACTACCACAGGGGGCAAAGTTATGAAAACTTCTTAGCCATTATCAAACACCTTGAAAGAATGAGTCACTGGACCTGGGGGCTTAGGACCATAGTCTGGGGGAACACCAAGGACAATTGGCATAACATACAGGCCACAAAAGCAATGTTCTATATTCTACTTTGGTGAGTAGTGACTGGGGTCTTAAAAGCTCTTGAGCAGCCATCTAAGGTGCAACTATTGGTCTCTCCCTATCCAGAGCAAAGAAGAATGAAGAAAATCAAAGATGCAAGGAAACAATTAGTCCAAAGGACTAATGGACAACATGAACCCCATCCTCCAGGACCCTGAGACCAGAACTACATGGTGCCAGCTACCACCACTTACTGCTCTGAAAGGGATCACCATGGGAAGTCCTGGAAATAGTGGGAGAAAATATGAAACAAACTCCAAATCATAAAAAAAGATCAGGCTTACTGGTCTGATAGATACTGGTGGAGCCCCCATTAGTATGGCCCTTAGACACCCTTCAAGCCTGGAACAGAACTTACCCTCATGGGTCAACTTTCAGCCAAATGATAGAAAAAATCTATAAGGTGAGCAATAACAATAGGGAGGTATACATTCCTTAGAACAATCAACTATACAAGAGCAAAAGGACAGCATTTGCCCAGGGATAAAGATCAGAAGGCAGGGAGGGATAGGAAAGAAGGACCAATGGATATAGTAGACACAGGGAGGAAGTGGGAGGAATACTGTTATATTGTGGGGATTGCAATTAGTGTCACAAAAAAATTGTGTATGAATTATTGAATGGAAAACCAATTTGCTCTGTAAATGTTCACCCAAATCACAATAATTTTTTTCTTTTAAAATTACATTAGTCATATGTGTTACCACCACCACTATCTGTTGCCAAATACCCATCACCAGAAACAGAAACTCAATACTTTGTAAACAATGACTCCCCTTTTCCCGTTTGCTCCTGCTCCTGGTAACTACTAATAAACGTTCCTCCCTATACTTTTGGCAACTGGTTTTTAGTGAAAGAGTTGGTTCAGGCAATAATCATCAAGTGGGTGAAGCTGTTATTGAAAGGTGATAGGGAACTTTGTGGTGGAGAAATCAGGCTTTCATCTCCTGAAATGACTGACCAATATTAGAATCAGAACTGACTAATATTAGGACATTAGTAAGATGATCTTACTACATACAATTACTATTTACTATTCTTCTACTGTGATGCACTAGGAAGCCCACAGAACTACTATGAAGGACTCTTGCTGAAAAAGCTGAATCTGAATGTGAACAAGCCTTGAGAGCTAACATCCACTTATAAGGAATACGAAGAACAGAAGAACAAGTTAAATGGCTCCCTCCTACCCACACCTACACTCAGCCTTTAAAGACCACAGACCAATCCAGAAAGTGGCATATTATATAGGAACAAGTCATCTAGTTTCTACCATAAGCTTGTGATTTGAAAAACAAATGTGGGTGGAGGGCACTTTTCTAGATTAAATAGACTTGAGAGACATATAACCAAAAACCAAACACACTACCATCGAGTTGATTCCAACTCACAGCGACCCCCATTGGGTTTCCAAAGCTGTAAATCTTTACAGAAGTAGATTGCCTTATTTCCTCCCATGGAGCAGTTGGTAGGTTTGAACCACTGACCTGCTGGTTAGCAGCCAAATGTCTTACCCACTAGGCCACCAGAGCTCCTCAACTGTGAAGTTGACTGTATCTGGAGACTAATTACAAAAACTAACTATGAAATTTTAATATTGTTCTTTTTTCTGGTATTGTAAAGGCATTTTGATTATACAGAAAAATGTTTGTATTTCTAAAAGCACATGTTGCAGCATGTAGAGAAAAAGAACATGGAAGGCGAGATTGCTTTATGATATTTTGGCAAAAAAAAAAAAAAAGGAAAATGTTGATAATTGTTAAATCTGGATGATGAGTATACAGAACTTCATTGTACTCATCTCTCTACTTATGAGTATGCTTGAAAATGATTATTATGAAATGAAATAACCCTTTACTAACTTTATGGTTTACTGTGAAAAATCCGAACTCCCTATTTTGAGGTCCTTTTACCCAACTCAATCCTATTTTCCAGATTTACACTCTACAAAGCTATGGTGAATGACTTATGTTCCATAATTGTCCTCATTGCTTTGCTCTGGTAGTGTAGTGCCTAAGCCATTTGACTGCTAACCAGAAGCCTGGGGGTTCAAACCTACTAGCCACTCCTCAGAAGGAAGACTGGGCAATCTACTTCCATATAGATACCTCCTCAGAAACCCAAGGAGGGGTCGCTATGAATTGGAATTGATTTGACGGCAGTGAGTTGCTACCTGCTGCTGCTTTGCTTACACTGTTTCCTCCCCTCAAATGTTCTCTCCACCCATTATTCTGAGAAGAACACCCCAGAGATGTGGTTAAAATGACTGATAATAGTGTTGTTGTGTGCTTTCTAGTGGATTCCAACTCATAGTGGCCCCACGTGGCAGAGTAGAAATGCCCCATACGGTTCCCTAGGCTGTAATTTTTTTATGGGAGCAAATTACCAAGTCTTTTCTCACAAGGAAGGAGCTCTAGTGGCATAGTGCCTAAGGCATCTGACTGCTAACCAGAAGGTTTGCAGTTAAAACCCATCAGCCGCTCCACAGAAAAAAATATGGGGCAATCTATTTCCATAAAGACTTACTGCCTTGGAAATGCAATGGGGGTCTCTATGAGTTGGAATCGACTTGATGGCAGTGGGTTTTGGTTTTTTTTTTTTGCTTTTCTCCCACAGAACCACTGGTGTGGTTGAACCTTCAACCTTTCAGTTAGCAGATGAATGTTTAACACTTGTGCCATCAGGGCTCCTACCAATAGTAGTAACTACCATTTATTGAGTGCCGGCCCTGGACAAGGTAATGTGCTCAGTATTTGACACATATTCGTTATTAGACAATCCTGATACAATCCTGAGAGGGTAGTGAAACAAGATCAAAGAGGTGAAGCTATTTGCTCATGTTATGGTCCTAACTGACTGAATGATTGATCTTACTATAGCAGTGGTTATCAACTTTAGAGTGAATTGGGGTTCATGAACAATTTTTAAAAAATGCATATTTGTGAGGCACAGCCCTTGAAATCCTGATTCTTTTTGGTTGCAGTTGGACCTTACAGTTGGTCATTTCATGAGAGCGTTAGGGTGATCCTGTGGCTTGAGATCTTTGAGATGTATTTTGAGCAACATTGCACCATAGCAATACCAGTTGCCATTAAGTTGATACCATGTGTGACCCCATGAATGACAAAGTAGAACTGTGCTCCACAGGGTTTTCATGGCTCTAACCTTTTGGTAGCAGATTGCCAAGCCTTTCTTCTGAGACATCACTGGGTGGATTCAAACTACCAACCTTTCAGTTAGTAGTTGAGCACTTAACCATTTGTACCACCCAGTGGCTCCTGAGTTATAGCATGCTATTATTCCTTTTATCTTTTATCTCTATCACCACATGCAGACCACTAGATCATATTGATGGGATCATATGTATGAAATGATTTTGTAAATCTTCTAATACTTTCAATATGTGAAGCAGTATTATATTGCCTGACACAATTATAATGGAAGCATTTTAATATTTCAAACTGGCATTATAAAACGTGATCTGAGAAAGAGAATTTATTAATATCAAAAAGTATATTAAGTGCCTGTGTGTGCAGTGCAAATAATTCACGTACCAGAATTGAAATATGCATATCATCACCAGGGAGGAATTTTTTTTTTCTTTTTTTTGGGGGGGTGGTGGGGTGGTGGTGGTGAAAGTTTACAGAGCAAATTCATTTTCCATACAGCAGTTCATACACATTTTGTCTCATGACATCGACTGAAATTTCCTACAATGTAACAGCTCTCTTCCCACTTCCTCCCATAGTTACCCCTTCCATGTCCTCCCCTCCCATGCACTCCCAGCCCCTGAGTTGTCTCTCTGTGCATACACTGCCCTTCTGTTCTCCAATGATTGATCTCTCCAAGGAGTGTATCTACCTTATGTAAACGTTCAGCCCATTTGCCTATTATTTATCTGGAAGCCATAGGAGTGAGTTCAATTCCAGATCTGAAGGGTAGCTAGGGGCCATAGTCTCAGGGGTTTCACAAGGCTCTATCAGACCAGCAAACCTGGTCTTTTTTTAAAATGATTTTGAGTTTTGTTCCATGTTGTTCTCCCACTCTACCCAGGATCTCCTACACTGATCCCCCCTCCAAGTGATTGACAGTGGTAGCCGGGCGCCATCTAGTTCTTCTGGTCTCATGGTCATATAGGCTGAGAACCGCATGGTCTACTGGTCAGGGAGGAACATTTTGTCTGCCTTTTTCTTCTACTACACATAGCAATGGATAGCCTGAAACTTCACAACCAAAAATGACATTGTTCTCTGTATTTGGAAGTGGCAAAGAAATAACAGGAGCTACAAGAAAAAAAAAACACTAAGTCAGAAACTTGCCAAAAAATAGCTCTAGTGTATATAAAAAAACAGATTTTGAAAATAATTTGTGCATATATAAATTCAAATGGTACAAATAATTAAAGGTTGGTTTTAATTCAGTACTCACATAAATAGCCAGTAGATCATTAGCCAAAAATACTATGAAAATATGTGTGGCATTTATACAGCTTACAGGGGGAACCTCAACAACAAACAATCTTTGCAGTATAAACTTATTCATAGGTGTCTATTGTTTAATTGCATATGTCTTATTTTCAGGGAATTTTTGTTGTTGTTAAAATTTCCAGGATCCTTGTTAAAAATGAAAGCTACGTTAGACTCTATTATGGGGGAGTTGGAGAGGTAAAAATGTGAAATGTGAGGGAAAAGTGGTACTATGTATCTGGTAAGGACCTTGTATCTAGAATATATAAAGAGCTACTACAGCTAAATAACAAAAAGACAAATGATTCAATTAGAAAGGGACAAATGATCTGAATAGACATTTTTACAAAGATATGCAAATGGAGAACTGGAAAGATGAAGTCATGCCTGTAGCCCACATGTTTGTTCCCTCCAGCATTTTAATTCGTGAAAAACTAGGTGCAACAATTTGAAGCAAGGATTCTGGGGTTGTGAACAGCTCATTCAGTTAGAGAAGGCCGCATTTAGTGGAGAAGGAGAAAAAAAAAAAGCAGAATAAACAGCTGGGAAAAAGAAAAATAAATGAACCTGCCTGGCTGGCAGGGGAGACAGAGGCAGAGAAGAGGAAAAGTCTTTTAACAGTACTGGAGAAAGCTGCAGAGAAAAAAAGAAAAATGGACACCATGGAACCAACAGCAGCTTTGGGGACTCAGACTACCCACAACAGCAGCTTCGGATGGTAACCTTGGGAACTGAGCTGAGTAAGTATAACATTTCCGAGAATTAGAACAGAAACCCCTGTGGCTCAGGTCTGGAAAGCGGGAAGGGAGTAAAGTCTCCACAGGTAGTCAGGCCCTGGGATGAGCTTGCAGTGCAAGGCTGGGATTCAGCTCTTTCATGACAGCTTCTTAGCACGGAGTGGACCAAGGTATGGGGTTTTTGCAGTTTTCTGGCCCAAGTGGAAAGTAGCAGCCCTCTAAACATTGAGTCTTTGCCTATTTTGAACTGTGGGTCTGTGAGTGACAACAAACTGTCATCGTTGGTAGCTGTCCCAAGCAGACTCAAAACAGAATCCCAGAGCAAGCAGCAATTACAGAAACTTGGAAAGTGGGGACTCACTACTGGCACCTTGGTTTTTCTTTTTCTTTTTCTTTTCTTCCTCTTTTTATCCCTTCTCCCCTGCCTCACCCAATAGAAAAACACATTAAGCCACCACAACACCTGCTCATCCCAACTCTAAATCTCCTTCACAATGAACAGAGACCTGCATCCACATTCCCTACAGTGATTCCATCAACAGAAAGAAAACTGCAGAGCAACCCACCACACCTGAGTTAATAACCAAAAAAATAAAATACACCAGCTTCACCCTTGCAAATATATTTAAACATAAAATCAAGGCAAAACAAATCAACTTACAGTTGAAGAAAAGAACTTCAAATTTTCCAGGAAGCAACAGGCAACTTCAAATCAAACAAACAAATGAAAAGAAAACAGGACAAGACAATGGAAATAAAATCCCAAAGTAAAAACTCATTTAACACAGAGAAAGAAGAGGCAATAGAATTATCTGAGAAAGAATTTAGAAGATATGTTTATAGAACTCTACAAGTGCTCAAGAAAAGCACAAACAGAACCAAGGAGAACACATATAGTACCCTGGAGGAATACAGGAAAACCATTCAAGAACAAAATAACAAGATTAATACACAATCAGAACTCATACAAAAACAGCAGTTAGAAATCCAGAAGATGTACATTAAAATTACAGAGTCACACAACACAGTGGAAGCACAGAAGAATAGGCTAGAACTGACTGCAGGATGCATTTCCTAACTAGAAGATAAATCCCTTGACACCAGCCTGTATGAAGAAAAATCAGAACAAAGATTTAAGAGAAATGAAGAGAACCTAAGAGTTATATTTGATGACATGAAAAGAAACAATGTGCTTCATTGGAATATAAGAACAAGATGAGGCAAAAAACAAACAAACAAAAACAAAAACGAACAAACAAAAACAAAACACTGATAAAATTGTGGAAGACTTGCTAACAGAAAATTTCCCCTATATCATGAAGGAAGAAAAGATATTTGTCTAAGAAGTTCAAAGAACCCCATACAGGATAGCTCCCCAGAGAAAGCCACCAAGACATATCATAATCAAACTCTCCAAGACCAAAGACAAAGAAAGAATCTTTCAAGCAGCCCAGGAAAAAAAGAAATGTCACCTACAATGGACAAACAATTAGACTCAGTTCTGATTACTCAGAAGAAACCATTCAGACAAGAAGGCAAGGGGACGGCATATTTAAAACACTGAAGAAAAAGAATTTGCAGCCAAGAATTCTATATCTGGCCAAAGTATCCATCATATTTGAGGGTGAAATCAAGACATTCTCAGACAAACAGAAATTAAGGTATTTTTGTGAAAAACAGACTAACCCTACAAGAAATGATTAAGGAAGTACTTCCAAAGAGAACCCACAACAGAGCATAACAAATTCAAATCAGGACACATGATGTCACACTAAAACCAAATTAGACATAGATGCTCAAAATAAGCTCATAAAACCTTGTACACAAACAAGGGCGTCAATATGCACATGACACCAGCAACAAAGTAAATAGAGGGAATAAAATTTCTAAGTACAAAACTTCTAAATAGAGAGGAAGACAGGACAGGTCTTTATAGAACAGACTGTTCCAAAATTATAGAGATAAGAACTCACTCCAAGGTAACCACAGAGAAAATTAACAATCCCCCTAAGCAAACCCAGAAAGAAGGAAAACATATGGGCTTAGTAAGCACAAAATCAACACTAAAGAAGAAAAGAGAGGAAATGCTTAATAACAAAATGAACTCAGCACAGAAAAGTTTTGGACCAAGGAAATCTCCAATATGTCAAAAACCACAGTAGAATGACAGCAATCAATTCATACCTATCACAAATTACACTCAATGTGAATGGACTAAATGCATCAGTCAAGAGAAAGAGAGTGGCAGATTGGATAAGAAAATAAGACCCATCGATATGCTGCCTATCTTTTTAGTATATATTGTAAATGGCATTGTTTTCCTTATTTCTTTTTCAGAGGCCTCTTTGTTGATGTAGTGGAATCCAACTGATTTTTCTATGTTGACCTTGTATCCTGCCACTTTGCTGAAAGTTTCTGTTAGTTCCAGTAGTTTTTTTGCTGAGTTTCTTGGGTTTTCTATGTATAGGATCATGTCATCCACAAATACTGATAGCTTTACTTCCTCTTAGCCAATTTGTATGCCTTTTATTTCTCTTTCTTGCCTTCTTGCCCTGGCTAGGACTTCCAATACAATGTTAAATAGAAGTGGTGATAGAGGGCATCCTTGTCTGATTCCCATTCGTAAGAGACCCACCTTAGACACAAAGACAAAAACAAATTAAAAGATAAGAGTGGGAAAAAATATACCAAGCCAATGGTAACTAAAAAAAAGCAGGAGTGGCAATATTAATTTCTGATAAAATAGACTTCAAGGTGAATGTGGTAGTTAAGGTTGTGTGTCAACTAGGTTGGGCCTGGTTGAGTGGCTGGACAGCTGGTGGTAGTATTCCCTGTGATGGAACTGGTAATTAACTCTATGGTGGAATCTACTGTGAGCAGCTGAGTAACTGCCTTAGGGATATGGTCTATTTCCTGTATGTAAGGAGAAACCTTGGGAATGGTCTCTAGCTCATGGCACACTTGAACCCTGCATGTAATCAAGTGGTTGTTCAGCAGCCTGCCATGCTCTGCCAATCTTGGGACTTTTTTTTTTTTTTTAATTGTGATTTGGGTGAAAGTTTACAGAGAAAATTCACTTACTATACAGCAGCTCACATACACTTTGTCTGTGACATTGACCACAATTTACCGCAATGCAACAACTCCCCTCTCTCTTCCTCCCCATAGTTACCTCTACCCTGTATCCTTTCCTCCCATGCACTCCTGTCCAATATTGGGACTTTTGATAGACTTGCAGCATGCTTTGGTAATACTGGGACTATGCCTTGTTACTTGTTGACCTTGGGTTTGTCAGCCTCAGCAACCAGCAGCTGAGTAAAGAATAGCCTCCAGCTTCAGAGGGCTTGGAGCAGGAGGCAGAGATGAAGCCCAATGTTGAGGGGCTTTCACCAAGCCATTAGAGCCTGGCACTTTGAATTTGAACTTAAACCTTCCAAATTGTAAGAATAAACTCCTGTTTGTTCAAGCCATCCCATTTGTGGTATATTTTCTGTTAGAGCAGCACAGAAGTTACCACTACAGTGAAAAACAGCATAAGGGACAAAGAAGGACACTATATGATGCTAAAAGGGTCAATTGACCAAGAAGACATTACCACTATAAATATCTATGCACCCAGTGAAAGTCCTCCAAAATATGTTTAGCAAATATTAACTGAATTGAAAGGGAAAATAGACAACTCTACAATATAGTAGGAGACTTTAACATGCCACTTTCAAGGAGGGGCAGATCAACTAGAAAAAACTCAACAAAGATACAGAACTCAACACCACAATCAACCAACTTGACCTCATAGACATATACATAGCACTCCACCCAACAAAAGCAAATTCACATTCTTCTTCAGTGCACATGGATGATACTCCAGAATAGACCATATGTTGAGACATAAAAAAATCCTCAAGAAATTAAAAAGCAGTGAAATACTACAAAGGATCTTCTCGTACCACAATGCTATAAAATTAGAAATTAATAATAGGAAGATCAAGGAAAAAAGATCAAATGTGGAAGTTGAATAATACACTGCTCAAAAACTACTGGGTAATAGAAGAAATAAAGTGTGAAATAAAAAAATTCCTAGAAACAAACAAGAATGAAGATACATCTTACCAAAGCCTATGGGACACACCTCAAGCAGTACTCAGAGGTCAATTTATAGCAACAAATGCACATATCAAAAGAAAGGAATGAAACAAAATCAACATTCTAACTCAAAAACAATTAGAAAAAGAGCAATAAAAGAAACCTATAGTATTCAGAAGTAAAGAACTAATAAAGATCAGAGCAGAAATAAATGAAATGGAAACAAAAAAATAAGAGAAAATCAACAAAACGAGAAGCTTCTTCAAAAATATTAAAAAAATTGAAAAACCATTGGCAAATCTATCAAAAGAAAAGAAAGAGAAGATGCAAATAACAAGAATAATAAACGAAAAAGATGACATCACAACAAAACCAACTGAAATAAAAAAGATATTGACAGAATAGTATGAAGAATTATACTCCAACAGATTTGAGAACCTAGAAGAGATGGACACGTTTCTAGAAACACAAGACCTACCTAAACTGTCCCAGTCAGAGACAGGATACATGAACAGACCTGTAACAAGGAAGAAATTGAATAGGTCATTAAAAAAAACTTCCCACAAAAAAAAGTCCTGGCCCTGATGGCTTCACTGGAGATTTTTACCAAACATCCAGAACATAGAAAAAGATGGAACACTTGCAAATTCATTTTATGACGCAAACATAACACTGATACCAAAACCAGGGAAAGACACCACTAGAAAGGAAAACTATAGACCTATATCCCTCATGAATATAGATGCAAAAATCTTTAACAAAATGCTAGCCAACAGAACCCAACAACATATCAAAAAAATAACACATCCTGACCAAGTGGGATTCGTACCTGTTATGCAAGGATGATTCAACATCAGAAAAACAATTAATGTAATCTACCACATAAACAAAACAAAAGAACCATATGATCATATCAATAAGATGTAAGAAAGGCATTTGATAAAATCCAACAAGTGTTCAGAACTCTCAGCAAAATAGGGATAGAAGGAAAATTCCTCAACATAGTAAAGGGTATATATGCAAAGCAATGGCCAATATTATTTTTAATGGAGAAAGACTCAAAGCATTCCCCTTACGAATGAGAATCAGACAAGGATGCCCTCTATCACCACTTCTATTTAACAATTTATTGGAAGTCCTAGCCAAGGCAAGAAGGCAAGAAAGAGAAATAAAAGGCATACAAATTGGCTAAGAGGAAGTAAAACTATCAGTATTTGTGGATGACATGATCCTATACATAGAAAACCCAAGAAACTCAGCAAAAAAAAAAAAAAAAAACTACTGGAACTAATAGAAAGGTTCAGCAAAGTGGCAGGATACAAGGTCAACATAGAAAAATCAGTTGGATTCCACTACATCAACAAAGAGGCCTCTGAAAAAGAAATAAGGAAAACAATGCCATTTACAATACATACCAAAAAGATAAAATGTCTAGGAATAAATCTTACCAGAGACACAAAGAAACTATAAAACACTACTATAAGAAACTACAAGGAATCTATATAAATGGAAGAATCTGCCTTGTTAATGGATAGGAAGACTGACTATCGTGAAAATACCAATACCACCCAAAGCAGTCTACACATATAATGCAATACTGATCCAGATACCATCAACATTTTTTAAGGATATGGAAAAAACAATCACTAACTTCATATGGAAAGGTAAGAGACCTCGGATAAGCAAAGCACTACTGAAGAACAAAGTGGGAGGTCTCACACTCCCAGACCTCAAAACCTACTATAAAGCCACAGTAGTCAAAACAGCATGGTATTGGTACAATGACAGACAGATAGACCAATGGAACAGAACTGAAAACCCAGAAATAGACCCATCCATCTATGGACAGCTGATCTTTGACAAAAGACCAAAACCCATGAAGTAGGGAAGAGATAGCCTCTTTAACAAATGGTTCTGGCAGAATTGGATATCTACTTGCAGAAAAATGAAACAAGACCCATACCTCACTCCATACACAAAAACAAATTCAAGTTGGATCAAAGACTTAAAAGTAAAACCCAAAACTATAAAGCTCATCAAAGATAAAATAGGGGCAAATCTAGGGGCCCTAATTTAGTGCATAAATAGACTATTAAGCATAACCCAGAATCACAGGAGGTAGAAGAGAAGCTAGATGACTGAGACCTTTTAAAAATTAAATTCTTATGCACATTGAAAGACTTCATTAAAAAGGTAAAAAGAGAACCTACAGATTGGGAGAGAATATTTGCCTATGACATATCTGACAAAGGACTTATCTCCAAAATTTATAGAAAACTTCAACACCTCAATGACAAAAAGACAAAAGATCCAATTCAAAATGGGCAAGGGACATGAACAAACACTTCACTGAAGACAATATGCTGGCAGCCAACAAACACATGAGAAATTGCTCACGATCATTAGCTATTAGAGAGATGCAAATCAAAACAATGATGAGATATCATCTCACCCCAGCAATAATAGCAAAGTTCAACAGGACAAAAAATAACAAATGCTGGTGAGGTTGTGAAGAGATTGGAACTTTCATACACTGCTGGTGGGACTGTAAAATGGTGCAACCATTGTGGAAATGGTATGGCATTTCCTTAAAAAACTGAAAATAGAAATACCATTTAAACCAGCAATTCCATTACTAAGAATATATCCTAAAGAGGTGAGAGACAGGACACAAACAGACATATGCACACCCACGTTCATCACAGCACAATTCACTATAGCAAAGAGATGGAAACAATCTACATGCCCATCAACAGGTGAATGTATAACCAAATTATGGTACATTCACACAATGGAATACTATGCTACATTGAAGAACAATGAAGAATACACGAATAATCTCACAATATGGATGAATGTGGGGGACATTATGCTGAGTGAAATAAGTCAATCACAGAAGGACATTTCTTGTAAGAGCCTATTACTGTAAAAAGTCAAGGAAGTGCTTGCTTAGGGAAGGTAACACTTTGTAGGTTACTGGGGATGGGAGGAAAGGGAGGTGAAAATTTCGGGCTCCTTGGGGGCCACACGCTATGTTGGGTAAGGGGAGGGATTATATGGAAAGAGTCTGTGACCAGCATGATAACATTGAGGAAAGGGAAGACACCGAATTGTGCACATAAGATACAGACGACAGGGGCTAACACCAGTGTATCCACAATACAGCAGTACCACGAACACCAAACACCAGGCTACAGACAAATACATGGACTGAGAGGATCAGATAGGGGTATGTACTTCAAACCAATGACAGATTCACCTGAGTATAATCTTGCACAGATACTAGTGATACAAAATAGCCACAATCATTACAGAAGCAACAGAAGACAGACTTGGAGCAATCCCTCAGAGACAGCCAGACACTTTGGGAGAGAGAACCACCAGATCTGCTGACTCAGGCACATAGTATTGGGGGACACCAGGCTAAATTGGCACAACTTAATACATAAAAATCATGTTCCACAACCTACTTTGGGGAGTAGCAACTGGGGTCTTAAAAGCTTTCGAGCGGCCATCTAAGATGCAGACAATGGTCTCCTCTTATCTGAAGTGAAGAAGAGTGAAGAAAACCAAGGGCATTTGGAAACAATCAGCCCTAGGATATGATGGACCTCGAGACCAGAAGAACCCGGCGACCAATGCCAACCACTCGAGAAGGGAGCAAAACTGGAGATCCTGGATAGAGTGGGAGGAAAAATGTGAAACAAAATTAAAAAACACAATAACGACCAGAATTACTGGTTGGATGGAGTCTGGTGAGACCCCCAAGACTATGGCCCTGGGATACACTTCAGGTCTGGGATAAAACTCACTCCCAAGTGCTGGCTCTCAGCCCAACAGTAGTAAGAATTACATGCAGAACATCCAACCCAGTGTGAGGCACCCACCTACTCTATGGAGATACACCCCTTGGAGCAATTGGCTATGGGGCACCAGAGGGGCAACATTCACATGGAGGGAGAGCTGGACAGATAGGAGTGCATAACTAAGAAGGGCAGAGGGATTGAGGGGGGGCGGTCACAGGGAAGGGAGAGGAGGAGAGTGTTGGGAATGGTAATTGGGGAGTGAAACCAAACGTACATGAACTGTTGAATGTAAAACAAATTCTGCTCTGTAAATTTGCACCCAAAGCACAATTGGAAAAAAAAAAAAAAAAAAAGGGAAGAACATATACAGATAGCCAATAAGCCCAAGAAAAGATATTCAAATAACAAGTGAGGAGGTGAAGAAAGTGGAAAATCCATACACTGCTGGTGGCAATGTAAGATGGTGAGCCATTTTGGAAAACAGTGTAGTAGTTTCTCAAACAGTTAAACAGTTACCATAATCCAGCAATTCCACTCTTACAATAAATGAAAACATGTTCACACACAACATGTACACAAATATTTTTAGCATTATTCATGATAGCCAAAAATAAAAACAACTCAAATGTCCATAATTTGGACATTTGAATGTATAAACAAAATGTGGTGTATTCATACAACGGAATATTATTTGGTAATAAAACAGAATGAAGTAATGATAATGTTACAACACAGATGATCTTTGAAAACAATATGCTAAGTGAAAAAAGCTAGTCACAAAGGACCACATACTGTATGAGTCCCTTTATATGAAATGTCAGAGTAGGAAGATCTGTACAGACAGAAAGCAGACTCGTGGTTGCCCAGGGCTGGGGAGATGAGGGATAGGGATGGAATAGCAAAAGGAGCAAGATTTCTTTTTGGGGTGATAAAAGTATTCTAAAAGTGTAGTGATGGATGCACAACTCTCTGCATGTACTTAAACCCATTAATGTGTACACTTTAAATGGGAGAATTATACGGCAGGAGTTATATCTCAATAAAGTGGTTTTTGAAAAGACTTGTCAAGAATACAAAGATGTTCTTTATAATTTTTATAACATATGGAATGAAAATAGCCATTGCTCTAGGATCTCATTTTCGTTACATTGATGGGAGAAAGGAACAAATATTTTCTTAACCACTTATGTACTAAGCATTGTGCAAGATATTTTTATTCATTAAGTAATACCAGCCTGCACAATAGGTATTTCCTCATTTTATAGGTGGCTTCAAGGAAGTGAAGCACCTTGCCTAAGATCAGTCACATTTTTAAGTGGCAGAGCCCAGATTTAACTAAAGTTTGTCAAATATTTTTTCCATGACATCATTTAGTCTCTGTATTATAATTGGTTTTATAATTTTATTTCCATAATGGAGCTAAATCTAAAACAGACCTTTTATTTAGAAATTAACTATAATAACTAAGAATATGATAAATCCTATTTCAGTGTTATTTTTACTTAAAAAAAATAACATAAATAATGACCTAACCTTCTACAAATTGCCACAGAGGATATTTTTATATATTTAGTGGATAAATTTCAAAATATATGCACATGCATACATTTAATTAATATTTAATTACATATACAAAAAAAAATTCTCCCTGAAAAATAATACAATATCATTGTTACATAACTCAGTTTGCCTTAAGTGATGCAACATCTTGGAAATTGAATTTGTTATGGCCCAGGGTAAGAAAAAAAAATCAAACCATCTTTAATCCAGGTCTGTGAATTTTCTTGCCAGTTTAGTTAACTATTTGTTTGTTTCAGTCTCCAGAGCAATCGATACAAGCTGACATTGTATAATTATTTAATGGCTGATAGGGTTCTATAAAAGCAGATAGCTTTTATAAATTTATATTCCAATAGCTTCTCTTTCTTAATATTAAGCATTTTTTCATTAGTAGTAATCTCAGGAAATCTGAATGGGCCATCAGTCATTTTAGCATTAAAGTAATTTTTCTTGTGGTCCTGGGATAGCGGGAATGTGGATGCCAAAGGCACCAAATAAAAAACAGAAATCACATAAATTCCCCTCTTCAAGGGCAACACTACTCTTGTGGCCCTTGGAAGTATTAGGTTGTCCACATCCAATCAAAAATAAATGGGATAAGAAATAAAACAACAAAGTGGCCTGGTGTTAAATTGTTTCTTCTCAACATTAGGGAGTACATTTTATATCAAGAAACTCATAAAGAATGGGTGGTTCAGCTTAGCTCTCCTATCCACCTAATTTTTTTTTTTTTTTTTCCCCTGTCCTGGCTTGTGCTAAAAGCTCCCAATATTTGGTGATGCTTTTCTTTCTTCTCCTTTGGGAATACTTTTTGATTGCTAACAATAGTAGCCTTTTCTTGGGCTTAAATGAATTAAACCTATTTAGTTAGGATCCTGAATGGTCCACAAATCAATTATTCTGTTCTCAGCTAAAGGGAACTCTGGTACTGACTTCATTGCTCCAGCTAATGTCACATATTAATCAGCAAGGCTGGACCTTTAATTTCCCTGTATATTAGAACCTTAATATATCCACAATAACCTGTGCTAAAATCACTCATGATAAATCTACCCATCTTGTCCACAAAAGGTCTCATAGACTTTCCATAGCCCCAGTACGATCAAAGTTCAAACCCAATTCATCATGTTATCTGCCAAACCCCAAAGAAAATTGTACCCAGTGGACCATTAAACCATATTAGGTTTGTATTATTTAGCTCAAAAACATTGAGTCAGATTTAAGTAAAATGCAACCTTTGAAGTATTGTAATGGATTCAATTCACTGTTCCTGGTGATTAGGTGTACCAGTGTGGTAAACTAACTCCCAATTATTTCTTATGAATTTAGGGAAATCCTAACTATGTTGGTAAGCTTGTCATTTTGCAATGCATGCGAATTCAGAACACTATAGGAAGTTATTAATATAAATTAACATGGTAATACTGAACTATGTTTTTATAAATGTGATGTTTTAAACGCTTATCACAAGACTCTGAAGACATCCTATTTGCTGAATTCATTTTATTATATTTCAACTTCAAACAGCAATATTATCCACGTAGAAGCTAGTGTGTGGAGCGGTAACTGAATCAGAAATGAAAAGTTGTATACTCCTGAAATGGTAATATCACCAGTCCTTTTAGTTCCATCTTCTCATCCCTGAAACAAACAAACAAATCCAAACAACCAAAAAATCAGAAAACTATTTTTGTCAGTTCTGACCCACGGTGACCCATGTGAGCCAGAGTAGAACTGTGCTCCACAGGGTTTTCTAAACCTTTGGTTAGTTGCCTGGCACTTACCCATTGGCACCTCCCAGGCTCAGCCCTGTTGTTGTTGTTGTTGTTATTTGCCGTCGAGTCGGCCCCAACTCATAGCGACCCCTCCTTGGGTTTCCGAGGCAGTATCACTACGGAAGTAGGATTGCCCAACCTTCCTTCAGAGGAGTGGCTGGTGGGTTTGAACCGCCAGCCTTCTGGTGAGCGGTCAAGTGCCTTAGGCACTATGCTACCAGAGCTCCTAGGAATTCACAAATTCTACCCAGAAGTTGTGAATCAATGGTTAGAAGTGATGTTTAAGCTTTCTGAAAATCTTCATGGCTATAAAAATGATACTAGAAGAGCAACATAATTTTAAATTTTTTTAAAAAAAATTGACACTGGAAAACTTGGTCTTATGAATAAATAATCATCAATAATAAATATGATAATGATATTGGGATCACTGCATTTACTTCCAGTGTTGCTGTGGTTCTATAACTCTGGAGAAAATGACTATTGTTTTTTATTTACAGCGGAAGACATGCATAATAGTAGGCTAGAGCTGATTGGAGATATTATCGTGAACATGTAGGTCTTAGACAAAAACATTCTCTTTGCTAAACTATGTAATTCTCAGGAGTCTTGAGATTGGGCACATCCAGTACTGCAATGCTCTGCAAACTGTGCAACTGTATTTGCAATTCTAATGCTGTGTTAGGATGGGTCAACCTTATTACGCTTCAGGGGAGCTATGCTGGTTAAGCTTTTTTTCATTCTGGGAATCTGCATCTTCTGATCTCAATTTTTACTTGTCAAAAATAGATGTAGCAGGGAAAATTAAGCCAATGGAGTTTTGAAAATGAAGTGTAACAATCCTATTCTGAAATACGTGTGTTTAATGTGCCAATTGTGATAGAACACAGTGGATTCTAGCTCCTGAGGTAACTGGTGAACTTGCACTCTTTCATTAATAGCTAACTTCAGAACTATATTTCGAAGTGTTTAATGAGCTATTTAGAGCTCTGTAGAGTTCACATTAAGACATTTGAGAATCTATAAGAAATTGGAGCCACTCATTTTTGAACAATGAATTATATTAATAATGGGGTTGTAAAACTATCTCTGTGAAATTTGCTGTTGTAACCACTTTATTTTTCTTCATCTTTCCCAATGAGTAGAGTAGGTTTATGTTTACATTGCCTTCTTCATCCTATCAAGGAAAATGCAGCCTTATAAGAACTTTAGTTTGTCTTGTTAGACCCTTAAGTGCACCAAAATAAATGGAAATGATCTTCCGTTGACATAGGAAGTCTTTTCTACTTACTTAACTAGTAATGAAGATTTACCATCTATTTGCACATGGATCTTTCAAATTATGTAAGTTTTGAATCTCACACTAAAGCAAAATTTCAGCCAACTGATTCTGTGTCATTTCCATTCACAGTTTGAGTCCAGTGCATATTTATCAAGTCATTTTACCTGCTATTCCTTCTTTTAATTTTTAATTCCACGTAGATTAAAAACAACAACAACAACAACAACAACTCACTGCCATCATGTGGATTCTAACTCATAGCGACCCCCTTTGGGTTTCCCAGGTGGTAAGTCTTCACAGAAATAGATTTCCAGTCTTCCTTCTGAGGAGTGGCTGTAGGTTTGAACTGCCAGCCTTCTGGTTAGCAGCCAAATGCCTTAGGCACTGCACTACCAGAGAGCTCTTCCTTATCCATATAGAAATTACTAAATAAAGAATTGAGTTTGTATGATGGCTTGTGGAAGACATAGGAAATTCTGCTGGCATTATGAAACATGTAAACGCAGAAACACTTGCTAGCACTTGATGAAGTCACATAATTGAACTCTATTACAGTTGATTTTTTTGATCCTTGTATATAACAACAACAATATTTTATCTATGGAGCACTATATCAAGCCCTGCACAACTAACTTGAGTTTTTAGATCTGCCAGAGGACTGATAGCCCAGAAATTAAGTCAGATTATGACCAAAAATTGATACAGTAAAACCTGTGAAAGCCAGAACCTGTGTAAGGCAGAAACAAGTCTAAGTATTTTCCACTTACAGAGAGTGATAGAAAAATGCTAGGACTGCACCCTGTCAGAGGTGGAAAACTTGAAAGACCTGGAAAAACAAGGCAGTCCCATCGAGTTCCAGCTCTCACAGGTTTTACTGTAGCTTTTACGTCCTTCAACACACAAAGTCAGTGTTAAAAGTAGATAAATATAAGTGGAACCCTATAGCCTTCATTCTTTAAAGACTCCAGGGGATGGTGGAGATTTTATATTACCTGATTCACAAGGTCCTTGGTGTTTTGGGTGACTGTTGGTGCTCTTCTGACAATGCAGTTCCTTGAACTGGCAAATGTTCTCATAGGTCTTTCCTTTGGGCCCATAGGTGCTTTCTTGGCTCATACAGATGCATTGGGGCTCAGGTATTTCTCCATCCATCAACACCTTGACACCCGGGACACATGCCAGGTCGTGTCCACATTGACCACAGCAGTCACTGTTCCTGTCTAATTCACAGAGCTGAACTTCTACATTCCCACATTCCAAGCAGTGGCCACATGGATCCAGCACAGTCTCAGCCAGGCTGTCTGCGTCTGGAAGCAGAGTTCGAAATCACATTTCCCACAGTTGCCATCTTCCCTGAATAATCTCAGCTACCTTTTGTGGTTCAAAGTGGGGAGATTTTGAAAACCATGGCACAGTGCTGCAAACACTATTATGCTCATCAAAGGCTTCATTTCAAAGGCGAATACAAGCCCTGAATCTTTGGTTTTAAGCCAAAAGAAAAAAAAGAAATCTACATTTCTTTTTCTTTTTTTTCTCCCCTTTCTTTCTCCTCCAAAAAATTTTACTAATCTGCTACAGAAGATTTCAAGCCAATATTTGACATCAGATTACAAGTCTAGAAAATATGAATAGAATATTTTAAAACCCACAAATGCTCTTCTGGGATGCAATTTTTATAAGGACAGCTTTTGGATTTAAAACAAACTATACTCTTGACAGTGGAATTGTAGTTTTTGCCTCCTGTTATTTCTGGAAGCCAAATCCCGAGACAGTTATTGTATGAGAATGGAATTGTTTTATACCACCTAATATTGAAGCCCAAGAAGTATTAATGAAGAAAAATCGTGTAAAGTGTAAAGTTTGTTGTTGCTGTAGTTTATTATCATTAAAATTAAAAAAATTCAAGTAAAGGTCTTCCATTCTTTCTTCTTTCCCATCTTCCTTCTTCCTTCTCACTTTACTTTCTTCTTCCCTCCACTCCTCCCTTTTTTTCCTCCCTTTCTTTCTCTTTCCCTCCCTCCCTTTCTTTTGTTTTAGTAAGGATCAGAGTTAAACTAACATATTCACCAAGTCTAGGCTATCATTTTATGAAATGCCAGCAAGTATCTATGGCCCAACCAAATTGGCCTTTGTTTATTTGATGGTAAGTGAGGTTCTGGTTGGCTTTTGTTAATTAGGTGCCGTCGAGTCAGTTCTGACTCATAGCAGCCCCATATACAACGGAACAAAACTCTGCCCCATCCTGCACCATCTTTGCAATGGTTGCTATGCTTGAGCTCATTGTTGTAGCCACTGTGTCAATCCATCTCATTGAAGGTCTTCTTCTTTTTCACTGACCCTCTACCAAGCTTGATGTCCTTCTCCAGGGACTAGTCCCTCCTGACAACATGATCAAAGCATGTGAAAAGAAATCTCACCATCCTCGCTTCTAAGAGCATTTTGGCTATACTTCTTCCAAGACAGATTTGTTTGTTCTTCTGGCAGTCCATGATATATATTCAATATGCTTCACCAACACCATAATTCAAAGGCATCGATTCTTCAGTATTCTTTATTCATTGTCCAATTTTCATATGCACATGGGGCGATTGAATATACCACAGCTTGGGCCAGGTGCACCTTAGTCCCCAAAGTGACATCTTTCCACTTGAAAGAGGTCTTTTACAGCACATTTGTCCAATATATTACATCATTTGATTTCTTGACTACTGAGTGGTTCAGACCATTATTTAATATACTATGATTCTAAAGCAAATGTTAAACAATAATAAAGCATAGGACTTTTGGTTAAACATGGTAAAATGAGTTCACCCATGGATTCCTGTTCTCACCTCAAATCCCACTAAAATGACTACATAGAAATTAAAAACCACAAACCCACAATGCCAAAAGAGAGGAAAGGGCTCAATAGCAAATGAGAGAAATCAACACAATACTGGAAACTGAGAAGCAAATGAGCAAGTGGTCACTGATTTAGCACAGCAGACAGAGTGGAAACCTAGAATATCTGCAGTGGGGGAAAATCGCAAGAAGCCAGACGTGGTGTGGTGCAGAACTTGAACCATTTCAAGTCAGAATGTCAAGACTTAAAAGCAACATGGAACTCTGAAGATAGGGTTGTAGAGTCTGGAGGAACACAGGGAGCTGTTTTAAAAGTTCATATATAGCTAAGTAAGATCACCTATCAAAGATGGCAGTGGTGGTTCAGGGGTAGAATTCTCCCCTTCCATGCATGAGACCAAAGTTCTATTCCTGTCCAATGCATGGCAAGCATAGCCACCAATTGTCTGTCAGTGGAGATTTGCATATTATTGTGATGCTGAACCGGTTTCTGTGGAGTTTCCAGACTGAGAGGAGCTAGGAAGAAAGTCTTGATGATCTACTTTGCAAAATTGTACATGGGGTCCCCATGAATCAAGGGCCAACTCGATGGTAGCTAACAACAAGAAGAAAGGGAAAAATCTCCCCTTTTTTCAGATCCCTTTCCAGATTAAAACAAAACACAACAGAGTTTAATTTCTTGCAAGGGTTTCTTTGTTATGGCAGGAATAAGACGCTGGACAAGGAGATTTAAGTGGAAGTCAGTACACTGAACAATGGACCTGAGGCTTATTGCCCCTCTGGGCTCCTAAAGTACTGGTAGCCAGGTTTATACCTTTCAAAGAAGAAACAGGAGGATTCTCTCAAGGGAAACAAACTCATCCAGGAGATTTAACTTTTTGATGGTGACTTTGGATATCAACCAGTGGAAAAGTTGACCTGTCACCTCCTCAGCCTCTTATCAAGCTCACTAGTTAGATGTTCTACAGAACATCTGTGTCATATTTAAGAATGCCTCACAATGACACAGCTAAGGATCGTCAAACATTTTAGGCACACCTCTAATATGGAAGGTGAAAGCCAAATGAGCAAATAGAAAAATGCCACTTGGAGGAAATACAAAATTTAGAGAGCAGAAACAAACACTTTAAACCAAACTATAATTAATAGCCTTAGATAAAGAGAAAATAAAATAAAATTTTGTGTCCCCAAAATAAGAACATCCACAAATATGAAACTTATTAGCTGGAAGGAAAGTACCCCCAAAATAGACCAAAACAATTAAAAAGAAGGTGAGAAGAGATAAGGCAGAGACTCTATTCAGGGGGTCCAGGATCTAACGAGCAGGGGATATAGAGATAGGGAAGAGAAATTCTCAAAGGAAAGGAAATGGTCAAAGAAGCCGTATAGGAAAAATTCCTAGAACTGAGGAACATGGTGCCACACTGAAAGTGCCTGCCCAAAGGCCAGCACAATGAACAGAGCAGGCCTGGGGAGTCGCCAGTGAGGATTGGGACAGTTCACGGCTCCAGGATGAATACTGGTGGAAAATATACATGCATGCACTGAAAATGATAGATCACTTGATGTGTTTAACCATACCAAGAACTTTATGGTTCTGCCAAAGAGCTAGGGATGAATTAGTACTAGAAACATAAAACATTGAAGACATGAAATGATGACACAGTAATGAATTCCAGGGAAAACTGTAAAGAAAAAATACCAAGATCTACTACTTTTGTTATTCATCTCTGGATAATATTTACATGTCCAATGAAAAAACTAACAAACAAACTCACTGCCGTGAAGTCGATTCCTACTCATAACGAACCCCATTGGGTTTCCAAGGCCGTGAAGTCTTTATGGTAACAGATTGCCTTGTCCTTCTTCCATGGAGCTGCTGGTGGGTTCGAACAACTGACCTCACACCACCAGACCTCCTTATCTACACGTCCAAAACAATGTAAACATTGACTATTGATTTAAGACTAAGGTACACTTGACCCAAGCCAGGGTATTTTCAATCACCTTACATACATCTGAAAGCTGAACAATGAATAAGGAAGACTGAAGAAGAGTTGATGCCTTTGAATTGTGGTGTTGGTGAAGAATATAGAAAGTACCATGGACTGCCAGGAGCACTAACAAATCCGTCCTGGAAAAAGTGCAGCTGGATGTTCCTTGGAAGCGAGAATGGCCAAGCTTCATTTCACCTACTTTGGTCACGTTGTCAGAAGGGAGAATGCCCTGGAGAAGGATATCACACTTGGTAGAGGGTCAGCAAAGAAGGGGAAGGGCCTCAAGGAGATGGACTGACACAGTGTCTGCAATGTTGGACTCAAGCACAGCAAGGATTGTGAGGATGGTGCAGGACCGGGCAGTGTTTCGTTCTACTGCATTAGGGTGGCTGTGAGTCAGAACTGCCTCCACAGCACCTAACAACAACACTGATTTAACCAAAAATTCTTCTCTTACTATGAGGGAAGAGGGAAGGTGTGTGTATGTGTGTGGGAGCCATGGTGGTTGAAAGTTAAATCTTCATCTTCCATAGTAGTAAGTCAGTTATAATTGAACAATTAAGAAATCATTTTTAGTTAAAAGAATTGAAAGAAGTTTCCTTTGGGGAATGAGAATCAGGGTTGGGGAGGGGTGGCACAAGGGACTGTTGTTGTTTGTTTTAAGTCTTATGGAACTCCTTTAATATTACATGTATGCATTACTTGTTTGCACCTGACTACTGCCTAAAGTGCCTAAGGCATTTGACTGCTAACCAGAAGGCTGGCGGTTCAAAACCACCAGCCACTCCTCGGAAGGAAGGTTGGGCATTCCTACTTCCGTAGTGATACTGCCTCGGAAACCCAAGGAGGGGTCGCTATGAGTCGGGGTCGACTCGATGGCAAATAACTACAACAACAACAACTGCCTAAAGACTGGCAGTTCAAACCTACCCATTGACACTGTGGAAAAAAGACCGGGCATTCTGTTTCCATAAAGATTACAGCTAAGGAAACTTTGTGGAGCACAGTTCTACTTTGTAGCACATGGAATCACCGTGCTGCTGGAATCAAATTGATGGCAGTGATTTTTTGTGTACGTATGTGTATTGAATTGTATAGTGGTATGCCTTCGAGTCGTTTCTGATTCATAGTGATCCTATATGGCAGAGTAGAACTGTGCCATGGGTTTTTTTTGGGCTGCAATCTTTACAGAGCAGATGGCCAGGTCTTTTCTCCCATTGACCTAATGGTAAGTTCTAACAATTGACCATATGGTTAGCAGCCAAGCACTTAACCGTTGTGCCATCAGGGCTCCTTTTATATGTATTACTTGGTTAAAAATAAATTTTAAATTAAAAGTAATGGTAACAAATCAGGGTAAAATGATCAATCATGGTTTGGCTTTAATCTTGGCTCTACTTCTCGCCAGCTTGTGATCTTGGGCAAGTCATTTCATCAAGTTGATCTTCAAATTTCCTTAAAATTGGGAAAACTTGTGCAGAGTTGTGATGAAGATGAAATAAAATATGTATGTAAAAACATCTAGCTTTCATTGAAGGCACTTAATAAACAGCAGGTCTTGTTATTTTATTTTTTTTACTAGTTCATGGCAATCAATAATTATCATGAAAGGGTGTCCTCTTAGAATAATTAACCTCCTCTGGCACAGTAATCTTTGGCCGAATCTTACTCTGGGCAGAATATTATACTGACTTGCTTTAGACTTTTGCTAAGTGGCCTGGCTATTGTCTGAGAAACAGCAATTTAAACTAGACCTATGGATTTCTGTCTAAGTATGATAGATGAGGTAAGATAACAGTGGGAAAAGAAGGGAGCTCAAGGAAGAGGGAGGAGAGGGAATTGACTTTGGTTTTCTTCAAGGACTAGTGTCATTTTTCTTGGATTTGTCTTCATGTCTTGTTTGATCACTTGAAATCTAAGTGTCAAGTACCAGCTGCATGCTTCACAAAAGAAGTAGGCTTTGTAGAGGAATTTGAAAGATTTGAGAGTGAAAAAGGAAAGGAAGAGATAGCATCTGATGTCAGTAGCCCTGAGAAGGACAGAGATGGCAAGACAGGGGATCGAGACATGCTTGAACAATGATGTAGGAGGATTAGAGGAGCAGTCTGGGTGTGAGTGTGGAAGGGAAGAAACACCCAGTATTATCTGCACTCCCAGTGGTGGGCTAGTCAATTATATTTGAAACCCCACAACCCTAATTTTAACCAGATAGGTGGATAATGGTGGAAGTCTTTTTTTTTTTTTTTTTTTTAATTGTACAATGATCATTATTTGGGCTAGACTTTGTACCTCTTTTGTTTTATAACAATGGATTTAACAGTACGGAAAAGGCGATGACATTGTTGTGCGCTATTAAGTTGATTAAGACTCATAGCGACCCTATAGGACAGAGTAGAACTGCCCCATAGGGTTTCCTAGGCTGTAATATTTACAGAAGCAGATTGTCAGATCTTTTCTCCTGCAGAGCCATTGGTTGGTTCAAACTGCCAGCCTTTTGGTTAGCAGCTGAGTGCTAAACTGTTGTACTACTCAGGCTCCTCAGATAAAATAGGTTCATATTCTAAAAATACATTTTTAGTGAGGATCACTAAATTCTTTACACATTTAGTTACACATTTCAGAGATTGTTACACATTCAGTATTCCAGTGTCTGGGCACTAGGTAACTAACTCTCACAGCCTTCACCTGGCTTCGTGGGTACATGCTTTCCAATAGCAGTTGAAAAGCTTTGAGGGCAGAAATTTAAAAATGGCAACATAAGGTTACAACATTTGCCTTTGAAATGATATGTTCATGTAATTCCAGTTTATTTGGCCTGTTATTGTTGTTGTTAGGTGCCAGTGAGTGGATTCTGACTCATAGTGACCCTATGAGCAGTAGCACAAAGTGTTGCGCTGTCCTGTACCATCCCCACAATCCTTGCTATGCTTGAATCCATCATTGCAGCAACTGTATCAGTCCATCCTGTTGAGGGTCTTTCCCTTTTTCTCTGACCCTCCATTTTATGAAGCATGCTATTCTTCTCCAGGGACTGGTCCCTTCAGATAACATGACCAAAGTAGGTGAGACAAATTCTGGCCATTCTTGCTTCTAAGGAGCATTTGGCTGTATTTCTTCCAGGACAGATTTGTTTATTCTTCTGGCACTCCATGGTATTTTCAGTATTTGCCAACACCACAATTCAAAAGCATCAATTCTTCTTCAGTCTTCCTTATTCATTTGCCTAGGTTTCACATGCATATGAGATGATTGAAAATACCATGGCTTGGTCAGGCACACCTCAGTCTTCAAAGTGACATTTTTGCTCTTCAACACTTAAAAAGATGTTTTGCAGCAGATTTACCCAGTGCAATGATTTCTTCACTGCTGTTTCCATGAGTATAGATTGTGGATCCAAGTGAAATGAAATCCTTGACAACTTTATCAACTTTATCTCTCCCTTTATCATGATGTTGCTTATTGGTTCAGGTTTGAGGATTTTTGTTTTCTTCATGTTGAGCTATAATCCATGTTGAAGACTGTAGTCTTTGATCTTCATCAGTGATTCAAGTCATCTTCACTTTCAGCAAGGAAAGTTGTGTCATTTGCATATCACAGGTTGTTAAATAGTCTTCCTCTAATTCTAATGCCATGCTCTTCTTCATATAGTCCAGTTTCTCAGATTATTTGCTCAGCATACAGATTAAATAAGTATGGTGAAAGGATATAATCCTGACACACACCTTTCCTGATTTTAACCATGCAGTATCCCCTTGTTCTGTTCAAACAACAGCTTCTTGATCTATGTACAGTTTTCTCATGAGCACAATGAGGTGTTCTGGAATTCCCATTATTCTCAATGTTATCCATAATTTGTTATGATCCACACAGTTGAATGCTTTGCATAGTCAATGAAAGAGGTAAAAATTTTTCTGGTACTCTTTGCTTTCAGCTAAGACCCATCTGATATCAACAATGATATCCCTTGTTCCACATCCTCTTCTGAATCCAGCTTGCATTTCTGGAAGTTTCCTGTCAATATACTGCTGTGACTATATTTGAATTACCTTCAGCAAAACTTTACTTGCATGTGATATTAATGATATTGTTCTATAATTTCCACATTCTACTGAACCGTCTTTCTTTGGAATGGGCACAAATATGGATCTCTTCCAGTCGGTTGGCTAGGTACCCATCTTGAAAATTTCCTGGTATAGATGAATAAGTGCCTCCAGAGCTGCACCTGTTGTTGAAACATCTCAATGGGTGTTCTGCCAATTCCTGAAGGCTTGTTTTGCACCAATTCCTTCAGTGCAGTTTGGACTTCTTCCTTCTGTATCATTAGTATTTGGCCTAGGTTTCAAAATTAATGTCATTTTATATGGACAAAAACATTGTATTATACATTCTGTAGCATTGTGTCCCATTTGTATATAAGCATAATGGAGCTTTTTATATGCCCGTTTGACAGATAAGAGAATTGAAGCAAAGTGGCTAATTAAATAATTTGTCTAAGACTGAATACTTAGCAGACCCAGGATTTGTACCCAGGTTACTCTCACACCAAAGCCATTTCTTTTCACTATATCACTCTGTCTCTCCCCTAAAAGGGGAAGGCCCTTTTTAGGCATTAACAAAACAAAACAAAACAAAACAAAATAACCCATTGCTATTGCACTGATTCTAACTTTTGGTGACCCCATGTGTTACAGAGCAGAACTGCCACATAAGATTTTATTGGTTGCAATCCTTTTGGAAACAGATTGCCAGCCCTTTCTTTCATGGCACTGCTGGGTGAGTTCAAACTGCCAGCTTTATCTTAATAGTCAAGTGCAAACCATTTTTCCATCCAGGGACCTTCTTAAAGGTAAATTCAAGACATTGTTAATATCATTTAACATTTGGGAGAAAAAAGATAACCAAAAATCAGAGAAGTTATACTTAATTATCACTCAATGTATTGCTTTTGCATTCTGTGCATGGAGCAGGCTGAGAAATGAGAAGGGACTATGAATCTGAAATGGAGATACAGTGGAGACAGAGATGAGAGGTGGTGAGTTATTGTATTACAAAGAAAAAAAAGAATAACAAACTTATTTCTGAGTAGCAGAAATTGCTCTGTTTAAATATTTGCTTCCTGCACTAAAAATTATATACATATCACATGATTTTTTCCAGGTTTAAAATTAAAGAGAGATTATTTCCAGAGGCTGAATCACAGGAATTTTAGGTCCTTCTATGCCACGTGTTGTCTGAGACCAGCATCTTTGGCTTCACCTGTGAGCTTGTTAGAAACACCAACTCTTGGGCCCCATTGGGACCTGAGTCAGGGTGTGCGTTTTAATGAGATCCCAGCTAACTTACATGGCCATTAAAGTCTCAGAAAAATTGATTTAGGCCAAACACTGTTAGTGTAGACAAAGAGCAAAAGGCATGAAGCTGGGCAAGGGGTTTGTGATCTTACATATTCTTTTCCTTTTTTTTTACAAGAAAATTGAAGTTCCTGGAGTATCCTGAGTACTTTTTTTTTATGAATGAACAGACAATGGACAAATCACTTGAATTGCCATAGAAGTCTGAATTGGACTGTGGCAAGGAATGGGAATGTGAGGTGGTGGGGGAGAATGTTTATTGTAAATAAAGTCACTAAACCATCCCTGTCAGTTTGTCATACTGTGGTAGTTTGTGTGTGGCTATGATGTTGGAAGCTATGGCACCAATATTTCAAATACCAGCAGAGTCACCTATGGTAGACAAGTTTCAGTGGAGCTTCCAGACTAGGAAGAAAGGCCTGGCAATCTACTTCTGAAAATTAACCAGTGATAATTTTATGGATCACAACAGAACATTGTCTGGTGTAGTGCTGGAAGATAAGCCCTTAAGGTTGGAAGGCACTCAAACTACACAACGGTCACTATGGATTGGAGTATGCTAATGATCTTGAAGATGATGCACAACTGGGTAACATTTTATTCTGTTGTACACAGAATCACCATGAATGAGCACCAACTTGATGGCAACTAATAACACAAATGATAAAAAAGAAAAGTATGTATTAAAAGGGATCATAACATTTAATTCAGTCCACTATTTACCAGGTACAATTTAATTAGCCAAGGTGAACTTGAGGGAAATATTGAAAATTCAGCTTAAAAAATGGTCTCTCATATGTTATATATATTACGAATAAAACAAAAATAACACATTGTAGATTTCTCTTGTAAAAGCCATTCTGTATTTTACAAAGGTCAATTTACCTTCAGTGTGCTGAGGAAGCAGGAAAGAGGTATCCTGCACCTTGCTTCACAGGTGAGGAAACCATTAGTGGGGCAGGTGATGGTTCTCTTAGCCTCCTGAGTCTTTGTTAGATTACATTTCCTGGCAGTTTGTCATCCCCATTTAGAACTTTTGCACTCTTGGCAGAACATTGAACTGAGAGTGATTTGTGGAAGTGTAAGGCAGGGATAAAAGGAGCACTGGTAGCACAGTGGTTAAGAACTTGGCTGCCAATGGAAAGATCTTCAGTTCAAACCTACCAGCCACTCCCAGGAGAAAAATGTGATGATTTGCTTCTGTAAAGGTTAAAACAAAACACCCACTGCCATCAAGTCAATTCTGTCTCATAGTGACCCCCATTGGGTTTACAAGGCTGTAAATCTTTCTTTCTTTTTTTTTTTAAATTGTGATTTGGGTGAAGGTTTACAGAGCAAATTTACTTTACATACAGCGGTTCACATATACTTTGTCTCATAACATTGACCACAGTTTACCACAATGCAACAACTGCCCTCCCACTTCCTCCCCATAGTTACCTCTTTCCTGTGTCCATCTGTCCATGCATTCCTGCCCCCTGAGCTGTCTCCCTGTACATAAGCAGCCCTTCTTTCTCCCATGATTGTTCTCTCCAAGGAGTGTATCTAACTAAGGTAAATGTTCAACTCATATGCCTGTCTTTTGTTTGGCTGGAAACCACAGGTGTGGGTTCAATTCCAGACCTGAAGGGCAGCTAGGGGCCATAGTCTCAGTGGTTCTACCAGGCTCTACTGGACCAGCCAATCTGGTCACCTTTCTTTTTTTTCCCCTCCAAATGATTTTGAGTTTTGTTCCACATTGTTCTCCCTCTCTATCAAGGATCTCCTACGTAGATCCCCTTCCAAGTGGATGACAGTGGTAGCCGGGCACCATCTAGTTCTTCTGGTCTCATAGTCGTATAGGCTGCAGATCAGATGGTGTATGGTGTACCAGTCGCTAGGACTAATTGTTTCCATGAATTTTGGTTTTCTTCATTCTTCTTTGCTCTGGACGAGGAAAGACCCATTTTGTTGCATCTAGATGGCAGTTTGCTAGCTTTTAAGATCCCAGTTGCTATTCGCCAAAGTAGGAGGTGGAACAATGTTTTGTATAGTATGTTATGCCAATTGAGCTTGTTGTCCCCTGTGACTATGGTCCCAAGCCTGCAGGTTCAACTACTCGGTCCCTCTGGGTAGCTGGCTGTGACCACAACCTTCCCCTTGTCAGCTCTACTATACACCTGGGAATTCTGATCATTCACATAAACTTATAGGACCATTGCCTGTAAGGCTGTAAATCTTTAAGAATTAGATAGCCTCATCTTCCTCCTGCAGAACAGCTAGTAGGTTTGAACCACCAACCTTCTGGTTAGCAGCCAAATACCTTACCTACTATGCCACCAGACCTCCTTTCTGTAAAGGTTACAGCCTAGAAAACCCTAAGTGGCAATTCTGCTCTGTCCTGTAGGGTCACTATGAATTGGAATCAACTCAATGGCACCAGATTTTAAGGCAGAGAGACAAAGATTCAGAAGAATTCACAGCATTTAGCTATGGTCTCTGACCTAAAAGAAATAGCCCTCCAGGTTCAGGAGTGTATGAAGAATTTACACTGTATCAATCAATTCATCAACATGTGTTATTAAGCACACAGTCTATAAACATCTCCATGCAGTATACCAAAGTGCAAACCAGTAATGCTTTCCCTCCAGGATTTAAAAATCTGCCTTATATGGAGCTTTGGGTGATGCTTCAGTAGGAGGGAGCATAGAATAAGACACTGCCTATATTTATGGCTTGACAGTGGATGAAGCACATTCAAGGTCAGAGGGAGGTCATCAGTTTTCCCACTTTCCAAACCAGCTAACCAGTTGGCATTGAGTTGACTCTGAAGCATGGAAACTCCATGTACATCTAAATAGAACTATGCTCCATAGGGCTTTCAATTGATTTTTCAGAAGTAGATCATCAGGCCTTTCTTCTTTTTCCATTTTAGGGCTCTGGAAACAGATTTGGGCAGGTTTAATGATTCACCCAAAGTCATTCCTGCTAGTACATTGGAAGAGCTGAAAATAAAACCCAGGTCTTCCATTGCATAATTCCATGAGGAAGGGTAACCCAGATGATGATGATGATGATGGTACTGATGATTGTGGTGGTGGTGGTGGTGGTGATAAGAGGAGAGATGAGAAAGGGAGTGCTAGGACTGCTCTTCCTTAAACAAAGGACATTCCTCTCACTCCTCTCATCAGTCTTTTTTTTTTTTTTCTGGATGAAGAAGAAATGTGAGTAACTTGAAGGGACCAAAAAGGAGGACAAAAAAATGAAACCAAACCAGGGTATCCCAACATGATCTTAGCACATGTAGGACTTCCCAGAACTCCATGCAGTGGATGTTAAGTGAACACTCCTCATTGTAGCCCACAACTGAGGTTAAAAGAAATCAGGAGCTTCACTAAATGCATCTGGCAAGCATTTCGTCTTCCCTTAAATAAAATAAATTCCCTTAATAAAGCCAATGGAAGCAGGGTTGGTGGCGGGGGTGGGGGGTGGAGAGGGTGTGTATGATTTATTGCAGAGCAAGGAGAGGGCCTTGATGGCTCTGCACTATCTATTTAGAACTGCTGGGTCTAAAACCAAGTTGTCCATTGGTTTCTTTTTTTGTGCCAATCTTACATTTTTTAAAAAATATAACTTTTATGAATATCATCTTTAGTGCTATAAGCACAGGGAAGTATAAGTTAATTCTACAGTAAAGTGATTATTAAATCCATTAGTCATATACAGGGAATCCATAATTAACTTATTCTCCAGCATCAAGTAAATGATTCTACTGTGTGCTTTAAGAAAGCAATTGTTCACTAATATGCAAAATACAGCAGAACTATTAGATCATAAAGCTATGCAATCTTATAATTAAATTATAAATTTTACATATTTTAATAATGTGCTTTATATACTTTAATTGTTTTCTACGCAAGATTAAAAGGAGGTGCCATGGTTTTTCTCAGACATATTATATCTTGACCTGAACTGTGCAATACTTAATAATAATTGATGAGTATCTACCAGGGATGACAGCAGTCTTTCAGCAGCATCAAATAATTCTTTGGATTATTGCTGAGGACTAAAATGAGGATATGCATTAGTTTTAAGTGGTCACAGCTATACCCTTGGGCTTTCTTTTGTTTTCTCTCCTTTTGCTTGTTACAACAACCACAGGCATCCACAGTCTCTCTTCCCAAGCCTGGAGAATGGGCTGGCCCTCATTCCTTCTGCCTTGGCTGCATATGTGGGTAAAGGCAACACACACATTAAATACTCTTCGGGGGACTTATGCACCCATACGAGCAATCTATTGTTGTTATTGTATTTTGGATTAAATAATGATGCCATTCTTTTCTCTGTGTGCAATTAAATGTGTTTGAAAGACCTGGGAAATACCACCCATCTGTGTTGTGGGGGTTGCCTCTGTAACCTTCTGTTTTTCAAATCTTGATTGCTGCAAGGGGAACTGGAGTGTTGGTTTCCTTTCTCTCCCTTCACTGCCAGCCAAGCTTTCTCTCAGATGGTTACAGGATTCCAGGCTGCTTTCCAGTTTTCATAAGTAACATTGTACTGAGGATGCCCTCCAAACAAGCTAAAGAAGTAGTTCATTCATTCCTTCCCTATTCAACACTTATGAAGGGTTTACCAAGTGCCTGGCTGTGAGCTTGATGTTGGAGGTGCAAAGACAAAAATGATGAGGCTTCTTTACCTAGGTCCAAGGAGGTCAGTGTACACAGGATGCTCAGGATCACCAAAGAGGCTCACCCAGCCCCAGCTAGGATGGGGATGCTTCTTGGAGGGGTGCCTTTAGTCTGAGTCTTGAATGACAAATAGGAGTTAGCCAGGTGAAGTATAGAGAAGGGTAGGCAATCCAGGTAGAGAGGGTAATGAAAGAATGTTAGTCTTGAGTATGGCTGGAGTGTGATGTGCAAGGTGGTGGGGGAAGGAAGTGACACAATGGTGGCACTGAAAGGTCAGTAGGAGGCTTGACCTTGGAGGGTCTTGTGAGTCATGCTAAGAGCTTACTTGGCCTTTATCTTGAGGCTGAGGGGAACCACTGAAGAATTCTTCACTGGGTAATGGTAGAATCAGATTTATTGTTTGTTTTTTTTTAAATAGACTTTAGTTTTTAGAGCAGTTTTAGGTTTACAGAAAAATGGTACGGAAAGTACCAATAACCCATTGCCATCCAGTCAATTCTGACTCATGGCGACCCTGTGTGTTACAGAGTAGAACTGTTCCACAGGGTTTTCTTGGCTGTAATCATTACAGAAGCAGATTGCCAGGCCTTTCTTCTGCAGTGCTGCTAGGTGGGTTAGAAACTACCTTTAGGTTAGTCAAACACAAACTATTCATGCCATCCAATACAGAGTTTCCACATACCCGCTTTTTGTTCTGTATACTGTTTTTTATTACTAACATCTTGCATTCCTGTGGTACATTTGTCACAGTTGATCAATCAAAATTGATACATTATTTTTTTAAACTAAAATTCATAGTTACATTAGAGTTTACTCTTTGTGTTCTATGGGTTTTGACACCACAGGATGTTTTGCACATTTTTTCTGTAAACCTAAAAAAAATCTTGGCTTCAGTTTAGATTAACATACGTTTACCACGTCATGATCACATTCTCCACATTTACAATGTAACTGTGATGTTCCAAACAAAAAATGAGAAAAGATAAACAATAACAATCCCTCCTCCTTCAACAGCTTCATGCTGTTTCTCCAAGCGTGGTCCATGGGCTTTCCACCAGCATTTCTGGTGCTGAACAAAATTACAGTGAACTGGGTGTGTGAATGCTCGGAGCAGAGTGAGGGAAACCCAGCAAACTTCAGGAGAGATGAGGCCTCAGCTGGGCTCTAAAGTCTAGGTCTTGACTTTAGAAAGCTATGGAAAAGGAGTGATAGGAAGTGTAAGAGTAGGTGCTACAATGTTCTCCCTAAAGAGTTGGTCACATTTGTTACATTACCCACAATAGAGCTGTTGGGGGAGAGCTAAACTCGTGACAAGAGGAAAATGCCTGAAGAACTAAGACCTCCTTACTTGGACCCACCCACTATCCAAATGGAATTTGACTTCCCAGAATTGGCTGACAGAGCAAGAGCCTGTTTAATTTGTGAGTTCTGGACACAAAATCGTTGTGTGTGGCAGCTCTGATATTGGCAGATGGGAGATTTAGCTCTGTCCTGTTTATATAACAGCAGTTGATAGATAGTGATTTCATAGTTGGATATTTATGAGAGGTTTCATTTCAAATAATATAGTTTTGGCCTGTGGCAATGCTAAGGCTCTTACCCATTATTACTGAGAAGCTAAATCTTTAGGATATTGTTAACTATAACTGCAGGGTCTGTTTGATCTACCCAGAAGAACTGGAAAAGTTAATATTTTTTCAAAGCAATGAAAGCTTTATTATAAAAAGTCTCATTAGGAAGTTATCTGTCCCTAAAACATATAGGGAATCAGAAGGTCAGGTATGGAAAAAGGCAACTTTTCATACTTTTTTTTTCACCTTATGACTTCTATCACATAACAAGGTAATTAAAAAAGGGGGGGAGTCTCCTGCTTTCCATTATAGAAGCTGAACACCATGCCGTGACCTCCAGCCAGGTCCTAGCTCTGAGGTGAGAGGTAATGTCCATTCTTCCTCCACTGTCGTTGGTATTGAGGCCTCCACTGATTTAGGGCTGTTCTTAGCCCTGTAAACTATCATCAAATAGTGGAAGTCCTCTGTTTCCCCAGCTGTGAAAGACTACTCCTATTTAATACTGAGTCATAGGGTGGCAGAAATAATTAATGCACTCAGCTGATAAGTGAAAGATTGGAGGTTTGAGTCCACCTGCTGAAATCATTTCTTTCAGGAGGATCTGTACAAGGCTGGTCTCTATGAAACAGAAGTTAAAGATATCCCACATTTCCAACTTTTCTAAACTGCTGTACCACTCCATCATCTTTAACATCAACTCCTTCTCTTCCCTTCAGTACTCTCTTTCCCATCTGAGGGTTCCATATTTCACTGTAATGTCTCACAGAACTCACAAACTCACTGCCAAGGAAATGGCTCATGTGGTGATGGAGGCTGGGAGGCTGGCAAGTCCCAAATCCATGGGTCAGGTGTTGGTCTGGAAGATTCTCCTCACATGGCTGCAGGGGCTGGTGAACCCAAATCAGCAGATCAGATGAATGGCTGCTGCCTCAAGTTCAGTAGTGAGATCCTGATGACCAAAACGTAGGATACAGTGTAAGAAAAAGCATCTTTGCCAGAACATTTACATAAAAACCAAACCAAACTCACTGACTGTGACTCATAGCAACCCCGTTTAGGTTTCTGAGGTGGTAAATCTTTACAGAAGTAGATTGCCTAGTCTTCCTTCTACAGAGTGGCTGGTGCTTCAAACTGGTTAGCAGTCAATGCCTTAGGCACGATGCCATCAGAGCTTATACCCTTAAGGAGACTAAAGGTGGTGACTTGAGTAACAGCAAGGCAGAACTCAAGATACATCCCACCCTAAACAACCTTCAAAAAACAGTGCAGTGCACTGCCATGGAGTCGGAACCAACTCATAGCGACCCCTCCTTGGGTTTCTGAGGTGGTATCACTACAGAAGTAGATAGCCCAACCTTCCTTCTGAGGAATGACTGGTGGGTTTGAACCACCAGCCTTCTGGTTAGCAGTCAAATGCCTTAGGCACTATGCTACCAGAGCTCCTAAACAGGCATAGAGGCTAGGATTTACAATACATCACAAAATGGAAGACTATGGCTAGAAGAGCCATATTAAGCAATCTACTTCACTACACCGCCCATAAGTACATTGGAAGAAAGTCCTGGCTAACTACTTCCAAAAAAACAGTCATTGGTAAGTCCTCAGGTAGTACAAACAGTTTGCACTCGGTTGATAACCTAAAGGTTGGCAGTTCGAACTCATTGTGTGGCACTGTGGAAGAAATAAGCCTGACAATCTTCTGCTGTAAAGATTATAGACAGGAAAACCCTATTGAGCAGTTCTACTCTATAACAGATGGGCACCTCTCCAAAGTCACAACCCAAAAACAAAATCAACCACAAATCAGCAACAAAAACAAAAACAAAAAACAGCCATTGAAAACCTGTGGAGAACAGTTCTACTCTGAACACATGGGCTTACCATGAATTGCAGTTGACTGGATGGCAACTAGTTTTGGGATATCTTCTGGATGCTGTGGATGTTAAATCTTTGTAATGTGATGGGGGATCCTTGATAGCTGAGGAAGTTACTTAGGTCTTGGAAAGATGGGTGTGTTGGGGTGTGTTTTGGTTATCTTGTGCCACTTTGACAGGAATATACCACAAATGGGATGGCTTGAACAAATAGGAGTTTATTCTCTTACATTTTTGGAGGCTAGGAGTCCGAGTTCAAAGTACCAGGTTCTGGGGCCTGGGTAAAAGCCCCTGGACCTTGGGCTTCAGCTCTGCCTCTTGCTCCCGGCCCACTAAAGCTAGAGGTTTTTGTTCACTCAGGCAGCAGCTGGTTGCTGAGGCTGACAAACCCAAGGTCTTGACAAGTGAAAAGGCACAGTCCTGACATCACCAAACAACATAGCAGGCCACTAATTCAAGTCCAGAAAAAGTCCCAAGATCTGCAAGGCAAGGCAGGCAATAGAGTCCACCATGGAGTTAATTACCAATTTCACCATGGGGAATAACTCCATCCAGCTGCCCAGCCACTCAGCCAGGCCCAGCCAAGTTGACACACAGACTTATCTACCCCAGGGTGATACAAAGACCCATTAAGGATGGATACTGGGAATGAACAGAGATGTAAGATGTCACTACAGCTTTTCTCAAAGAGATGTTGGATGATACCAAAGGGCCAGAGTCATAGGGCCACTCTTGGTGGGGGTGACAGAGTAAAAGGTAAAGTGGTTGCAGAAAAATGGGGCTTTAATTTTTTGGGGCAAATTAGGACATTTACTAGAATAGATAGCAACCTCTTACTCTTACAGAAGGCTGTTGAGAGGTATTGTACCTGGTTATTTGGGAAAGAAGGAGGAGGAGGGCAGATCGTAATTTACAAGTGTACAAGTCACCATATGTATTGTGTACTTCTTTAAAAATGCACTCCACTAATGGGGAGCTCCCACCACCATCTCCTGTGCTGAACTCTTGTATAAACCATGTCAGGTACGTGCTGTAGACTCTGCTTCCAGATGCCACAGGGGTCAATTTGCTTGGCCCAGGCCACTATGTTGAGCTCTGGTGGTGCAGTAGATAAGGCATTTGACAGCTAACCAGAAGGTCAGTGGTTCAAATTCCCCAACCACTCTGTGAAAAGAAGATGGGGTGACATACTTCCATAAAGATTTACAGCCTCAGAAACCCAATGGGGGTTGCTATGAGTTGAAATCAACTTGATGGCAGTGAGTGTGTTTGTTTGTTTGTTTTTTAAATAAAATCTAGCTCTTTTTTTTCATGTCTTTCATGCCTTATTAATTATGTTTTAGAAAGGGTCATTTTCTTGTTACAGTCAGCATTTCTTAAATACTTATGCTATTGAAGTATATTTGGCTCAAATTCTGTTTCTTGCCATTTTAGGCCTAGAGAATCTAATTCAGCATTTCCTAAAGTGTGTTCCATAAAATATCCATGAGATACTCTTATAGATATTGCTCACATTAATATATTTTACTCTATTGTCAAATAAATTTGGGACACGTTGGAGGTTGTATCCTACCCTTAAACATTCATAATGTACACTAGCATATTAAAAGCTCAGAGAAGTCAGGCAGCAAAGAAAGGTCATTAACTTTATTTATTCCAGTATTTTCCAAAATTCTTTGATGAGAAATGCCTTATCCCCAGATGGTCTAGCCAAAGTCATGCTTTAAGAAACATGATAATGTTATAGCAATATGTTATATTTGTTGAGGCACTGTTATGTGCAGGGTATCGCTTTATGCAGATATGTTTTAGTTTATTTTATCTTCATAACAAACCAGAGAAGTAAAAGATGAAGAAACAGAAGCACAGAGAGGGACATGAACTTGACCAAGAAGACACAGCTAGTAAATGTTGTAAGCAAGACTGAAACCCAGGCATTCTGACTGTAAACATGCTTGGGGAAATACTATTTTCATCTCTAGGGGCAGCGTTTCACTTAGATTTCTAAACTCATGGAATATATTCATTCACTCAAGCAATGTTTATTGGATGCTTTTTATGTGGAAGTTATTGGTCTAGGTACTGTGGCTACACAATGGACAAAAGCAGACATACTTGCCTGTCTGAAGTGTAAATCTCATGGAAGGACAGAGAGTAAACAAGATATGATTCAAATAGGTGTAAATTTATACATGTGATCAAAGTATGGGGCTTTTAAAGAAAAACATGCATTTATTTCTATAGCTTATAAAACATAAGGACATGACCTGGTCAGGGAAGGAGAGAAAGCTTCCTGAGGCATTGAAAAATAAGTCTAAACATAAGTCCGTAAGGACCCAGCCCTGTGGGTGATAATTGGGGAAAGCTTCAGAAAGAATTGTTTCAGTTTTTCTTATTAGAAACTATGGATGGTGAAAATTGTTAAGTATGCAGCTGCTAACTGAAAGGTGCCTCAGAAGAAAGGCCTGGTGATCTACTTAAAAATCAGCCATTGAAAACCATGTGGAGCACTGTTCTACTCTGATATACGTGGGAGCAGAGGGGGGATGTGTGGGCACCATGAATAGGAGTCAACTCGAAGGCAACTGGAAGAAGTGGAACTTTATATGGCACTAGCCCTAGGTCAAAAGGAGCTCTGGAGGTACAGTGCCTAAGGCATTTGACTGCTAACCAGATGGTTGGCAGTTCAAACCCACCAGTTGCTCTGGTTTGAATCCACCCAGGGGTGCCATGGAAGACAAGTTCTGACAATCTGAGTCCATGAAGATTATGTTGTTGTTGTTGTTGTTAAGTGCCGTTGAGTCGTTTCCGACTCATAGCGACCCCATGCACAGCAGAACGAAACATTGCCCGATCCCGCGCCAGCCCCACAATCCCTGCTATACTCGAGCCCATCATCGCAGCCACTGTATCAATCCATCTCCCTGAAGGCCTCCCCCTCTTTCGTCAACCCTCCACCCTACCAAGCATGACATCCTTCTCCAGGGAATGGTCCCTTCTTACAACATGATCAAAATAGGTGAGACGAAGTCTGGCCATTCTTGCTGTAGTCCATTTAATTTAAGAAAATCCTATGGAGCAGTTCTACTCTGTAACACATGGGGTTACCATGAGTCAGAATAGACTTCACAGCAACTAACAGCAACTATAACAAATGTGTGCCATTCTTCATTTATTCAGAAGTAAATATTGTAAGGTGTTAGCTTTACAAGGGGACAGCTGCATTTTATCCAGGATTAAATCATAAACAAGACTGAAGACAGGGTGAGGGGGGCGGATTACCTTGAGCAGTTTTACCCATTTCAGTTCTGCATACATGCCAGGCTGCTATTTTATTTTCAGTGATACTACTGAAGACTAGTTTTGTTTGTTTGTTTGTTTTTAGGAAGACTTTGGGAATGTTGGAGATGAGGGCTAAAATTTTATAACTTAAAAATAAGAAATTTGAGAGATTAGTATATTAATTAAATATTCTACAGACTCTACGTTCAGACACTTGCCAGGACCAATTTACCACTTAAACTGGCCTAGCCGTTTGGCATTGATGAATAGTGACCCCATGTGGATCATACTAGAACTGTGCTCCAGAGGGTTTTCAGTGGCTGATTTGTTGGAAGTAGATCACCAGGGCTTTCTTCTGAGGTGCCTCTAGGTGGACTTGAACTTCCAATCTTTCGGTTCTAAGTCAAGTGTTTCATCGTTTGCACCACCCTGGGAATCCATTTTAACTGGTAGGGAAAATCAAATGGGCTTTATTTTAGGATGTCTGACTAGGCTTCAGTGTTAGCTAAGCCCAACGAAGAGCAACTGTTCTTGAAAATAGAAATCTGGTGTTTAATACCCACTCTTTGCTTTTAAGGCCCTTTTAAATCAAGAGATGCAGAGCTATTGGGTGCCAACAAAAACTAGTTAAACCAGAAACTGTGAATTCTTACCAATAATGTGTCTTTTTATTGTACAGCAACTTAACAACAAAAGTTCCAGTAAAAAAAAAATGGCTAACATTTAGTGAGTACACAACAATATGTCAGGTATTGTGATAAGTGTTTTACACACATTGTGTTATTCAGTCTCTGAGGCTCTTTTTCCTGTTTTATAGAGAAGTAAGCAAGCTTCAGAGAGGTTAGATCGGGTCACAAAACTAACTGGTAATGGGTAGAGTCAGGTCTCAAATGCAGGTTCACTTTGGGCAAAGCCATAGCTCCTAACATCCCCAGTATATGACTTGAACAATGGTTAAGTGCTCAACTGCTCACCAAAAGGTTGGCTGTTCGAAACCACGCACAGCTCCATAGGGGAAAAAGACCTAGCGAACTGCTCTTATAAAATTACAACCTAGGGAACACTATTGGCAGTTCTACTCTGTCCTGTAGAGTTGCTATGAGTCAGAATTGACTTGATAGCAAACAATAATAGCAACAAGTTTGCTTTTGCTTATCACCCTTGTGAGTTACTGGCTTTGGATATAGAAAAGTTCAGTGGGTTTCTAAGAGAGGAAAGTAAAGGAGACATATTTTTATTACTGTTGGCATTTCTTTCATTCCTATTATTATCTAACTCTGATCCAGAGACTGACCCCGAGACTTTTAATAACTTGTACATGGGAAACAGTATGGTTTAGTGGATGAAGCCTGGGTCCTAAGGTCAAATAAGACCTGGGTTCAAATCTCAGTTCTACCACTCACCAACAGTATAACCTTGAACCAGCCCCTTAAATGTCTTTGAGCCACTGTTTACTGATCTGCAAAATGTGTTAATAAGAACTACTTTTTAGTATTGTCATTAAGATGGGAGACTGGTTTCTCATAGGTAGGTTAGGTGCCTAGTGCATGGCTGACACTTAATAAATTGTAGCTATTAAGTGGAATCTGTCCTTGGATGTGGTGGTGACTCGTAACACCAAGTCTACCTAAAATATTTGAAGAAGCAACATGAGGAAACCACTGATGAACTGCATTGTGGTGATTATTCTTAATATTTTCCCCCCAGAAAATGGAATACAAATTATTTTATGCCTGTTTTTTATTTGAAAAATATTATAACACTTTGAACAAAGTTCTGTGATAGTGTAGTGCTTACCATAGCACTGTATGCTTTTCTGATAAAGATATAACTTTATTGCCTTTATGTACTCTCCTAGCTAATACAGTAAGCAAATGAGAAATAATTTTGAAATACCTTTACTACCATTTATAGTGTCAGAACATACAACTTACCGTTAAAAATGCAAAAGATTCATTGCAATGGAAGGCACTGCTTATACATACAAATGCATTTTTTAAGACAATTCACCTGTGCAGTGCTGAGTGGATTCACGATCTGAGCTCTTCCACCTCTGCAGAAATGAAATAGAATTTGCTTGCCAACTGTGTTCTGGGAGCAGCTGGCCAGGTCAAAGATACATTTTGTGGGCAGGATGCCAGCTTGCGGAATGTCCTTTGCAGGGACTTTTAGAGGAAACAAGTGAAAAGCTAGGTTCTGTCGGCTAAAGAACGACTTTAAAAAGTCCTTTCTGGGGAAGAATGATCTGATTTGGTTACAGAGATTTCAGAGATACTCTACTTTGAATTTCCATGGCTAGAACAGTCCAGGTAGATTGAGAAAGGTCTTCAAGACATAGGCCTTAGATAAGGCCATTGAACATTGATGAGATTGTGCCTTTTTGTTACACTGTGGATGCTGGAATATTGTGGCACTGATTCTGGATGGGCAGTATATGAAGCTGCTTGCCCAGAATCATTTGAGTGATGAGATGAGCAGAAATAATGCTGGGCTTAGGGACATAGGTTCTAGTCCTGGCTGTGCCCTATGTCTGATCTTGGACAAATCCTTTGATGTCTCTGATCTTTACATCATGTTAGCTGGTTGGACTTCAGATGTGCTGAAGCCATCCTAATTCTAATTTTCTAGGATTCTGTAATATGTGCATAATCATGTATCAAATTAATCAGGATCTGAGCAATTCCACTTCTAGGTATATACCTGAAAGAATTAAAAAACAGGAACACAAACATACATGTTCACTAATGTTTATAGCAGCACTATTCACAATAGCCAAAAAACAGAAATAGCCTAAATACCCATTAATAGAGGAATGGATAAATGAAATGTGGTTTATATGAACAAAAGGAACTCTGGTGGTGTAGTGATTAAGGCATTTGACTGCTAACCAAAAAGTTGGTGGTTCAAACCCACCAGTCACTCCGTGGAAGAAAGAAGAGGCAATTTGCTTCAGTAAACATTTACGGCCTTGGAAACCCACTGGGGGTCACTATGAGTCAGAACTGACAAGATGGCAGTGAGATTGATATACATACAGTGGGATATTAATCAGCCATAAAGAGAAATGAAGTCTTGATACGTGCTATGAAATGGATGAACCTTGAAAATATTATGCTGAGTGAAAAGTCAGACACAAAAGGACAAATACTGTACAATCCAACTTATATGAACTATCTAGAGCAGGCAAGTGTATAGAGACCAAAGTTTATTAGTAGTTACCAGGGATGGGAGTGAGGGAGGGGGAATGGAATGTTAGAGGACCATGAACTTCTGTTAAAGGTGATGGAAAAATCAGGAGTGGTTAATGGTGATGGTTAAGCAACATGATGAACATAATTAAAGTCACTGTACATGTGAAGATTGGAGAAATAGCAAATGTTTCGATACCTATATTTTTACCACAATAAACAAAGGAAAAAAAACTAATTAGGATCCAGTTAGACTGCACATTTCTAATATTCTTCTACAATTATAACCTCAATAACCTTACCACAACTCTGTGAGGTAGGAAAGGGCAAATATTTTTGTTCCATTTGACATATTGGGAGACTGAGGCAAAAAGATTAAGTTACTGGCAGAGCCCAGAATTCTCTCCCTCTTTCTTTCTTTTTTTTTTTTTTTTTGTTCATAGCCCTTTAATTTGTTGAGGAAATGCTACTATGATTCTTGATTTAGCAGCACCCATACTTTTTTTTAAGAAGCTCTGGTGCCGTAGTGGGTAAGGCATTTGGCTGCTAAACAGTAGGTCAGCAGTTCAAACCACCCACTAGCTGCTCCACTGAAGAAAGATGGGGCAACACTTCTGTAAAGATTTATAGCCTTAGAAACCCAAGGGGGGTTGCTATGAGTCAACACTGACTTGATGCCAATGAGGTTTTTTTTTTTTTTTAATACTTTTGTTCTCAGAGTTATATTTTTATTTGTTGTTTTGTTCTGTACTAGATATATAGATAAAGTTTTCTACATTATTTTCTGTCAGTAGTTATGGTATAGTTTCTTTGTGGTTGTAGTAATATGGATATTATCCTTCTAGGGTTTGTCTCCTCATCAGAGAAAAAAGAGAGCTTTTTGGCTCTTTTCAGCATGAGTGATAATTTTTAAGGTGAGTTTTTATGCTGAGGAGGACCCAGTGGGCCTAAAGAAGTATATAAACGGGATCCAAATCTTTAGTGCCAGGTGCTTCTTTCTCAGATTCACAAAAGCAATTCCCCAGGTCTGAACTCCATCCTCTCTGGTGGCTCAATGAAAGCTAACCAATCTGATGCTTGTGTAGATAACAGTCCCATGGACTGGCATGGTAAAGAGTCCCATGGTAAACATCCAATGTCAAACCCATGAGGTTCTCAATGAGATCAACCAAACCCTGAGGGAACTTCTGACTTGAACTTTCTTATATCTTGAAAGTGATTTGAATGACCATAAGTGCCTGAATATGTCATCAGGCTATCATAAGCATCATCACAGTAGCAAGATGGAGATAGTATTGTCAGCCATGTACATGATGAAGAGGTTCATGGGAGTCTGTTTGAGGGAATCCAAGGCAATGTCCTAAAAATGCTTTTCCACCAGGATCCAGTCTATCTCCTGCATGCTGGTTATCAGGCTTGTCCAAGGAACTGACTGGGTACAGAGTTTCCCTGGCCACTGCTGTGGTTGCTTCGCCCCCTGCTGCCTCCTCCAGGCCTGCTAAGCTCAAAGGCTCACTTGAAGCATTGGTGTCTGTTGACCACCAGCCCCCTTGGGCCATCATATAATCGTTGTCTCCCAAAGCCTCAAAGCCTCTTTTTCCAAAGCAACTCCCTGACTGTAGGCCCTACCAGTGCCCCCTCAGTGCCCAGATCTCTTGATTATCATTCCTGAGCTCCTGCACTAAATTGAACTGGATTAGTCTTTTGGGATAAATGTGAAAGGGTGTGCAACTGGATTCTCAGTTAAAAAAAAAAAGAAGATAATTTGATAACATGCTAAAATACGTTGTTGTTGTGTGCCGTCGAGTCGGCCCCGACTCATAGCGACCCCTCCTTGGATTTCCGAGGCAGTATCACTACAGAAGTAGGATTGCCCAACCTTTCTTCCGAGGAGTGGCTGGTGGGTTTGAACCGCCAGCCGTCTGGTTAGCAGGCAAGTGTCTTAGCCACTATGCTACCAGAGCTCCCATAGGAATAGATAAAGCAAAGTTCTGTTTTCCCTTGTTACATATTTGCCTTCAAATCCCTGTGTGAAATGGATTAGAATGTTCTGTTAGCATTTAAGAAATGTACAAACCCAGAAAAGGTACATTCTCATATTCTTTTAAATGGATAATTTCTCCTGGGACTTCTTTACATTCCCAAAATTCACTCTATTATTACAGGCTCAGGTTTGTGGCTTTAAATGCCATGGCATCAGAGTCTAACTTTTATTGGTAATATTTGTGGTTATCACTTTCCACTGTCATTCTTCTCATTTCCTTTACTTTGTTCTGTAGATATGATTTGATTTATGAATGAGGGCTTTTTGAGTCTTCAAGATATATTTTGGAGAATTGGTTCAATAACTTGTTATTGAAAAGCAAAATCCATCAGGGACATATTTGTCTATTTCCTCTAAAAAAAAAAATCTCTCGTAGAGACCAAGTGTTTATTCATCAGTCATGCCACCTTTCTGTATGTTATAAGGACTTATCCACTTTTTTTTTGTTGTTGTTGTTTAATATGTCCATAAAAGCATTCAACCTAAAAAGCCAGCTTCTAAAATTTAGAAATCAAACAAGTGTTTTAACCCACAAGATAATAGTTATAAGTCAGATTTTCCACCATCTGTCTATTAGTTTGTTGTACTGTAGTGGCTCATGTTGTGATGCTGGAAGCTATGCCACCATTATTTCAAATATCAGCAGGGTCACTTATGGTCACGTATGGACAGGTTTCAGTGGAGTTTCCAGGCTAATACAGACTAGGAAGAAACGCCTGGTGATCTACTACCAAAAGTCAGCCAATGAACACCCTATGCTTCATAATAGAACATTTTCTGATGTAGTGCTGGGAGATGATCCCTTTAGATTGGAAGGAACTTAAAATACACAATAGTAGCTACAACAATGAACTCAAGCATACAGTGATAATGAGGATAGCACAGGACTGGTACATGGAGTTCTGTGAGCTGGAGCCAACTTGATGTTAACAGACAACAATCTCCACAACAATTCAGATTCTGGCTAAACTTGCAAGACCTCTGCATTTGGTGCAGATGTAGAATAAGTTGGTGGGCCAGACAGCAAGAGGCTGTAAGAATGAGAAAGGTGTTGGAGTTGAGAGATGTCCTTTCATGCCCCTTCTCTGATATTCTCATATGTCTCAAGTGAGTCCTCTCCCTTTTCTACTCTAATGAGAGTTCTTAATGAGACTTTTGAGACTGTACCCTTGACCTCCTTAAGAACTACCTATGAAGCACCCAAACCAGTGGACCTTCTACTTATTGCAAAAGCCAAGCTCTCTGGTTACATGCTGCATCCCCATCTGCCTGACTCTTCAATTGCATGTTTATCAATGGATGCCTTTGTGCCACCTTGAGGCCATATCTGAAATAGAAATTGTCCTGTGCCTTCTTGGCACCAAATTATACTTTCAATGAGACAAAGGAAAAAGTTTGTTTTCTGTATGATCTATACATTATTCATACTCAATAATCATGTTCAGTTGGACCTTTTCCTTTCATGTAGCAGATACATTATTATTTTTCCCAGAAAATACGTTTTTCATATAGCTGTTCTCTTTTCCACCAAGGCATTTATTATCTGTTTTCTCATCTAGCTGCATGTCAGAAATATCTGGAAAGCTTTAAGAAATACAGATATTGAGTCCATAGGTCTGGGGTGAGGCCCAGAGATCTGTTGTCTACAAAACTCCATCAGTAAGTCATATGCTGAGCCAGATATGAGAGTCACTGGTCCAAGACATGAGTGTCAGGGGTCCTAAGACCACCCTCAGATTAGATGATTTTCTAAAGGGACTCACAGGACTGAGCATATAATCACACTCATAGCTATAATATGTTACAGCAAAAGGATACAAAGCAAAATCAGCAAAGGGAAAAAGCTCGTGGGATAAGTCTGGAGGAAATCAGGTACAAGCTTCCAAGAGTCTTCTCCCTGTGGAGTCATACAGGATTCCTCCAGCATTGCATTGTGACAAGTGATGTGTTGTCTATCAAGGAAGCTGATTAGAGACTCAGTGTCCAAGGTTTTTATTGGATGGCTGGTTATATAGGCACCCTCTGCCCAGCAAGAAGCACCTGTGGTGTGGTGGTTAAAGCATTCAGGTGCTAATCAAAAGGTCAGTAGTTCAAACCCACTAGCTATGGGAGAAAGATGAGGCAGTCTACTTCTATAAAAGGAGCTCTGGTAGCATAGTGCCTAAGGCACTTGACTGCTCACCAGAAGGCTGGCGGTTCAAACCCACCAGCCACTCCTCAGAAGGAAGGTTGGGCAATCCTACTTCCGTAGTGATACTGCCTCGGAAACCCAAGGAGGAGTCGCTATGAGTCGGGGTCGACTCGACGGCAAAACAACTACAACAACAACAACTTCTATAAAGATTTACAGCATTGGAAACCCTATGGGGGCAGTTCTTCTCTGTCCTATAGGGTTGCCATGAGTCAGAATCGACTCGATGGTAGTGGGTTTGGGTTTTGGGGCTCTGCCTAGTGTGTACCAAAGTTCCATATTCTCACAAGTAAAGCAGATGCAGATATTCAGCATGAATCTTTTTTTTTTTTTTTTGTATAAATAGTTTAGGCACAGTAAGCCACTCTTATCAATTAGAAATCCAAGTTCCTAGATGCTAGCCAAGGGACCAATCTTACAAACAGGGCTTTCTAAGGGTAGCAGTCTCAGGCCTGCTCTTCTATGCACAACATGTCAATTATGTTTCTGTTTTGGATAGGAGGTGAAACTTCCAGATGACAATGGAGATTCAGGTGATGAAATATAAAAACCTATTCCTTGAGGATTTTAGCAATATGATCACCTACCCTGACTTGAATAAGAAGTGGGCCTCAATCTCCAAGACCTTTCTAGTCCTTGGCTCTAGTCTGAGTTTAGCGCAGAATAAAGAACTGGCTTGAAGATGTCCTCAGAAATCACAGAGACAAGTGAATGCATTACTCATTCACTTTTTATGTCTGTTTCCCCTTGTTTCCCAAATAGAACTGCTTCTTCTCTAACTTGTGTAAGGCATAAGTATAAGTAGTGAGATTGGATGGTCAAGTCCCACTCCACATCCAAGTCACTGAAGGCTGTGAATCACATGCTTCCCATTCAAGTCTCTGAAAAGAGACTATAACCTCATGGGTAACCAGGAATATTCTTTAGCACACATTTTATGCTAGTTATGCTTTGTATGACCCTAAGTTTTTGCAGCCAGATGTGGCTCCCTGAATCTACAACCTCCCAAAATTACCTGGTAGAATAGTGCTGTCTGCTTCCAGGCAGTTGATGGTAGAATCAAACAAGAGATGATTATTTACTCTTCAGGGAAATTTCCAGATGGAGACTGGAAGTTTATCTGAGCATTGGATTATTCAACTATGTTTCATTATTAAACTTGTATATTTTCTTCCTTCTAAATAATTAGACTTTCTGTTAAGTTCAATGATGCCTGTTTACTTTTATTCAGTTCATTTATTCAAGTGAATAGTGGAATAGCATTTCCCTATACGAAACCCTATTCAAACCTAATAATGGCAGTCATTATTACTTAGACTTGATTTTCAAGATGCCCAGCTTCTTATTGGTCCTATTTTCTGTGATTTCAGTCACCTCTGTTATTTTTCTCAGACTCTTTCACCGTGTCTTCATATTCTTAGAAGAGTGGTAACCAAATTTAGACCTGGTGTTTTTCAACTCAAATACACTGTAGTTTGAAATAGATCTAAGTTCTCTCCAAAACCTGTGAAAACTATGTGTATTTAATATGTTATATTTAATTATTCAAAACACAGATGAAACATATATTTCAATCTTCTTTCATTATTTTTAAAAGTCTTTGATACAAAACATAAATTATGTTGACTGTATATTCCTTTATCTGTTAAGAGTCAATTTAAAGAAAAAAATTTAAAGGAGCAAGGGCCTTTGGCAGTAACTGTATTATGGAGTGATGAGCATTTACTACAGGTCAGAAGCTGAGAGAGCTGCTCTGTATATGTAAGAGTAATGAACAGCATTGAAAAAAGAACCCTGTCTCAATCCTGAATGTCAAATGCCTCCTAATAAAAGATTGTGACTATACTTGCCTGGCACTAGAGAACTATACTGTACTTTTGCTCCTAGTGGTACTCCCCTGCATAGCCTACTCATTTGAAGCTTGTGGTCTACTGTGATCCCAGGGTCTTTTCTGTTGTTTTCATTTCTCCATTTCATTTGAAATTAACCTTTTGTCATGTTACTAAATATCTTCCTATATTGATAGAACTGTTTATTCTCAATATCAAGATATCCTTAGATTATATATCCATGACTTATAGAATATTCTCAACCCCATCTAGTTTCATGTCTTTGGGAAATTTGAAGAGGCTAGTCTTGATATTTTCATCCAAGAAATCAATATGTTGAATAATCCTGAGAGTGCTCTAGGTAGCATATATGAGGCAGATCTAAAATATTAGGATGTATTTTACTGAGAACTTACATAAAGTACAGAATGACACAAAGTCAAAGAACAAATTTTTTCCAAAGTGTATTCTCAAACTATAAAGCTATCATGCAAAAAAAGAATTCCAAAATAATAAAGAAGACTTATAAGAGAATTTGTGATATTTTCTTAGAATTATATCTTTCAAGATCACCAGTCCCAGCTGTTTAATTGCAAAGGAAGTGCTGTGGGGCAGTGATGTAAAATAAAAAAATTGACTACATCATCAGTGTTTAGCTTCCTTGGTAGGAAATAGTAGGGAGAATGAGAAAGATTGCACGTACTATCTGGGGTAAGGGAAACATGAAGGTGGAAGAGTATGAACCCATTGTTCACTATGATGTACGCTTTTCCCAAATGAAATCTTACAACATTCATTTTAGAGATGACTGATCAATTTGTTGAGTAGCTAACATGGTGTATTCATATCATAGTTTCACATCTTTACAGTTTTGTTTATATAATTCTTGAATAGGGCTTAAGAAAAGAAATATTTCCTTTTAAACCTTTTCTCTCTCTCTCTTTTTTTTTCCTTTGGTCATAAATACAATTGAACTTACAGCCATATCCCCCTTTTTAAATCCCCCATTCCCATTAAAAACATTATATTGTTAAAAACTCAGGTGATCAAATCGAAAGCAACTGAATTGTGAGACATATCATAATAGAAAAAGAATAAGAGCCTGTGGATATAAGGGTTACTAACACCTCTTCTACATTCAGTCTGTACCATATTCTTGGCTTGTTGAAAGAGAAATGATCTCCCAAAGCCATGGTTTTCCCAAAGGGAGGGGTAAAGTCATGCATTAATTAGAAAAGGGTGCTGAAGACTTGAAGATGGAAAGATTATTTAAAATGATTGTGGCAGAACCAAATGAGAAGGAGACAATTACCTGTACCAGGTGACCCTCAAGTGTCAGGGGTTGTTCTAAATTAATAATACATGTCATTTACTAAATTTCTATGGTGCTTATGGAATGTCCTTGGGTGGTACAAATGGTTAAGCACTTCATTACTAGCTGAAATGTTGGCATTTCAAACCCAGACAGAGGTGTCTCAGAAGAAAGACCTGGTGATCTCCTTCCAAATGGTCACAGCCTTGAAAACTCTGCATAGTTCTACTCTATGCACAGGGGTCACTATGAGTTGGCATCAACTCCACAGCAACTAACAATAACAACAAATGCAGACCAGGGAGTCACTGACCAAATATTCAGCCCTGAGTAGGTTTGTAGTTTTTGGAAGTCCTTTGTAGAGTTAAAAGGGGAAAGGGATGATATTTCTATCTGAAGACCCCATAATGCTAGGACTTCTACATAGCTTAGAATAATAGTTGAGGACTGATTCTTTTCAGAGAAATACTCAAATATTTTAGTTACTTGTAGCACCATTGGATTAGAGTGCACATTTGGATTAGAATACCATTTACATCATTACCTTATTCTGTTGAAGACCAGCAGCATGCAAAAAATTCAAGATTAGAATCTCAAAAATACATGTAGTATGCCCAGTAAAATACATTGGCCAGCATAAAAATCAAAGGAAACAGTAGTTTAGAATATCTATCAACATTACTAGGGTTTTGAATTGTGAAATAATCAACAATCCTGCCCATTTTATCTCTAAAGACAAACTTGAACTTGTCAGTGGCCTTCATTGTTAAGTCACTGTAGTCGACTTTATCACCGGAGATTTCAATGCTGGCAAAGCTGATCTTCCGTTTAAAGCTGGAGATGGAGCTGTTGATGATGTTAGTAATATTGACTTCTTCCACTTCCTTAGCTGTCCCCTAGTTTAGAGGCAATGCAGTTAGCTTGAAGGATTTGACTCAGCAAAATAAATTAGTGGATAATGAGCTAATAAAAAGTTTAGAGACGTTAAGTATTGAATAATTAGGTTTAATAGACAGTGGCATTTAGTGCCTTGGAAACCATCCGGTAAGCCAGGCTTGGCAGTCCTGTTATCTTGTATATAGGCAACTATCTCTAGGTTGGGAGCAATGATAGTTCAATATAGAATTCTTGCCTTCTATGTGGGAGACCCAGGTTCAATTTCTGGCCAATGCATCTCATATGCAACCACTACCCCTCTGTCAGCAGTGGCTTGCATGTTGCTCTGATGCTAAACACATTCTAATAGTGCTTCCCAACTAAGACTGACTAAGAAGAAAGGCCTGGCAGTCTACTTCCAAAAATAAAACCAAAAAATCCAAACCCAATTCTGACTCAGGGCAGAGTAAAATTGCCCCATAGGGTTTCCAAGGCAGTAAATCTTTACAGGAGTAGACTGCCACATCTTTCTCCTGTGGAACAGCTGATGGGTTTGAACTGCTGACCTTTCAGTTAGCAGCTGCATGCTTAACCACTGAAGTACCAGCGTTCTTTCCAAAACTCAGCCAACAAAAAGCCTATGGATCACAATGTTCCAAGAATGGCACAAGATCAAGCAATATTTTGTTCCAGGGTTTGCTGTGTATTGGGGGCTGACCAATAGCAGTTAGCAATAACAACATCTCTAGGTCATCAGCATGTAAAATGGAAAGAATAATTATTGTCCACTCCAGACAGACACCAGCCACTCCTTGGAGGGAAGGCTGGGCAATCTATTTCTGCAGTGATACTGTCTCAGAAACCCAAGGAGGATTTACTATGAGTCAAGTCCAGCTCGATGGCACATAACAACAACAACAACAACCAGATGTGCAGAGCAATAAATATAATCGCTCAATGCTCAGGCTTTGAAGTTAGCAGACATGGCTCCAAATCCCATTCTGCCTGTCTCTATTGCAAAAGTTCAGACACATTAGTCCCTTTAAGACTTGATTTCCTTGCCTAAAAAATGTTGATGATATTAATACCTACTTCAAAAGGCTGACGGGAAGATTAAGTGTTATAAATTATGCAAAGCATTTAGTAGATGTTTAAGGAATTCCATTCTGTTCCAGTGAAGATGATAGGATAATTGGTGATGAGAGATAAGAAAAATCAGGAGTATTTTAAGATCTTAGGCATACAAACCAAAATGGGGGCACTCACTGCAATCTCAGGGAGTTGTCAATTCTTCAATATGGTGCTCTAACACAGTATGTGGAGTGTATAGTGAAGTCAGAGAGAGTGGGGCTTGCATCCTTGGCCAGGCTACTGACTAGGTGTGGGGTTTTGGATGAGTCCTGTCCCCTCTCTGAGTGGCAGATTTCTCCACAGTAAAATCAGGACAATAATGTCACCCATGTAACAGAGATGTTGGTGGACTAAATGAGATATTTATAAGGTGCATAGGACATAGTAAGTGCTCCACAGTGCAGCTATTATCACACACATACAGCTCTATAAGTTTTGTCTGGTGTCTTCAGTGTAGGTTCTCAGTAATTCTCCAACTCCCATTTGGCCAATCTGTTGTTGTTGTTGTTGTTATATGCCGTCGAGTCGGCCCCTACTCATAGCGACCCCTCCTTGGGTTTCCGAGGCAGTATCACTACGGAAGTAGGATTGCCCAACCTTCCTCTACCAAATTCATATGTGTGTATGTGTGTGTGTATATATGTGTATATACACACACACACATATGTATGTATATATTTGTAATTAACTACTGTATCCTCAAGGAAGACTCAAAGTAAGTATGATAAATGGAATCCATATTCTTCTTTGGCCAGTACATGACAATCATTTACATTTGATATGACTGTATTAAAAGTCGCTCATAATAGTCAAGCACAAGGAAAAGGCCACTGGATCTTTAGGATACTCTGATTCCTCATTTCCTCACTTTTAGACCCTCCAGAATTCTAGCACTTTGCTAAAGGTGGGTACCTTTTCTGTATTGGACCCCTACCATTTTCTTTGCTTGTTAGCATGAGTTGCTGTGTGCCAATGCCTCTCAAACTGGGTTTCCAAAGAGTCTCAGGAACTCTGTGGATCTGTAAAGAGGAATAATGAAGAGCATGGCCCATTGCCCCTTGCCTACAGCAAGTGGTCACAGACTTTGGAATCAACTAGACTTAGGTTCAAATCCTAGCTCTCCATCTTACTATCTGTGTCCTCTGGGGTAAGCCACTTACCCTTTCTGTTCCTCAGATTCCAAAACTATAAAGTGGAAATAACCACCTTATTGGGTTTTATCACCATTTTAAATGATACAGTATCTGCAAAAGGCTTCTTACTATGTCTGGAAGCACACAGTAAATGCTCAATAAATGATAATCACTATAATTATTATGGGAGCTCTGGTAGCATAGTGGCTAAGACACTTGTCTGCTAACCAGATGGCTGGCGGTTCAAACCCACCAGCCACTCCTCGGAAGGAAGGTTGGGCAATCCTACTTCCATAGTGATATTGCCTCGGAAACCCAAGGAGGGGTCGCTATGAGTCGGGTTTGACTCGATGGCACATAACAACAACCACCACATAATTATTATGATTGCTGGATCAGGGTGTTCCACTGCTAAATCAAATAATGGTAGTTTTTCTCAATTAGCAGAAAAACACACTAATAAAGAAATTTGTTGCTATTTTTTTCATATGTTTTTCAGTAAGCAGTTACTTGTAGGATTTAAGAATATAAAAATGAAACCAAAGGATTAGATAGTAAATACATATTAATCTGAAACTTGTAAATAACTGGTCATGTTAGGTTTGCTATTGGATATTCTTGGGTGCTCATTTTTGTATCTGTGATTTTATGTTGCGTACAGATGCATAATGATTTTCTGCTGGAAAATTAAACCTATTAGCATCTCATTATATTTGGTGAAAAGAGTGGACTCTTTCAGGAGATGTCAGACTTCCAGATGCCCCCTTCAACATGAACAAGGTTCAGAATCGCTGGAGCAAAGTAGATCCCTGGAAGGCAGGACCAGGTCCAGTTCATCTCTATTGACCAGCACATGGCACAAGTGACAAATTCTATATAGAGTCCTCAAAATTCTTACCCTATCTTTGGCTGCCATCTGCTGTAAAGAGCTGTAGTGGGCAACCGCATATTCCAGTAGGGCTCCAAACACAAAGCTGAAGCAGATCCCTAGGTACACATCGATGGCCTTTATGAAGCAGTTTGTGTTGGGAAGAGAAGTGCGTGACCCGATCATCAGTGTGGTCATTGACAACACGGTAGTCACACCTGGCAAAACAAGCAGGAGATATTTCCAGTTAGAGGCCAATTAACCCTGCACTCAAGAATTGGCAGGACAAATCTTAGAAATAGAACACACCTCATTTGGAAAGATCTGTAACCTTCTGGAATATTTATAAATTTATAATGTTTATATTTATAAATATTTATAATTTATAAAAAACTTCTAGAATACTTATTTATAAGTAAACCTTCTGGTTTATTTGTCCATTGTTTACAGATATGAATGATGTGGTTTTCTAGATGTTTTGTCTACTGTCTTCTCCTTGCAGGGGGTATTCAGGATACAAAATAACTGACAATAGGCTATCCAATCACATTTCTCCTTTATGTGCCACTGTAAATATATGTTTAAAACTGCACTACTCCCAAAATAGTCTCTCACTCTCTTATTCCCACTCTTTCCCTGTGTCTCTATCTCTTTCTGTGTCTCTCTGTGGCTCTTTCTCTCTACCTTCTCCCCTCTCAGTCTCCTTCTCTTTCCTTCCTTCTCACCATTTTTCTCTCTTTCTTCCCAGCAAAGAACTACTCAAAAAAAAAAAAAAAAAAAAAAAAAAACTTCTAGAATTACTCTGTGAATATCAATAAAGATAATGAACAGTAGTAGAAGGAAAAAAAAATATATATATATATATATAAAGTGAGGTCCTGATAACCCAGTTCTTAGACACCTCCTGTTGGAGTGGCTTACCTATGCAGGTTCTTGCAGGAACCGAATCGAGGGAGATCCAAAAGGAAACCCAGGATAACACCACCAGGAAAGTGGAAGGAACGTAAGTTTCCAAAATGAAATACAGGACATTCCTCCGAAGCTCGAATTGTAAGACCAATTGTGTATAAATTCCTGATAAGGTAAAAGAGATATGGGAAATCATGTCTGCTCACATGGTAGGTGGTGTATCTATGGGAGATTTAACTTAGCTATATCCACATTATGCCCTCTGAAAAACCTAGTTAATCGGATATTCCAGTAAATCAAAAACTGTCACTATGGTTTCAAGAAAAGAAATTGTTGTTGCATAGAATGGATTTATAAGGTTTTGATGCTCCCCTCATTCATGATCTCTTCTTATGCCTCTCTCTATCATAAAATGCGAACAACATTATAACTATTGGTTTCCTGGACATTTACCTCTCTAGACTATGAGCCCCCTGAGGGCAGACCCTGAATCTTTCAGTTCTGCAAACACAAAGTAGTTGTTCAATAAATACCTGCTGAATGAAGATAGCCATGACTATCCATTTTATAAGAATACTACAAAATAGATCTGATGTCAAAATGCTAGTGCATGTGATTTAATATTTGATGATTTAATATTGCACATCATAGTCCTACAGCACTTCAAAGTCATCCTTGGGAAATGATCAATATATACTAGATATGAAGAATGTAAGTAATAGAGAATTATCATTAATAGAATCCTGAGTGGTAAATAGGCTATTATAGCACCAAATATATATCCTTGAGTTAGAAAACCAAGCCATGCCTCTATTAAAGGAAGATGAGCAAATAGCAGAGAGAGAGCAGTAGTGGCCAGCAGTAGGCTGGATGGAAGAGTGAAGAGACTGTCCTCTGGAAAAACGAGAATCCTGGCTCAGGGTAGAGTTAGAGGAGATAGGTTAGTGGAGGGACTGTCCCTCCCCTCCAATTAAAGCCTGAAATATAAAATGATACCATTAAATAGCTAAACAATGGAAATGCTACTGGAGAGAAACAGACTAGAATAAAAACTTACAATTTTTATAATGTATAGGCCCTAGAGATCAATCAGGATCTCTGGTGGAGTAATGACTAAGGCATTTGCTTGATAACCAGAAGGTTGGCAATTCAAACTCACCAGCCACTATGCAGAAGGAAGACAGGACAATCTACTTCCATAAAGATTTACTGGCTTGGAAACCAAATGGGAGTCACTATGAGTCCGAATTGACTTGATGGCAGTGGGTTTTTTTGTTTGTTTGTTTGTTTGGTTTAGAGATCAATAGACTCTAGGGGACCACCATGTTGTTTTTGTTGTATGCTGTTGAATCAATTCATAGTGACCCTATATGACAGAGTACAACTGCTCCATAAGGTTTCCTAGGCTGTAATCTTTACAGGAACAGATCTCGAGGTCTTTTCTCTTGCACAGGCACGAATTGCCGACCTTTCAGTTAACAGCCGAACACTTAACCATTACACCACGAGAGCTTTTTCAGGGGCCCATAGATATTCCTTTTTCTATGGATAAATAATTCTTATAATATGATGTGACATTCATGATATCTAGTATATTAGTTTACAGACTTCTCCCACTATCTGAAAGCAGAGTTTTCCTATGAAACCTTTCATAACCTGAAATGGCACAGTGAAGAAGCAATTAACACTCATTTATATGGGAAAAGTTTTTAAGCAAGACCCAAAGAATAACCTACCAAATCATACCAAATAACACATAAAACCTAAAACAACACTAACATATAGTGTTCACAAATACAGTTCAAAGCTATGGTGGCTTGATGCTGAGATGCTGAGTGTAGTTCCTGGAGAAGGAGTTTGGCAATGCCACTCTCACTGCTTGGGGTGCCCCTTTAATGGATTTCTGCAAAACAAACACTGAACACTAGTTTCACTTTTTATCTTTTCTTGTGAAAGAGAAAATCATTTTTGGACTTCTTTCCATTAGTGAAAACAAATACTAATGTAGGTTTTTTGTAAAAGCACAGATTATAAAGTGAGCTTTTGAAAAGTGGGGGATACCTGTAGAACTGCAGAAATCAAGAAATGAGGAGTTCAAACAATTTGTGAAAAGACCCTTAGTTAATGGCAAAAGTAAGATTAAAATCAGGTCTTTCATCCTCTCATCTATTAGGGACCTTCTGTTATTCTATGCTGCTTGCTCCATTGCCTTGATTTTGAAGTCTATGTTTCAAAGAACTCTTAGAATTAATATTTGACTAAATAATGGCTCTTTTTTTAATACAAAATCAATATGTGTTACTTGGAATTAAATGATTCTGAAAAATGGAAACCATTTTTACATGAACCAAAAAATGAGAATAGAGATTTGATAACATTTAACAACTATAACCTCAGTTTATGAATCTTTTTTTTTTAATGCATTAATTTGTCCAATATAAAAGTATTACTTCTGTAGAGATACCGCCTCGGAAACCCCAGGAGGGGGTTGCTGTGAGTTGGAATTGACTTCACAGCAGTGAGTTTGGTTTTTGGTTTTTACACACAAATTACTTAAGTTTTAGAAAATATGAAAAGTAAGAACAGTAATCTTTGTTTCCAGTCTTTCCTCTCTGCAATGTTCAATTTCTAATTCTTATGTGGATATGATCTTGCTGTATGTATGATCTTGCTGTATGTATGATCTTGCGAGAATGCTCTCTAGACGTGAGGATGGTGAAATTTTGCCTGGCTTACTGTGGACACGTTATCAGGAAAGACCAACAACTAGAAAAAGACATCATGCTTGGAAAAGCAAAAGGTCAGCAAAAGCAAGGAAAAACCTCCGTGAGGTAGATTGACACAACAGATGCAACAATGGGTTCAAACATACCAATAATGGGAGGATGACACAGGACCAGACAATGTTTCATTCTGTTGTATGAAAGGTCACCCTAAGTCAGAGCCTACTTGATAGCAACTAGCAACAGCCTCCATTAAAACACATAGCAGGTTTTTTTCAGGGGCAAATATCTATGAAAACAAGCATTCTTAATATGATCATGAGGAATTGAGAAGAAAATGCCACTACTTACATATAAAATCATGTGTCTTTTTTTGGAAAGCATCTGTTGAAAAATCCCTAGACTATGAGATCCAACTGTTTCAGTGAAGTGAATGACTAATTCCTTTTTGATAGCTTGGAACAAATAGGTTGTTTGTGCTCTTGTTAGGTACAGCTGATGTCTTCACCTGTAAATTGTGTTCTTATTTATTTTTCTTCAGTGGCAGAGAACCAGTTCTCCAGTTAGAAACACCAATAAAATTTATGCATGGGGGAGCTGTGGAATTTGAGCAATCATTATAACATATTTGGAGGTAAATGATATATGGCTGTAGAGCTGGCCCAGAGGTCTGTCTATTCCTCAGTGAACTGTTTCAATGCTGGCTGTGGAACAGGCAAAATTGCTGAGCCCAAACCTGACTCCCTCATCCCCCACCAGGCTGAACAGTCCCTGAAGACACAAGGGGTAAAGTGGAGAAGGGATGGGATTTATGACTCAGAGTGCAACCCTCCACCTCAGTTCAGTTACATCTCTTTTGTACAGTTTGTCACACAAGTTACCTGTCTCCTGTTGTGACCGGGTGACTAAGGTGAAATACCGTTGTATAGTGTACTGAGCAAGCCGCAGGTTTTCCAGCCCACGCACAGAGTCATTCCCTCTCAGCCACATGAACTCCACATCATTCCCATCGTATCCCCCTGCAAATAAAAGTGTGTCACGGTCAGTGAAAAGTCATTGCAGGTTGAACTGGTCTGGAAAAGGCTACAGTATGGGGACAGCATGAACTCTATCTTGATGGGGATATGTCCAAACCTGGCGTGCTTCTTAAGTGTAATTGCAGTGTCTATTTAAAATGAGGAGTCCCTGTGTGGTGCACATGGGTAAGTGCTTAGCTGCTAGCCAAAAGGTTGGTGGTTTGAGTCTTCCCAGAGATGCCTGGGAAAAAAGCCTTCACAATCTAATTCTGAAAAAATTAGGCATTGAAACTCTATGGACTTCAGTTCTACTCTGACACACATTAGGTTGCCCTGATTCAGAGTCAACTCCACAACAACTGTTTAATTAGAATCGAGTGAACTGGTAGGACTACACCCATTCCTCACTGATTGACTTGGCTAAGTTCCAAAGACCAGGTCGTTATGTGAAAATCAATGTTAAGTGAAAATGGAGAATGCCTACATCAGTGCACAAAATGGAGGATGACTACATCATTATAAAATTGCCAAATTACATCATGACATAACTTACAAACCACTGCAAATTATGGCCCAGACAAGTTTTCATATAACCTTAATCATCACAGCCATGTTACTCTCACCTTGCACTTCAGTGTTCATTACTGCCAAACATACATCACAAATATGCAAGATAGTCAAATAGTAGATTTTTCCTATTGTCATAAATGTAAAACATCAGATAACAAGATAGTCAATAAATGAGGAGTATGTCATATTTGCAGTTGTCAAAGATTTCTTTTTACTTGGATCCACAATCAACACTGATGGAAGCAGCAGTCAAGAAATCAGATTTCATATTGCAGTGGGTAAATCTGCTGCACAAGACCTCTTTAAAGTGTTAAAGAGCAAAGATGTTGCTTGGAAGACTAATGCGTGCCTAACCCAAGCCATGGCATGTTTAATTGCCTCATATGCATGTGAAAGCTGAACAATGAATAAGGAAGACCAAAGAAGAATTGCTGCTTTGAACTGTGGTGTCAGGGAAGAATACAGAAAATACCACGGACTACCAGAAAAATAGGAGCTCTGGTAATGTAGTGCCTAAGGCATTTGACTGCTAACCAGAAGTCTGGTGGTTCAAACCCACCAGCCACTCCTTGGAAGGAAGTTTGGGCAATCTATTTCTGTAGTGATACTGCCTCGGAAACCCAAGGAGGGGTCACTATGAGTCAGGTCTGACTTGATGGCACATAACAACAACAACAACAACCAGAAGAATGAACAAATCTGTCCTGGAAGAAGTGCAGCCAGAACGCTCCTTGGAAACGAGAATGGCCAGACTTCATCTCACTTACTTTGGTTTGTTATCAGAAGGGACCATTCCCTGGAGAAGGATTTCATGCTTGGTAAAATGGAGGGTCAGTGAAAAAGGGGAAGTCCCTCAACTAGATGGATTGACACAGTGGCTACAATGAAAGGCTCAAGTGTAGCAAGGATTGTGAGGATGGGACATGACCAGGCTACGTTTTGTTCTGTAGTGTACAGGGTTGCTAAGAGTTGGAACCAACTTGGTGGTACCTAACAACAACAACATAAAATGGATGAACCTCAGAAACATTACGCTAAGTGAAAGAGGTCAATCACAAAGGAGCACATATTGTATGATTCCACTGATAAGAAATGTCCAGAATAGGCAAATTTGTAGAGACAGAAAGTAGACTAGTGGTTGTCTGGGGCTAGTGGTGGGAATGGAGAATGACTGATTGCAAATGGACATGAGAGATATTTTGGGGGGATGATGGAAATGTTCTATCACTGAATTGTGGTAATGGTGGCATAACTGTAAATTTATTAAACTGAACACAAATTGGGTGAAATTTATGGTATGTCAACTATGTCATTGTTGTTCTAACTCATGTGATACCCATATGCGCAACAGAACTAAATGCTGCCTAGTCCTTTGCCATCCTCACAATCGTTATTATGTTTGAGCCCATTGTTGCACTCATTGTGGCAATCCATCTAGTAAACACATGTATAACTCTTGGAACTGTTTTTAAAGTCATCCCTTTAGTTAGGCATTATTATTTTTTCCCAAGGAGCTCTGGTGGCATAGTGGATAAGGCATTTGGGTGCTCAAAATGTCAGTGGTTCAAATTCACCAGCTGCTCTGTGGAAGGAAGATGAGGCAATCTACTTCTGCAAAGATTTACAGCCATGGAAACCCAGTGGAAGAAACTGAGCTCCAGAGAGGTTAATTACCCATTCAAAGTCACACAGTTTGTGACAGGAAAAAACCAGTGATTCCAGTACCTGTGATCTTCAACATGGAACTATATGCCTTCATTTCCAAAGCCAACTGGGAAATGTGATGTCAGTGTTGAGACTAACATTTTGTTAAGTCTTAGCTTGTGGAAACCACTATCTAGTAGTGGCTGTCTCTCCTTCCATAGGGCAGAGAAGTATACTTATGAGCCCTTAGGTTAAAGCGTCCCTAGGCTTTTCCTTGGAAACATCCAACATGTACTGAGGTTAACTGTCCAATTAGGTCTAGGATCCCAAAGAAATTTTTTAAAAACGTTATAAAAGTGAGTGGAATCCTTGGGTGGTGCAGTGGTTAGCACGCTTGTATGCCAACGAAAGTTTAGAGGTTGAAGTTCACTCAGAGGCACTTAAGAAATGCCTGGCATTCTGAAAAAAATCAGCCACTGACAACTTTGTGGGGCACAGTTCTCAAGCAGTCCTTTCTCAAGTACTGTGGCACACGTGGGGTTGCCATGAGTCAGAGTCTACTCAATAGCAAATGGTTTTTATGAACATGAGCAGAAAAGTCCCTACTTGGGCAGTTGGTTTATACAATGGGCAAACACTCACAATTGTTGCATTATAACTGTTCTGTCCCTGGGTGGATGTGAGCAAGTGTGGATGGAATCAAATCTGTTGTAGGGAGGAGTTAAAAGAAAAAGACCAAAACCCTTGGTGAGGTTTCTGTACCCAAATAACTGCTAATAAACATTCAGCAAAAGCATCCTCTGCTCACTGGGGACAGGATTCGTGCAAGCAGAGTGCTGAAGTTTCCCGGAGAATCTGCCTCGTGGGATTTGAAATGATCACAGCCACGACACATGGAGGGCAATTACTTTTTCTGTGTGGCACTGAAAATGAGTTCTCTTTTTGATAACCCCAAGTTTTATTCTGCCTCCAAACAGCTGTATTGCTTCAAGAAGGTTTTGCACACATTTAATCAATATGATAATTAATCTGTCTGAGTCTTTAATTAAACATCTACCTCTGAAAAAATGGCTGCTGCCGCAAAATGGTTGTGCTTCTCAGATGTTGGAGTACTTGCATCCTTATTATGTGAGGAGGGCCTAGCTCTTGACTAGTTTTTGTCCCCCTGTATGAGCCAAAGGAGCTCTGGTGGTGCTGTGGTTAAGGCATTGGGCTGCTAACCAAAAGGTTGGTGGTTCAAACTCACGAGCCACTCCATGGGAGAAAGATGAGGCAGTCTGCTTCCATAAAGATTTATAGCCTTGGAAACCCTATGCAGATCACTATGATTCAGAATTGACTCAATGGCAGTGAGGTGGTTTATTATTATTATTATTATTGGTATGAGCCATGCCTGATGACGTAATAAATTCTGTTGTTAGCATTGTTTTTACAGGACACCTGTTATAGGTCCCACCTCCCCAACCACAGAGTGGCTTACTTAGGAACAATGGAGGCTTCTTAACAATGCCAAGGAATTTGTTTTACACACATCAACAGAGAGTGAATTCAAGTTGCTCATCATGAGCAAATCTCCAGATAACAGGAGAGATTAAGTTTTATATTTATCAAGTAAGGTTTTTTAAACGTTGGAAACAGTGGTGTGATAAATATCAATGATGACTCTGTGTGTTTGCAATTTCTCACTTATGCTGTGTTATTTCTTGCTTCTGGGCCTAGCAGATTCTGAATACCACACTTTGTCCTCTTGGCCAATTCCTAGTGATCCCCCATGATTCATTTCAAGTGGTACTTCCATTAGAAAGTCTCTGACTCCTCCAGGCTCCCATAACACCATTGCTTCATATTATTACAATTTCTTCTATTATAATTATTTAAACTTCTGTCCCATCCATTAGACTGTAGACTGCTTGAGGATTGGATCATTGTTTTATTATCTTTGTATCACAAACATCTACCACTGTGTTTAATACAAAATTGTTATTTACTTGTTGAATGGCGCACTCAAATGAGGATAGACAGTCAGGAGGAACTCAACCAGTCATCCAGACTAGCTAGAGACTATAAACCAAAAAACCAAACTCACTGCCATTGAGTTGATTCCAACTCATAGCGACCCCTCCTTGGATTTCTGAGGTGGTTATTTCTATGGAAGTAGATTGTCCAGTCTTCCTTCTGAGGAGTGGCTGGGTTTGAACCATCAGCCTTCTGGTTAGCAGTCAAAGCCTTAGGCACTATGCCACCAGAGCTCCTACTAGAGGCTATAGTGGGGGCAAATGGTCCATAAACTCAGCTGCTACCCAAAAGATTGATGTTCAAGTCCATCTAGAGGCACCATGGAAGAAAGTCTGCTGATCTATTTCTGAAAAACTACCCATTGAAAACCCTACGGAGCACAGTTCTACTCTGACACACATGGGGTTGCCAAGAGTCAGAATGGACTCAATGCCAAATGGTATTGATACCGGTATGTAGAACTGAAGTGTTGGGATAGAGCAAAAGACTTTCCTCAAAGAAATGATTTTAGGATGCACAGGAAAGAAAAAAAACATTGGTCTTGGCCCTAATGGAAAGGAATTGGTAGAACAATATGTTTGGGACCACTGATAATCACATTGTAATTCAATTTAAGTTTCCAGCAGAATTGGGGCAGTCCAAAACAAGCATCACATGGCTACAAATTTTGGGAAAAATGATAATCATAGAAACTGGAAAAACTGGAAAGGAGTTATTAAAAGCTTTTTGTTATCCCCACATTACTATTTAAAAGCACTTTATGGTATTCTCAGGAAAAATGTATAGTGCAGATCATAAACTAGCCACTGAAACAAAATCCCATGTGATTCTCCAGCCCAGGGGAAGAGCTGTTAGGGGCAGAGCCAGAGATTTGGGACTCAACACCCCTGTGCTCAAGTATCAGTACTGCTACTTAATGTGTCTCCTTGGGAAAAGTACAAGTCAAAATGAATCCTAATTTCTTTATCCATAAGGAGTCCCTAAGTAGTGGAAAAGATTAATGTGCTCACTGCTAACTGAAAGACTGGAGGTCTGAATCCACCAGAGGCACCTCAACAGGAAGGCCTGGTGATCTACTTCCAAAAAAAAAGGTCACAGCCTCAAAACCCTATGGAGCACAACTCTACTCTAACACACACAAAGTCACCATGAGTCCTAACCAAGTGAGTGTCAATGGCCTTACAGTGGAAAACAGTATCTAGCTCATGTGACTGTTTGAAGGCACCTAATATAGTGCCTGGTATGTAGTAAGCAACAGGTAAATGGATGATACAGTATTTACCAGAAAAACAACATCTTTTATTATTGTCATTGTTATTATTAATTTTTGTGAAAAAATTTGTTAGGCCAAGGAGACGAGGGAAACAATAGATTGAGGTCCTACAATATGTTTTGTTATCTCTTCTTAGTAGTCTTCCCCTCCTAGTGTCTTCACTTCTTCTGCAAGGGATAGTGAAGTTTTCTAGTAAACACAACACTTTCACTTTCTAGAGCAAAAGGGTAGCCCTGAGTGTATTTGCTGACAGATGGAAAGAGCCATTGATGATGGGCCTATGACCTGTTCATCAACTTCCGTAGCCACCCCCGGCTGATTTGATCTGTGGTAGGGTGAGGGTGGGAGAGTGAATGATGATTGGAGTCATACAGTGATTCATAAGGAAATCACCTGGAATCATAGACCCTCTGAAGATTAGTAGTAGCCAGATAAAACCCAAAACCAAACCCACTGCTTCTGAGTAGATTCTGACTCATAGCAACCCTATGGGACAGAGCAGGACTGCCCCGTAGGGTTTCAAAGGCTACAAATCTTATTTGGAAGCAGACTGTCTCATCTTTTTCCCTTGGAGCTGCTGGTGGGTTCAAACTCCCGATCTTTTGGTTAGCAGTCCAATGTTCAACCTTTTGGTTAGCAGTCCACTGGTTTAACCATTATGCCATCAGAGTTTCTAGTAGCCAGGCAGACCACATAAATAAACTGTTAAAAGTTTAGGTATTAGGGGCTAGTCTAGAACAGTTTCTACCAAAGTGTTTTCTATAAAATAGTGTCCTGATCTCAAAATAATAATAATAATAATAATAATAATAATAATAATAATAGCAGGTTTACTGGTCTGATAGATACTAGTGGAACCACTGAGACTATGGTCATGAATCGTCCTTCAGACCTGGAAGTGAACTCACTCCCATGGTTCAACTTTCAGCCAAACAACAGGCAGCCCTATGTGGTGAACCAGGAAGGTACACACTTAGAACAATCAAACATAAGAGATCAAAATGGCAGCATTTGCCCAGTGTAAAACTCAGAAGGCAGGAATGCATAGGAAAGAAGGGTAAAGAGAAATGGTAACCACAGGGAGGAAGTGGGAAGAGTGCTGTTAACATTGTGAGGATTATAATCAATGCCATGAAACAAAATGTGTATGAACTATTGAATGGAAAACCAATTTACTCTGTAAACTTTTGTCCAAATCACAATAAAAAGTTAATAAACAACAATGACAACAAAGAATTGTTTCACAAAATACTCCATGAAAGAAAATTCCATGGTTAAATAAGTTTGGGAAATGTTACCACTCACTCTTGGAATGTCACAGGTAATTGGCTTATTTAAAGGCTCTTAAAAACTATGCAGCAAAAAAGAATGTTAATATTTTTGGTTTCTAGTAGCCAGTGGGTCATGTTTTTTCTGTCCCAACTACCCAGCTCTGCTATTGTAGTGTGGCATTGTTCCAATATAACTTTATGTATAGAAATAGGTGGTGGGCTGCAGTTGGCCCAGGGCAGGTGGTACTTTGATGACCACTGGCCTAGACCATTAACTATGTTAAAGCATTTCCTTTGGCTGTCAGAGATAATATTCTTAGGTGGAAATAGCTGACAATGGCCCTCCTCAAAGATGTAATGTTGGAAGGTTTTTCTTGGAGCAGTCTCTAAATCTCTCTAGCCAATAGGGCTGAACTCGTGATTAAACATTGAGAAAAGAAAAGACACTATATGTAAGACACTCTTCATGAATACACAGATCTAAGTGACCCAAGAAAATCATCTCAGGGTCCTCTAGGATATATACTCACAGCTTTCCAGCTGCAACTTGCATGTCTGTGTGTCCATGGGGTATTTAGACAGATCCATGTTACATCCAACAGTCGTTGTGATTCTAAGAAAGGAAAAGTGGGTTAAAAAATGTGTTACAAGTTTGCTATTGAGAGCATTGGACCAATAAACAACATCATAATAAATGCAGAAAAAAATGAATTTGTCAAAGATTTCATTCTATTTGGATCAACAATCAACATGTATGGAAGAAGCAGTCAAGAAATCAAATGATGTATTATACTGGGCAAATCTGCTGCAAAGATCTCTTTAAATTGTTAACAAACATAGATGTCACTCTGATTACTAAGGGGCACTTGACCCAAGCCATGGTCTTTATAATTGTCTCAAATGTATGTGAAAGCTGGACAATGAAAAAGGAAGACAGAAGAATTGATGCATTCAAACTGTGGTGCTGGCAAAGAGTATTGAATATGCTGTGGACTGCCACGAGAACAAACAAACCAGTCTTAGAAGAAATACAGCCAGAATGCTCCTTAGGAAAAAGATTGTGAGACTGCCTTGCTTATAGTGGCACATCATCAGGAAAAACAAATTGCTAGAGAAGAATATCATATTTGGTAAAGTGGAGGGTCAGAATATGAGGGAAATCCTCAATGAGAGGCATTAACCCAATAGTCTCAACAGTGAGCTCGATCACAGGGTCACTATGAGTCAGACATGATTCGAAGGCAACTAACAACAATGATATAGAAAGTTTATGTTCTCTTCCATAGACCACTCCAAGAAGACTTTCATTTTGCCTCTTACAATGTGCCTGTATTCAAAGCATCCCTGAGGGTCTCTGTGTTAAACAACACCTGAGAGACTCAGCTAAACTTGTATCCAGTGTGGAGGAAGCTGGAATGTCAGCAATTCAGAGACCAAATTTCTGATAACATCACAGAGAAGAACCATGCATTGGCTTATTTGAGATGCTTTCACACTTAGATTTTTTTTTTTTTTTTTTTTTTTAATTTAAACTTCATGACAAACCCATGAGGATTTAAACAGCTATCACAGTCACCATTGTCACCACTTGACAACAGATGTAGGGACCTGCTAGGTGTACACACCTCTTCATGGCAGAGCTGGGACTGAGCCCAGGTATTCTCTTGTGTGTGTTTTCATAGGTCCTTGACTCCTAGAGCAGATCAAGATGCAGAAATGGTGGGCCTCAGAGGACACCAGGCACTGTGGTTCTTGGGGCTCAGGCCCAAAGATATTCAATTACACTTTAGTTATGGCATGATTAAGGCATGGTGTCGACCTTAAGGAAGCTTGCACTCCCTTAAGGGAAACAGAGAATAACAATCCCTGCTTTTCGCTGCATGCTTACCATGAGCCAGTCCCTAGGCTAAATGCTTCACATGCATTATCACTTTGAATTTTTACAGCAGCTCCACCTGGTAGAAAATATTATTATTCTCATTTTGCTGCTGAGCAAACTGAGGCCCAGAGAGTCTAGTAACTTGCCTAAGGTCACAGAGCTGCTAAGAAACAAACCAGGAACTTGCACCTAAATCTGTCTGACTCTAGAGCCAGACTATCAACCATCATCTGCTATTTTTAGTCTTAAACAAGACAGATCGTGTTTTGTCCTGTAATACAGACACACACACACACACACACACACACACATACACACATGCTGTGGGAACATGGAGAAGGAGACATTTATGTTGATTGGAGTAGGAGCTTCAAGGGAGAGGTCTAGTTAGACTTCTTAAAAGAAAAGTTGGAGTCTTGGCTGGCCTTTGCATAACTCATTGCAGCTGAGGAGTGTCCAATGAATAATCCAGAAAGTCAGTTTATTGTTTAGCTTGACCCTTGCTTTAAAACTTCAGCTTCTGGCTGTCTTATTTGGGATTAAAAATAATCACAGTGGGTGTTTGTCACTGGCCTTCTCCCAGGGAGCATTGGGTTTGCCCAGCCCTTAGCAACAGGGATAGTCCTCTCCCTGTGGGGTGTCCTTGTGGCACCTAGAGCATCTTCCCTGTTCCAGTCAACCAGCGGCTTGATGTGTGATTGGGTAGAAGGAAATTCTAGCTTTGGAAATTTAGGGAGGTGATAAAGGGAGCTTAAGGCTGCAGGTGGCAGTAGCCTTGCTCAATTTATACAAAAATACACAGAGACATAGAGATGTTGTCTAGAACAACCCTAGCTCCACTGAGCCCCATGAAAGGAAAGCTCTTTGTATGAAGCTCTCTATTTATTCTTGTTCTTTGCTTACTTCTTATCCTGCTAACTCCTTTTTACCTTCTAAGATTCATCTTTGAGTCCTGTGAAAGCAGCATCCAGCATCACCTCAAACTACCTGACTCCTCCTAACTCAGGCTGCCAGCACCCTGAAATTTCTTTGTTTACATCTCTGTGTCACTGAGGACAGGGAAATATCTTATTCAATTATGCATTCTCAGGGGTTAACACAAAGCTGGGCACAGAAGGTGTATATAAATGTTTGTTAAACTAATATGAACTAAGATGTAACTATCAAGGATATAAGGAGACAGAAGCATGAGTAGTGTGGGATGTCAGAGCGGCTATTAGAGTGCTGCTCAGAACCACCCAACATATATATATGCCTCCTCTTCCAGCTGCTTCCTTTCCAACACTGAGGTCTCAGATTCCTGATTACCTGAGAGCATACAGGACTGTGCCATTGGAGAAGAGGCGAATAAGCCTATTTCCCACAGTGACTTCATGGAGGAAGGATGTTTTGGATTCCACAATGTAAGTGTCAGGGACCCAGAGAAACTCTACAAGGCGTGCGTCCAGAGTGAAGCTCTTGTTGCCTTCAAACACCAGCCGCTGATCTGTCCAGCGCTGTCGGAGGTATATGGTGGCTGTATAGTCCTGAGGGGAGAGTAAGTAGGTAGGAATGGGTGGGAGGAAAAGGATTCCAAAAATGCAAGGAAAGGGACCAAGACTTACTCCTTTCCCCCCCTCTGGTTAAATCAAGAGTACATACTACATTGGACCTGGTGAATAAAGCTATGTTTGAAGGTGGTGGCCTATAGCAATAAGAGAACAATGATTTATTCTAGATAACTTTCACTGCCAAAAGGGAATGCCATAGAATCGTGTTCATGGTCTTATTTGATATGCAAGCTCATGTTGCTACAGATGACAATGAACCCGAACCCAAACCCAATCCAACTCATAGCTACCCTGTAGAACATAATATAATTGACTCATAGAGTTTCCAAGGCTGTAAATCTTTAAGGAAGCAGATGGTCTCATCTTTCTCCCATGGAGCAGCTGGTGGATTTGAACCAATAAACTTTTTGGTTGGCAGCTGAATGCTTTAACCACTATGTCACCAGAGCTCTTTCCACATGACAAAGGCCCTACCAAATTTTTGCATATTTGGTGGGCTAAGTGCTTGGTTGTCCAGGATTTGCACAGGACAGTGGGCCTTCTTAGCAAACTGCCTTTACTTTGACCTTGTCTTTAACTTGTTGTCTTAAGTGAGCAGCCATGAGAAGCAGTTATGGGACTGTCAGTTTTCATCAGCTTGTCTGCCACTCTGTGAAGGACTATGTAATGTCCAGGCTTTCTCACTGCATTTTCATTTTGTTCCCTGATTATTATCCCTCACCAAATGTACCTACTCTATTCTTTGATTTCTCACTTTCAGCCTTTGCATCCACTTTCTTCCTGCTATTTAGAAAATCTGTTTTACAAGAATCTTCCACTCTCTCGATTTTTGGGATAAGTCTCCAGCTTCCACTGTTCAGAATGGTGGGAGGCTGTAAGTCTTTCTGTTCTGTATAGAGTAGCTAGAAAGTTTTGAGGTGCAGAAAGCAATTTTGCCTTTTTCTGATTGTTCAGAGAACATATACAGCAAAACATGCACCAATTCAATAATTTCTACGTATCAATTTGGCCTTTTGTTCTAGGTTGCTGAAAGCCCTGAATAAAAAGGCTTACTTAAGGGCCCAGTGCTGACTAAGCCTCACAAGGTATGAAGTAATTGATCATGACCAAGTGGTGAGGCTGATAAAAGCTCTGAACCCTGAGGCTCGTATGGAGCTTCCTGTTGGTAAGCATGAACATCTGCCTTGAATGGGTAGCACACCTTCTGGGGACATGGAAGATTTTCACTTGGACCCCTCCTAGACCTTACCCTACACATCTCTTCGTTGGTATCCTTTTTTGTTATATTAAAGCTGTTGTCACAGGTATGGTGTTTCCAGTGAGCTCTGTGAGTCATTCCAGTGAATTATAGGACTCAAAGGAGTATTGGAGCTGGCTGGTCTGAAGTGGAATGTCCTGTGGACTCCCAAACTTGTAGTTAGTATCCTGAAGAGGGTAGAGGAAAATCTAAAATTTTTGACTGGCTAGTGTGGACTCCTGGGAGCTCTGGTAGCATAGTGGCTAAAGCACTTGACTGCTAACCAGAAGGCTGGCGGTTCAAACCCACCAGCCACTCCTCGGAAGGAAGGTTGGGCAATCCTACTTCCGTAGTGATACTGCCTCGGAAACCCAAGGAGGGGTCGCTATGAGTCGGGGCCGATTCGATGGCACATAACAACAACAACACAACAACAGTGTGGACTCCTAAGCTTGCAACTGGGACCTGCTGACCTAGTCCAGATGGCTAGGGATGAGAGAGAAGGGCCCAGCTGGTCCGAAGTGGAGGGAGTCACGAAGACTTTTCACTTGTAGCCAATACTTGCTGACCTGGTCCCATGTGGCTAGGGATGAGAGAGAAGGGCTATATGAGCAGCTGAGGTCTGAATTGAACAGGGATCAGAAGCTGAGATTCCCACAAGATGCAGGTGTGTGGAATGGGATTTGTTATCCATCACACAACTTGGCATCAGAGGTGGGCCATTTTAGTCTCCTTGGGTTGGTTTGCACAAACACGTATCCCCATTCAACACAAGAACAGTGACTCCTCAGGTGAAATATGAAGTGAGAACACTTACCATGTTACTCTCTGAAATACTAGAAATACTTGCAATGTCAAGAGTCACTGCTATCAGAACTGGTTCTCCTGAGAATGAAGAAAAAACAGGAAAGACTTACACAGAAAGACAAACATAAGATTTTCTAACACTACACTAGTGCATTAAAACCAAACTATTAATTACAAAAGTAATACTTGCTCATTGAAAACTGTTAAATAACCTAGACGTATATAAAGTAGAAGGTTAATTTCTACTCTCCTCTCTCAGGAGTAACCATTGTGTATAATGTGGCTTCTTTTTCTATAAAAAATAGGCACAAAATATATAGTTATTTTAATAATGACAAGGGACCATGCTGTATAGCATTGGTGCATATTTAAAGAAAGCAGTGTGTGGGGGGGAGCATAGGTATTTGCTACTTCTTACATGGAAGATTTTCCTAAGGCACTTGCTAAAGACTGATCACTTAGAAATTTAACCCATTTGGACTGAACGTATACTGCTTTCTCTTTCTTTTTCCCTTCAACTAAGTCAATTTACCACAAGATGGCATTCAAGTTGCTCATGATTGAGTTCATGCTTACCTCCTGACAATTTTCCCCTCTTCATTTACATTCCAGCAACCCTAAACTGTTTAGAATTGCAGAATCTTCCCTACTTTGCTGGGGTACACACTCTGTTAGAAGTCCTGGGGTCTCAGCAGGCAGGCCAAACTCTAGAGAGCACAGTCTTAGCTCTTGAGACAGAGGCCTTACAGAATCTCAGAATCCAGGCCAAATAAGCAGAGTTTATTCTTCCTTAGGCTACTGATGTGGACTGAGTGCCCAGGAGATGCACACTTAGATCTCAGCTCTGTCACACCTCAGCTCTAAGATCTTGGGAAAATTAATGGATCTTTCGGAGCTAGTTTTCTCACCTCCCACCTGCAAGTGGGGAATAACACTAATGACACACAGGGTCATGATGAGGGTGAGATTAGCCATGTGAGAGCTTCCTTGCAGAGTGGCAAGGGAAAAAAAAAAAAAAAATCCACTGCTGTCGAGTCAGATCCGACTCATAGCGAGCTCTCCTTGGGTTTCCGAGGCAGTATCACTACAGAAGTAGATTGCCCAACCTTCCTTCCGAGGAGTGGCTGGTGTGTTTGAACCACCAGCCTTCTGGTTAGCAGTCAAATGTCTTAGACACTACACCACCAAAGCTCCTAGAGTGTCAAGAGGGACTATATATGAGCTCAGAATCCAGAAAAAGACAGCTGCTCTGGCATCAATTCCAACTCATGGTGACCTCATGTATGTCAGAATAGAAATGTGTTCCAGAGGGTTTTCAATGGCTGATTTTTCTGAATTAGGTCATCAGGCCTTTCTTCTGAGGTGCCTGGGGGTGGACTTGAAGCTCCACCCTTTCAGTTAGCAGGCAAGAGTGTTAACTATTTGCACCACCCAGAGAAGGGGCTGATAAATACAGTCATCTGTACAAAGTTTCCAGCTAGTGTAATATGAGGTGTCTCATAAATGCCATTTCCCTTCTATTCCACAGTCGTTTTTACTTTTGGAAAGGGAACCACGGTCTTCACCATGTTAATAGATGATGCAATTACATCCACTAGCAATAATTAGCCGGTAGTGCCTGGGGAGTCAGGAGAATTCATTAACCAAAAAGGAGAGGTAAAATTTGAGAAAAGCTTAGAAAGAATTATTGGTAGGAATCAGACAAAGCTACCTGATTAATCTAAGGAAAGCAAGCCATGGAATAGAGGTAAGACATTTGGAAACGGAGTTTTAGGGTCAATGCAATTGAAAAATAATTAAGCATTGTTGTTATGTGCTATCGAGTCAGACCTGACTCATAGTGACCCCTCCCTGGGTTTCCGAGGCAGTATCACTACAGAAGTAGGATTGCCCAAACTTCCTTCTGAGGAGTAGCTAGTGGGTTTGAACCACCAGCCTTCTGGTAAGCAGTCAAGTGCCTTAGGCACTATGCTACCAGGACTCCTAATTAAGCATTAGTACTTTGTAAAGGGGATGGTCTTTGATGGCAGACACTGGAAGACGCTGCTAAGCATGTGCTAAGTGGCTTTCTTCTCCTCAAGGCAGCATATGGTACAATGTTAAGAAGAGAAGCCTGGGTTCGGATAGACGTGTTTGAATCCCATGCTGCCTACTTTCCAGCTGTGTGACCTTAAGTGAATTGCTAAACTTCTCTGTATTGTATGTAGTTTTCTCATCTTTGAGATAGTGCTACATGTGCCTACCTTTAAGAGCTGAGCTGGCAAGGTTACAAATTGTGTTTTGAGTGCCTGGAACATGGTGGACAGTTGGTCAGTGTTCATTGTCCTCCCAGAGGAATGTGGAGGATGGAAAATACTCAAGAGCTCCAACCTCACTGTGTTTTCTAAAGTTTATTTCTAGACTTTCTACCAGGCCTTGCCTCAGTTGGCTTTCCTATGGACCAGAGTTTGTGCTTTCTTCCCCTTGAGTTATAGAATTTAGCTAAGCCACCAGAGGGCAGCTTTCTCTTAGTAAAGAGGTCAAAGCCAGCTCCTGGGCAGTGTTTACTTTGGCCTGCTTGCAAATCTTTGCTCTGTCCAGCTCAGCTCCTGAAAAATCCTAGGGAGGTCCAGTCTCTTAAGGACCTCATGATCTTAAAGCCTGTATAGACAGACAATATAGAGAGCAATGGCTACTCCGTGGGCCTCCAGGCTACTACACAAAGGGAGGTTTCTTTAAGAAGTAGAGTGCTAGGAGGCTCATAAAAAGGGGGAGGGAGGACACTGTGGTCCCCCTCCCCCCGCTTTTTTTTTTGACTGAAGAGCCCTTGCTCCCTTCTCACCCAGAAGGTTCTGGGCTTCACATCCCTTAAGTCTACTTTGGTTCCACGTCCTCAGAATGAGCACTTTGCTCAAGGCTTCTGTGTCTTGTTGATCAGTGAGCAAGTGAACGAGAAGGACCATGCTCAAGCCTAATGGTCTGGGATTCAGGAGGCAAGAAAAATTGTTATGTGGACTTATCCAAGATATGCAGACTCATATGCTTGTGATTAGTGTTAATAAGGCCTGGGAAAGCAGGGAAATTTGAACTCTCTCTAGGTCCCTTAACATGTTGTTGTTAACTACTCTTAGCCCCTGCATCATGGCAACCCCATGCATAATGGAACAAAATGCTGCCTGGTCCTGCACCACTGCCAAGACTGTTTACGAATCAGACTGTTGTGATCCACAGGGTTTTCATTGTCTGGTTTTCAAAAATAGCTCACTAGGTCTTTTTTCCTAGTCTGTCTTAGTCCAGAAGCTCCACTGAAATTTGTTCAGCATTACATCAACACACAAACCTCCACTGACAGTTAGGAGCTGCCTACCAATGCATGAAGTGCATTGGCCAGAAATCGAACCCATATGGATCTCTCGTCTAGAAAGTAAGAATTCTGCCACTGACCCACCACTGCTGTTAGGAGGCTCTCATAACCCTATCACTGGAGAAGCAAAGCACTTTCTCTAGGGTAGTATGAAGAATCATTGGCAGCTCTCCTCATCCATCACTGCCAATCCTTAAGCAGACAGAAGAGGAGAAAAGGGGGTCAACTGCCACCTCTTGGAAACCCCCACTGGATATTTTCCCAGGTTCTGTCCTTTAGAATGGATGTCCTAGACAAAAAGGATGACCTACCACCAAAATTGGGCCTGAGGAACTTGTTATATCCTGCTGTGAGGTTTTCAAAGCCAGGCAGGGAAAGCTTGTCACTTCTGCTGACCTCAATATTAAACTTACTCCCCTGGACACACATCCTGGAAAAGAGAATGAGTTTTGGTATGAACGTTTGTTCACAGATACACAGGAACTTAAGCTTGTGTTTGCAAGTGTGTGTTTGTGAGTGTGTGTATGTGTGTCTTGTGCCCTTGTACCAGCAGTGACTCTCCCAAAGAGAAATCTAGAATTTAAAGCAGAATGGTATGGAAATTTGGGAATCCTCCAAGTGCCTTCTCAACAAGCACAAGAGATTCATCCAGCCTTGACTGTTTTGGAAGCTTGAGTTTTCCAGATAGAATAAATTTGGTGTTTCTGTTATCTGTCATTGAGTTGGTCCCTGACTGGATCTGACCACGGTGAGCCATAAGGTTTTCACTCGCCGCTGAAGTAGATTACTAGTCCATCTTAGTTTAGAAGCTCCACAGAAACTTATTCAGCATCATCGCAACATAAGCCTCCACTGACAGATGGGTGGTGGCTGTGCATAAGGGGCATTGGCTGGGAACTGAATCTAGGGCTCTTCATTGGAAGGCAAGAATTCTACCACTGAACCACCATTGCCTTCTAGAGAGAATAAATGGAAGGACGTTTTATTGTTCTGTTGCTGCAGGGAGGTGAATGATGAGGTTTGCCTTGTCATTGGTGAACAGAAAGAGCTGCCACCCCTATACACAAAGCAACTCAGAACAAGACGATTTAGGGGGTAGTAAAGTTTACCTTTGAGTGAAGAGACTTAGACACAAGAAGATCAAGTGGAGGCTGCAGCTCATGTTGAGGCACCGCTCACACAGGGCAGGGTCCAAGTAGGAATCACCTGGGGAAAGAGATGGGGCATGATGGGAGACAGATCATCCAAAAGGCTCACCTGTGTCCAGGCCAGCTTCTCTCTCCTGTGAGTCATCAGTCTCAACCTTTATTCAAGAGAATAACCTCTTTTCAAACCTTTTGGTTGTAGATTCTGGTCCATGTATCTATGAATTACTCTATTTTTAAAGATTACATTTTAAATCCACCCTACATCAAGACTGAGATCTTGTTTAGAGAGTGACTCACCAGCCCCCAAAATGCAGCCAGTCCATTCAGTGCTGCATATTGGAGGAATTCCATGACTGTCTTTACCTTGTCCTTGTCCTGACCTTGACTTGACTGTCCTTGTCTTGAACTTATCCTATCCTTGTCCTGACTTCACCAGGAAAGACATCTTAACTGTACACTCACCTTGACTGAGCCAGACATTCTTTTATTTATTTTAGGATCTGTGCCTATTAGGCAGGTCACATAGACAAGAAATGAGAACTTCCTGAGAACCTTCCATGGGCCAAGTAATGCATCAGATACTTCGCTATAGATTTTCTTACTTGATCCTCACAATAGCCTAGTGTTATGGCAGGATAATCCCTGAATTTTAGGTGAGGACACAGAGGCTCATGGAAATGACACCATGCTAGTGGATGCCAGAGGAGACTTTAATCCAGGGCTGGCTGCCTCATTGTTCAGTGTTCTCTTCCTTCAGGAATGATGCCTTTGTTGACTTGACACTCGCTGCTCTCATAAGCCTCCCAGACCAGATAGTCAAGTGTTTTGGAGCCATTCGGCCAATGTAGGTAACCATGGTGTATGCATGAGGATCATTAGGTGGGCCTGGTCTGGGGCTTATCTTGGGAGCTGTTATCAGGTGTTGCTCTGAGAGAATAAGCAGGCAGTGAGGCAAACAAGTAAGTCTGTGACTTGTCATGCTGGGGCAGCAAAATGGGGCTTCTCAGGTGTGGGCTCAGTCTTGTCCCCAGGAGTCAGTCCTACGGTGGATCATCCCCTCTTCTGTGGTAACCTCTGAATCAGGACATGTTCTAGAATCTAGGAATTCTAGAGGAGCCCTGGTGGTGCAGTGTTTAAAGTGCTTGGCTGCCAACCCAAAAGCTGGCAGTTCAAACCCACCAACTGCACTATGAGAGAAAGATGTAGTTTGGTCTCATAAAGATTACAACCTTATAAACTCTATAAGTTTGGGGCAGTTCTACCCTGTCCTAAAGGGTTGCTGTGAGAATGACTCGAGGGCGATGGATATAGGAGACATTCTAGGACTCAGGGTGTGATTCAGCAATTAATTAACTAATATTATTTTTATTATAAAATATGCTCACAGCAAAAATAAGTGTATAAAGATGAAAGGCTAAGTTCCTCCCTCACTTCTCTCCAGTCTCACACCTCAGAGATAACAATTGTTAATAGTTATTTTTTCACACACACACACACACACATACATATTTATAGCACATATATATATATCTGCATGAACAAAAAAAATAAAAAGCAAAAGTGAGATGATACTGTGGATATTTTCTGCTCTTTTCTTTTATTCACTTTACAATAATAATAGCAAACAGTTTTTGAATACTTAATGCATGCTTCCACTGTGTTAAGCACCTCACAAATCCTTATGACTCTTTGAAGTAGACGCCATCATTCTACTCATTTTAGAAGTGAGGAAACTGAGGCTTAGAGAGGTTAAGAAATATTCCCAAGGTAATAAGAGGGTGGGGCAGAATTGAATCCAAGCAAGCAGACCCAAACACTCTCAATCACTGCACCATACTGTATCCCCATATCAAAGACCCTTTTCCATACCAGTCTTATAGATCTGCTGCATTATTTTCAATGGCTGTTAGGTATTTCATCATATAAACGTACCACCATTTATCTAACAGATGTCCGATGGAAGTTCCTGGGTGAGACTTGTGCTTGAGTACTAACCTAAAGGCTGGTGGTTCAAACCCAACCAGTGGCACTGTGGGAGAAAGTCCTCACGATCTCCTTCTGTAAAAGTTGTTGTTGATGTCGTTATGTGCCGTCGAGTCAGACCCCACTCATAGCGACCCCTCCTTGGGTTTCCAAGGCAATATCACTACGGAAGTAGATTGCCTCATCTGCCTTCCAAGGAGTGGCTGGTGGTTACAGAAAAGAAAATCCAATGGAGCACAGTTCTACTCTACATACACGAGGGCACCATGAGTCTGAATCGATGCAACAGCTTGGGTTTTTTTTTTGGTTTTATTTATGGGCACTAGGTTATTTCTGCATTTTTTACTATTATAAAATCAGTAATGAGCATCTTTGCACATGTGTAAGCTCCTCTCATTCTGCACTATGCCATATATGTCTACCTCAATGTTTTCCTTCTCACTCATTGTAAATTTCAGGTGTAAAATCAACTTTTTTGATCCACCAATGAGCATATTCACATCATCTTCTTTTAGTCCATCTCCCTAATCTCTGTTCTTCCCTCTGTCCCCAGCATCAAGTTTAAGAGAGTCTATGAAGTGGTTCCCATGCCTTCCACCCCTTCATCCAATTTTCTGAAAGTTTAATGAGCTGCTCCTTTAGACCAGACACACTCAGGGTACCACCAGAGCTCCTCTCATGGAGCAGAGAGATGTGTAAGGAGTGAAGTGAAAGTCCCTAAGACTGTCCTATAATAATGACCAGAGGGAAAGAAACACCTGGTGTGCTGAGGAAGGGAGCAGTCAACTTTTCTGGGGGAGGATGGAGCAGCTAGAACAGAAGTCATAGAGAAAGTCATTTGATTTTTGAAGGAAATATTACATTTACTAGGTGAACAAAGGAGGCCAGTGGACCCTCCAGATGTTAGGCAAAAGTGTGGATGCTTCCTCACAGTCCCTCTCCTACCACCCACACTCAGCCTTTTCCCCCCAGCCCATAGCCTTCTGTGACTTCATTCTTCTGGCCCCATAGGCCTGAATTAGCTTTCTTCTCATTTTGGGTATTTCTCAACTCTTTCTCTTCAATGGGAAACAGCCCTCGATCAAGAAACTTAGGGAAACCTCTAGCCTTCAGTTTCATGACTATTATCAGATAGTGCAGTCTTTCCCTGTGGCCATTCTTACATTAACAGACAGAACCACAAAGCAAAACCAGTTGCCATTAAGTCAACTCTGACTCAGGATAACCCAAAGTGGGTCAGAATAAAACTGCTTTGTCAGGTTTTCAGTGGCTGTTTTTTTGGAAGTCGATCACCAGAACTTTCTTCCAAGGTGACTCTGGGTGGACTCAAACCTCCAACTTTTCAGTTAGCAGCCAAGCGTGTCTGTACCACCCAAGTACTCAGTGCTACATTAGGAGAGAACTTTGGGCCTCGGGGAAAGCGTCTCATGCTAAAAGACTCACCTAGGCGAGAGCTGAAAATTTGATCTCACTTCACTGTCCTGTTCTGGTTAGGCTTCTGAGCATGTCTCACCTAATAACAGAAGGTAAAACAAGTAGGAGCAACTAACATCCTCTGAATGCTTGCTGTGTGCTAGATGCCATGTTTGGCACTTACTCTCATTTAATTCTTGACCATCTTGCCCAGACATTAACTTTCATAGTTGAAGTTCAGATTGGTGAAAGGATCTGGCTAAGGCCACATAGCAATTAAGAGGCAATGGTTTGAATCAGGTTTTTTAAGCCCCTGTTCCCCGTACCACATCTGAAAGGTGTGGCCTAGCTGCCCCAAGCTGGGCCAGATTTCACTTGGTGTTGGTTCTTCTTACAACAAGCCTATTTCTGGGATACAGTGCCACATCCACAGTACATCTCAAGTGGCTGTGCAGCTGGTTGTCAGCGCCCCAGGTGGCAGAGGAGCCAACCATTAAGTGACTATGTATCTGCCAGCCTGAAGAGAGTTTCAGGCCATGGACAGTAATATAATCACAGGGAATAGCATTTGGCAGAGCAGTGAACTGAGCCACCAGAGGGCAGTGTCCTCTGCAGTGGCAACACTGGAGATTCAGCACTGCAAGGAGCATGATATTCATGAAGCTCCTGAATAGGAAGTGGCAGCTTCTGTGCCCTTTCTCTACTCAGAGGGGATCTTTGGTCAAAATCCTTCTCTACTTGTATAGGACAGCTTGAGCTTTGGAATTAGGAACACTTGAGTTGTTTAACTTCTCTGAACCTCAGTTTTCCCATCTGACAAATGGGAAGAAAAAGCACTCAAGTTTTCATTCCTTTTCATATCTTTCTGGGAAAGAATTCAGTAATCTCAACATAAGTATGAGAACTCCAAGCTCAAGCTTCTTTTATTGTATCCCAGGGTGTCAGCTGTTGCAGTACCATTTTGGAAGTACTCAGATTGGCATAGGGTCAGAGACAAGATGTTAGGGTCACCTAGGTGGCTGAAGGCACACTTTTCTGGACTGGCTTTGAGAAACAGAGGTAATTCCAGTATATGCAGGTTTCCACTCCCATTCCCAGAGTCTTCACCACATAAGTACTGTGAACCCCATACTTATTACCCTTTTACCTCCTTCCTACTCATTTCCCTGTTCTCAGTCACTTGTTGTTGTTGTTGTTAATGTGCCATCAAGTCGGACCTGACTCATAGCGACCCCTCCTTGGGTTTCTGAGGCAGTATCACTGCGAAAGTAGATTGCTCCATCTTCCTTCCGAGGAGTGGCTGGTGGGTTTGAACTGCCAGCCTTCTGGCTAGCAGTTAAGTACCTTAGGCACTATGCTACCAGAGCTCCCTCTCAGTCACTTAGGCCTAGACAAAATAATTAATTGGGAAGCAGCAGTAGAGCCTGAATGAGGTGACAAAAGGCATTATAACTGTGGTCCTCTTTAAGAACAATCACCAAAGGTGAAGCATCTAAGGTAGTGGCCTGTGTCTGCTGGTCTTGCAGAAACAATGTCTGGGTCAGACAGTCTGGGCTCTAATAATCTTGGCTTTGGTACCTGCTCTTAGACCATGATACTTCTCCCCAGGGTTCAGTTTCCTCTGCTGTAAAGTGGGATAATAGTCAATAGCATTTGACTGCTAACCAGAAGGCTGGAGGATCAAACCCACCAGGCACTCTTTGGAAGGAAGGTTGGGCAATCTACTTCTGTAGTGATACCGCCTTGGAAACCCAAGGAGGGGTCACCATGAGTTGGATACAACTCAACAGCAGTGGATTTGGTTTTTGGTTTGGTTCTTCATACAGCAGTGAGATTGTATATGTGTCTGACACCAATTAGTGCTCAACAAATTTTGGGTCCTGATCCCTTCCCTCAGTCTCATCATGGCTTATATTTAGATCTACTCCCCTCCCATCTCCCAAATCCCAGGAAGATCTGGCCTTTTCCTTACCAGGCAGCTGCTGTGGGTTCCTTTAGGGCAGGTCTTTCAGGCTTTCAGGCTGGGCTTTTGGGCAGGGCATGGTCTCCTGGGCCCCCAGGATTCTCATCATCCTCAGCTCTGACTTTCCGATGTGTACGTACAGCCACTCTCTAGTGGAATGGCAGTCTCTGTGGGGAGGAAGGAACTGTTGAACTAGGTTGGGCTGAGACAGAGCTGGGCGGGGCCTCTTGCAGTTCCTCCCCTGGGTTGGGCTTTGACCTGGTCTTTGTGACTGTGGGAATCACCCAGCTCCTCTGATGGCTACTGGCTACCATGGATTTGATTCTGAGTTCGTGTCTTGCTATGTTCCCAGACCCCAGCCAGATAAAACCCCTGAGATGAAAGACCCATGAAAGCCAAGCAAAGTGAGTGACCCTACCCACCATGCCAGGAAGATAAGCCCCAGGTTTTGAATTTGGAGAACACCTCTCCATCTAAAAAAACCCCACTCATGGCTGTTGAGTTACTTAACCCCTCCTTGGGTTTCCGAGGCAGTATCTCTACGGAAGTAGATTGCCCAATCTTCCTTTCAAGGAGTGGCTGATGGGTTTGAACTGCCAGCCTTTTGGTTAGCAGTCAAATGCCTTAGGCACTACGTCACCAGAGCTCCCCCTCTCCATCTAGTGGAATGGAATAGGAGTGAGCTGTGTGACCCTGGGCAGGCATCCTGGTGGAGTCCTCAGCTTTCCATTCATACATTGAGAGCTTGGCCATTTCTAAAGCTCTGGATCTTGGTTGTGAATTTTAAGAGCTTCTTTAGGATCAACGGAAAGTCCAGCTTATGTAAAAAGAAACTAATGGATCCAAGGACTTAGTGCTTTTCAGACTGGGAATTTTCAAAAAGAGACATAGAGACCAAGAGAAAGGAGAATAGAGGCTCAGCAGGCCAACTGAGGAAGAGGTGGGAGAGATTTGGAGAAATGTAGCTAGCCTTTCTGGATGTCTTCTCCCTCCCCCACCCCATCACTTATACCACCAGTACTATGGTGATGACCCCATGTGGCCCTTATGTGCTAAAAACATTTTCAGTGCTGATTTATCACAAGTATATTGTCAGGCCTTTCTTCTGAGGTGCCTCTGGGTGGACTTCAATCTTGGTTAGTAGCTGAGCATCTTAACCATTTGCCAGGGCTTCAGTAAAGTCCCTTTATGAGCAACATCCCAGAGATGCAGGCCTCCTTTGTCAGTGGCAGTTGAACCTCCTAATGAAAAGGTTGCAAAGTTATAATACCTTTTATATGATCCCTAAGTCTTTCTTCTCACCATAGCCAGTGGCCTTGAAACTAACTTTTGGCTTCAGCCTTGTGGGAAGGAATTCCCTGGAGGCTTGGCCTTGCACTCTGAGGGAGTTGTGAACCCATGAGGGATTGAAATCAAGGGGCCAGGAGAGAGGGACCTGTGGAGTTGAGGAGGCATCTCCCTCCCTTCTGACATCATGGCCATACTCTTGCCCAGGCCCCTGCCAGTCCTGGAGACCAGGAGAGAGGTAGGAGAGGGAGAGAATGGAACTGCAAGAAGTCAAAGAAGGTGGGAAGGAGGGGAGGACCTGGGTGTACAATGCACCATAGATGCCTCTGGCCCCAAACCAACTTCCTAAGTGTACATTTGGAGCCTGGCCAGCCATACAAATATCTCTGTGCTGGTTGGTAGGGAGTGAGTGTCTGAAGAGAAAGCTCTTTCATTTCTCTGAGAGACCTCACTTTCACCTGAGAACCCTGAAGGTGACTGGAACTGGCAAGAGCCTTGTGCCTCAGTCACCATACATACAGGAGGCTAACAAGTCTTAAGAATGCTGGGTATTTGTGTAGGGCATTGCAATTTTCAGAGTCTTTCCATGTGTGTGTTCCTTATCTTATTTGAGTACCATAATGATCCTGTGACATAAATGGGTTTGTTCCTTTATTATCATTTTGTAGGTGAGGAAGCTGTGTCCAGAGTGACAGGATTACCAGGGGCATGTTGTTGTTATTGTTGTTATGTGCCGTCAGGTCGGACCCAACTCACAGAGGCCCCTCCTTGGGTTTCCGAGGCAGTATCACTAGGAAAGTAGATTGCCCCATCTTCCTCCCGAGGAGTGGCTGGTGGGTTTGAACTGCCAGCCTTCTGGTTAGCAGTCAAGTGCCTTAGGCCAGCACTTACTCAGGTCACAAGGAGCTCTGGTGATGCAGTGCCTAAGGCATTTGACTGCTAACTAGAAAGTTGGTGGCTCAAACCCACCATCTGCTCCATGGAAGGAGGATGAGATGGGGCAATCTACTTCCATAAAGATTTACTGCCTCAGAAACCCAGTGGGGGTTGCTCTGAGTCAGAGTCAACTTGATGGCAGTGAGTTTGGTTTTGACTCAGGTCTTAAGATTTCAAACCAGCAATTTACTCCACACATCTGCTCAATGATTATGGAGAGAACAGAGGAACAGAGTTCAAGTGAAAAGGGGAACAAGGACACCCTCTGGATCTCCCCCTCACCTGGAAGGCCATCTTGGGACAAGATTACCTAGCAACCATGATTCCCAGGAAATGCTACCTGTTGGAACTAGACAGACCCCCATCCAACCACACCTCTCACTCTGTCATATCTGCCAGTGTCAAGTTCAGCATCTCCTCACCTGTGAGACCAGGGTTTCCAAAGAGAGGCATGCGTATACCAGACCCTGTGCAAGGTAAGATCCTGGACCAGAATATTGGTAAAGTTCTAACTGTTCTTTCTGCTTCTAGTTATATTCCCCTCTTGTCTACCTTCCACTATCACCTGACTGATCTTCATAAAACCCAGAAAGGGATTTCTCATTTCCACTCAGTAGGAAATTTTCTGATTTCCTGGAAAGTGGGGCAGTCCTAACTGCCTTCAGGGGTTGGGCTGGTCACTTGATGTATGAAGAGGGCTGTGTGTAAGGTATGGTGGGAGTGCTGGAGAACCAGAGAGTGCTTGTCTAAAAATATTCCAATTCAAAAAAATTTTAAACCTAGATAGGTGAAACAAAACACTTCTTGCCCTAGCTCCATTTGTGGGTGCTAATAGTCATCTCTGAACAGGTCAAGGCTATCACCTTGGCAAATATTGTTCAACTCTCTAGACAGGTCTCTTGCTACTTTCTTCTTAACACTTTTTGCATTGTAGTCATGTCTTGCTGATATGTGCCCCATAGTATTTAATCTTCCTGGACAAGTAAAATTAAATTTCAGTCAAACGAAACCTGGTTCTGATATCATCTCCTCTGTGGAGCTCTTTGACTTTTTGAGTTCACTTTCCCCTCCTTTTGCTGCCATCATACTTTTCACTTGCTGGGCCTTGTTGTGCTCAATCCACCATTCACCTGCCTGTCTCCATCACTAAGCCCAGTGATCTCTGAGATCAGGTCCATAATCAGTATCATTGTTATCAATTCAGCTCTGACTCATGACCACTTCATGTGCGTCAGAGTAGAGTTGTGCTCCATAAGATTCTCAGTGGCTGATTTTTCAAAAGTAGATTGCCAAGTCTTTCTTCTAAGGCACCTCTGGGTAAACTTGAACCTCCAACCTTTCAGTTAGTGACATTATGCCAGTTAGTGTGTTAATCATTTGCAACACTTGGGGACTTATTAATTATTTTATCCCCAATGCCAAGGTCAGTCCCTTGGTCACATAGTGGGTCCTCAAAAGTCTATGAGCCAATGAGTAAATATATTCTGTAGTGCTTACACACCTGGGTAACAGCAGTGTATTTTTACTATTTGCTTCTATTTTTAATAGTAATAAATAAATACCTTCTCTTTCACCTCTTCTCTTACTTTCTGAAATCCCCTATACATCAATTTTCAGATTCCATATGCTTAAAGGACTGGAGAAAAAAAGAAATGGCAGGTGGTGAAAACCTTTTTCTTGTCAATGTCCATGCAGGGGAGACAAATCACACAGGGAAGACCTGTTGTGGGGCCCAAATGTGGTCTGAACAGAGATGCCTGTGTCAGAATCACCAAGAGGGCTTATTAGAAACACACATTTCTGGGCCTCTCCTCAGATCAAATGAAATGGATTCTCTACAGATAAGGCCTGGGAATATGAATTTTAGTAAACTCTCCAGGTGATTAGTTATTGTTTTCAGGTGCCGTCGAGTCGTCTCCAACTCATAGCAACCCTATGAGCAGCAGAACGAAACACTGCTTGGTCTTGTGTCAGCTTTGTGACACCTGTTATATCTGAGCCCGTCATTGCAGCCACTGTGTCTATTCACCTCATTGAGGGCCTTCCCCGTCTTCATTGACCCTCCACTTTACCAAGCATGATATCCTTCTCCAGGGAATGGTTCCTTCTGACAACATGACCAAAGTAGGTGAGACAAAGTCTGGTCATTCTCATTTCCAAGGAGCATTCTGACTGCACTTCTTCTAGGACAGATTTGTTAGTCCTTTTAGCAGACCATGGTATTCTTAGCATTCTTCTCCAACACCACAACTCAAAAGCATCAACTCTTCTTCGCTCTTCCTTGTTCATCATCCAGCTCTCATGTGCATAAGAGGTGATTGAAAATACCATGGCATAGGTTGAAAAAAAAAAAAACAAAACCTCATTGCCCTTGAGTTGGATCCTACTCATAGCGACCCCTCCTTGGGTTTCCGAGGCAGTATCACTATGGAAGTAAATTGCCCAATCTTCCTTCCGAGGAGTGGTTGGTGGATTTGAACCATCAGTCTTCTAGTTAGCAGTCAAATGCCTTAGCCACTATGCCACCAGAGCTCCCATGGCTTGGATTAGGTGTACCTTAGTCTGGTTAGCAGTCAAATGCCTTAGGCACTATGCTACCAGAGCTCCCCAGTCTTCAAGAGACATCTTTATTCTTCAGCAGTTGAAAGAGGTGTTTTTTTTTGCAGCAAATTTGCCCAATGCAATATGTCATCTTACATCTTGACTGCTGCTTTCGTTGGTGTTGATTGTAGAACCAAGTAATAGGAAATCCTTGACAACTTCAATTTTTTTCTCCATCCACTGTGAAGCTGTTTATTGGACCAGTTGTGAGGATTTTTGTTTTCTTTATGTTGAGGTGCAATTCATACTGAAGACTGTAGTCTTTCATTTTCGTCAGTAAGTGCTTCAAGTCATACTCATTTTCAGCAAGCAAAGTTGTGTCAAATGCATATCACAGGTTGTTAATGAACCTTCCTCCAATCCTGATACCACATTCTTCTTCATATAATCCAGCTTCTCAGATTATTTGCTCAGCATACAAGTTGAATAAGTATGGTGAAAGGATACAGTCTTGACACACTCCATTCTTGATTTTGAACCATGCAGTGTCCCCTTGTTCTGTTCAAACAACAGCCACCTGATCTATGTACAGGTTCCTCATGAGCACAATCAAGTGTTCTGGAATTCCCATTCTTCTCAGTATTATCCATAATTTGTTATGATCCATACAATCGAATGCTTTTGCATGGTCAGTAAAACACAAGTAAACATCTTTCTGGCATTCTTTGCTTTCAGCTAAGATCCATCTGACACCAGCAATGATATCCCTCATTCCACATCCTCTTCGGAATCCAGCTTGCATTTCTGGAAGTTCTCTGTCAATAACTGCTGCAACCATTTTTGAATTATCTTCGGTAAGATTTTATAATATTTATGTGATATTAATGATATTGTTTGATAATTTCCACATTCAGTGGGATCACCTTTGTTTGGAATGGGTACAAATATGGATCTGTTCCAGTCATTTGGCCAGGTAGCTGTCTTCCAAATCTCTTGGCATAACCAGGTGAGTGCTTCCAGTGGGGCATCTGTTTGTTAAAACATCTCAATGGGTATTCCGTCAATTCCTGGAATCTTGTTCTTTGCCAATTCCTTCAGTGCAGCTTTGACTTCTTACTTCATTACCATTGGTTCTTGATCAGATGCCATTTCCTGAAATGGATGAACATTGATCAGTTCTTTTCAGTACAGTGACCCTGTATTCCTTCCATCTTCTTTTGATGTTTCCTGCATCATTCGATATTTTGCCCATAGAATCTTTCAATATTGCAACTCGAGGCTTAAATTTTTTCTTTCAGCTTGAGCAATGCTGAGCACGTTTTTCTCTTTTGGTTTTCTAACTCCAGGTCTTTGTGCATTTCATTATAGTAATTGGCTTTGTCTTCTCGAGCTGCTCTTTGAAATCTGCTGTGCAGCTCTTTTGTCTTGTCATTTCTTCTATTTGCTTTAGCTTCTCTCTGCTCAATGGCAAGTTTCAGGGTCTCTTCTGACAATCATTTTGGTCTTTTCTTCCTTTCCTGTCTTTTTAATGACCTTTTGCTTTCTTCATGGATGATGTTCTTGATGTCAACCCACAATTCCTCTGGTTTTCAGTCACTGGTGTTCAATGTATCAAATCTATTCTTCAGATGGTCTCTAAATTCAGGAGGGATATAATCAAGGTCATAATTTGGCTCTTGTAGACTTTTTTTAATTGTCTTCAACTTCATCTTGAACATGCATATGAGCAGTTTATGGTCTATTCCACAATCAGCTCCTGGCCTTGTTTTGGCTGAACATATCGAACTTCTCCATCACCTCTTGCCACAGATGTAGTCAATCTGATTCCTGTGTATTCCATCTGGTGAAGTACATGCACAGTCGTCGCTTATGTTGTTGAGAAAAAGTATTTGCAATGAATAAGTCATTGGTCTTGCAAAATTCTATCATGCGATCTTTGCAAAGGTAACTAGTATGGGGTAAACCAAAACCAAACTCACTGCTGTCGAGTCGGTCCCGACTCATAGCGACCCCTCCTTGGGTTTCCAAGGTGGTGTCTTTATGGGAGTAGATTGCCCTATCTTCCTTCTGAGAAGTGGCTGGTGGGTTTGAACCGCCAACCTTCTGGTTAGCATTTAAATGCTTTAGGCACTATGCCACCAGAGCTCCCTAGTATGGGATGGTACTAGTATAACAAGAGAGAGGGGAGCCAGCTTAGATGGAGTGGCCTGAAAAGGCCACTTTAAAGGTGACATTTAAGTTGATTCTTAGAGCATGAGGAGCTCTGGTGGCACAGTGGTTAAAATGTTTGTTTGTGAACCAAAATGTAGGCAGTTCAAATCCACCAGTCCCATTGTGGTAGTTAAGGTTGTATGTCAACTTGGCTGGGTCTGGTTGAGTGGCTGGGCAGCTGGTGGTTGTTGTTCCCCATGGTGATATTGGCAATCAATTCCATGGTGGAATCTCCAGAAGCAGCTGAGTAGCTGCTTTAGGGATGTTGTCTGCTCCCAGTATATAAGAAGCAGCTGTGAGGAAGGTCTCTAGCTTTTTGGCACACTTGAACCCTGCATGTAGCCAAGTCATTGTTCAGTAGCCTGCCATGTCCTGCCAATCTTGGAACTTTTTCTGGACTTGAGTTAGTGGCCTGCTGTGTTGTTTGGTAATATTGGACTGTGCCTTTTACTTGTTAACCTTGGGTTTGTTAACTTCAGTAGTCAGTAACTGCCTGAGTGAAGAAAAGCCTCCAGCTACAGTGGGCCAGGAGCCCCAAGTCAAGGGCCTTTCACCCAGCCCCTAGAGCCTGGCACTTTGAACTCGGACTTCCAGCCTCCAAAAATTGTAAGAATAAACTCTTGTTTGTTCAAGCCATTCCACCTGTGGTATTTCTGTTAGAGTGGCACTAGGTAACCAAAACACCCTCCTTGGAAGAAAGATGTGGCACTCTGCTTCCGTAAAGATTTATAGCTTTAGAAACCCTATTGGGGCAGTTCTATTCTGTCCTATAGGCTCAATACGAGTCAGAGTAGACTTGATGGCAGTGGCAGTGTGGAAATGATGGGAAGGAACTTGTTCTTGTGTCCAGGAAGACAGGAGAGAGCTAAAAGAACTCCCTGTGTTCAGGGAACACTCTGTGGTCCCTGGAGATAAGTTTTGTCTGGAGCAGAAGTGGAGGGCTGATTTCTATACCTCCTTTAAGAAACTAATGTCTACAACAGCATAAACCCAGGTTAGACTTTGAACTCTGCAAGTCTCCTTGAGTTCAGTCAGACTCCCACGGTCTGAGAATCCCTGAGGCCAGGGGAGGTGAGGAAGCACTCCACCCACTAGAAGGCTCTGGGCCCCTCTTTAACCTTTGTGGCTTTGTTCTTGTTGTTCTTGTTCTCTCACACAGTCTTTTCCCACCTGCTAAGTCATCATCACCTTTAGAAGACTGTTCCAGAAGCAGAGGGTTTTAAAGACCTCAGAGATCACAAAAGCAGTCACTGGAACAGTTGGCCCCAGAGCAGGGGAAAAAAATGTGGGTTGGACTTACCAGGAAACCAGCTGACCTCCTGATGAAGGTGGAGCATCTTTGCCCCTTACTATGCACTGGGAAGCTGCTTGGGGAAGGTGCCTCCTGGATGAAAGGTTTGCAGACAATGAGGTCTGCCAGGCAGGAGAGCTTCAGAGTTGGAAGAAGGCCAACTGCCTCACAAACCCCATTTACTGCAAAGAACTTGGACCCAGCACTTTGAGACCTTATCATATCTCTGTCACTGAAGAAAACCCAGAGGGTCAGGCTACACACAACAGCTTTATTTACCCAGATGACCCCTTGATCAGTTTCTAAGTGTCCTTGAATCCAAATACTCTTCTGCATGTCCTGCAGGTTGCCTGTTTCAGGGCCCAGCTGGGCCTCTCATTGCTTTATTGCCCCTGGTTACCTGGTATCTTCCCCAGTAGTTGGGAGGCACTGCTGGAAGAAGGGGACTAAGGGTCTATTTACCACCCCCCCCCCAAAAAAAAAAAATCCATTGCCATCAAGTTGATTTCAACTCATAGCGACCCTTTAGGGCAGAGTAGAATTACCCCATAGGGCTTCCAATGCTGCAAATATTTTTGGAAGTAGACTGCCTCATCACTGCCCTATCCCGCTCCTACAATGTGGCTGGTGGGTTCAAACAACCAACCCTTTGGTGAGCAGCTGAATGCTTTAACCACTGTGCCACCAGAACTCCTTATTTACTACAAGGGAGTGAACATTCTCTGTGGTGAGGCCAGTGAGCTTGGGGCTCTGGGATTCTTCTGAAAGATCACAGCCATTGAAAACCCTACTATGAAATCTTGAGGTTTCCATGAGTTGGAATTGACCTGATGTCATGTTGTAGGGAGTTAAAACAGGGAAGTGACATGATCAAATTTGTGTTTCAGAAAGATCACTCTGGCAACTGTTTGATGGAAATATTGGAGTTGGAGAAAACAATCATGATAGTGGTCCTAACAGTGGTCCAGACATGTGCTGACATGGGCCTGACCTAAGTGTGACGTTGGGTCAATCACTACTCCCATCTATTCCTCATATGTAAAAGGATGGGGGTTAAATTAGATGATTTCTAAGGCCTGTCAGCTTTGCTAGGATCCTGGGCAGGGTTTGTCTTCCCCAGGGCCTTGAGATGCTGGAGAGGGCTCGATCTGTGGCTGGTGGACCTGATGGAGGAGCTAGAGGACAAGATCCCACCACTGTTTGCTCACTAGGGTATTATACAAACCTCAGTCAGCCAGTTAATTTTAGGGTATGTGTTTCCACATCTGGGTGTGTTTCTCTTGTGTCAAGTCTGGCATATAACACAAGCTGGGACAACTCATTCTTTCTTATTTTGTCCTTCTCTCTCTGCCCCAACAAATTGAAATGAGTTCTGACCAAATGTAAGTTGCCAAATCTTGAGAGAAAAAGCATTCAGCATCCCATTTCTAAATATATGACAATTGCTTCTAACTGTCCATTAAATATCTGGCAAGCAGTGTCTGGTGTGCTAAGTCCCACATCTGTCCTTAGGGGCCCCTTCCTAGTTTGACTCATTTCATATGGGAACAGTTAGGGCAGAGGCTCAACCTGGCTGAGCTAAGCTTTTGTCTACCTCCAGTAAACTTGTAATGATTCCTCATTAATGTTTGAGGTGAGTCACCTTCCCATGTTTCACCTGCAAGCTCTTCTGTAGATGGAAACAGTGTCATTTAATACTTACGTGGTTTTTGGTTTGTTAATCTTCCTCCAATCCTGATTCCGCATTCTTCTTTATATTGTCCAGCTTCTCAGATTATTTGTTCAGCATAAGGAGCTCTGGTGGCATAGTGGGTAAGGCGTTTGGCTACTAACTAGGTCAGGTGTTCAAACCCACCAGCTACTCCAAGGGAGAAAGATGAGGCAATCTACTTTTATAAAGATTTATAGCCTTTGAAACCCAGTGGGGGTCACTATGAGTCAGAATCAACTCAATGGCAGTGGTTTTTTTTTTTTTTTTTTTGTATACAAATTAAATAAGTATGGTGAAAGGATACAACTCTGATGCACAACCTTTCCAATTTTAAAGCATGCAGCATCCCTTGCGCTGTCCAAACGACTGTCTCTTGGTCTATGTACAAGTTCTGTATGAGCACAATTAATGTTCTGAAATTTCTAGTCTTTGCAATGTAATCCATAATTTGTTATGATCCACACATTTAAATGCTTTTGTGTAGTCAATAAAACACAAGTAAACATCTTTCTGTTATTCTTTGCTTCAGTCAAGATCCATTTGAAGATGTCACTTTGAAAACTAAGGTGCACCTGACCCAAGCTATGGTATTTTCAATTGCCTCTTATGAAGGAGTTCTGGTAGCATAGTGCCTAAGGCACTTGACTGCTAACCAGAAGGCTGGTGGTTCAAACCCACCAGCCACTCCTTGGAAGGAAGGTTGGGCAATCTACTTCTGTAGTGGTACCATCTGGTAAACCCAAGGAGGGGTGGCTATGAGTTGGGGCTGACTCAACAGCACATAACAACAACATATACATGTGAAAGATGGACAATGAATAAAAAAAATTAAAGAAGGATTAATGCATTTAAATTATGGTATAAAAAAAAAACTCTAGAACATGGTCACAGGGGACATCAATTGGCATAGCATCATACACAAAAACATTGTTCTACATTCTGCTTTGGTGAGTAGTGACTGGGGTCTTAAAATTTTGCAAGCAGCCATCTAGAGACAACAATTGGTCTCCTCATCCAGAGCATAGAAAAATCACAAAAAACAAAGATTCATGCAAACAATTTGTCCAGAGGACTAGTGGACTATGCAAACCTCAGCCTGCATGACCCTGAGACCAGAAGAACTATATGGTATCCAGCTACTACTGTCAACCACTTGGAAAGGGATCAGCACGGGAGATCCTCAATAGAGTGAGAGAAAAATGTGGAATGAAACTCAAAATCATAAAAAAGACCCAGCTTACTGGTCTGATGTTGTTGTTGTTGTTATGTGCCGTCGAGTCAGACCCAACTCATAGCGACCCCTCCTTGGGTTTCTGAGGCAGTATCACTACAGAAGTAGGTTGCCCCATCTTCCTTCTGAGGAGTGGCTGGTGGGTTTGAACTGCCAGCCTTCTGGTTAGCAGTCAAATGCCTTAGGCACTATGCCAGAGACTGGTAAAACCCCCAACTATAGCCCTCCCTAGTCACCCTTCAGTCCAACAATAGGCATATAAGGTGTACATTTACATCAGATAGGTACACTCTTTAGAACAATTGATCATGGGAGATCAGAAGGGCAGTGTGGTGGTTAAGTTTGTGTGTCAACTTGGCTAGGCCTGGCTGAGTGGCTGGACAGCTGGATGTAGTATTCCCCATGATGAGACTGGTAATCAACTCCATGGTGGAATCTACTGTGAGCCGCTGAGTAGCTGCCTTTGGGATGAGGTCTGCTTCCTGTATATAAGCAGAAGCTTTGAAAATGGTCTCTAGCCTATGGCACGCTTGGACCCTGCATGTAGCCATGTCGTTGCTCAGCAGCCTGCTATGCTCTGCCGACTTTGGGACTTAAAATGGATTTAAGTTAATGGCCTGCCGTGTGGTTTGGTAACATCGGGACTGTGCCTTTTGACTTGTCAACCTTGGGGCTTCTCAGCCTCAGCAGCCAGCAGCAGTCTGAGTGAAGAAACGCCTCTAGCTCCAGTGGGCCGGGAGCAGGAGGCAGAGCTGGACCCCAAGGTTGAGGGGCTTTCACCCAGCCCCTAGAGCTTGGCACTTTGAACTTGAACTTAAAGCCTCCAAATTGTAAGAATAAACTCCTGTTTGTTAAGGTGATCCCATTTGTGGTATATATGCTTGTCAGAGCAGCACTGGGTAACCAGAACAGGCAGTATCTGTACAGGGAGATAACTCAGAGGGCATGAATATGTAGGAAGGAACACAGGGAAACGTAACCATAGGGAGGAGGTGGAAAGAGAGCTATCACATTATGGGTGTTGCAATCAATGTTGTGAAACAAAATGTGTATGAACTGCTGTATGGAAAATGATTCTGCTCTGTAAGCTTCCACTTAAACAACAATAAAAATAAAATAAATCCCTTTGCTCACACACACACACACACACACACACAGTGTTTTTGGACTATTTAGTAAAATACTTTTTTTCCCCAAAATATAGATCTTATTCAGGAGCCCAATATGTAAGGCAAGTAGACGTGGAGTTGGTTCTGGTTGAAGCACGATGAGGAGGGAGGTGTAGGGGAAAATGTACATCTGGCTACTTCCTAAGGCAACTTCATGTATCCATGATGCTGCAAGGGACAAACTGGAAACCGGTGATAAAGTAGATTTACTCTTGAGAGGTTGATCTACTTATTCAAGGTAATACAGTTAACAAGACCCTAATCTACACCAGGGACTCTTTTCACTGAATCATGCTGTTGTGTCATTAGCTGCAGTTGACTCATGGCAACCCCAAGTACAACAGAATGAAATGCTGCCTGGTCCTGTGCCATTCCCATGATCTGTTGGGGATTGGACCATTGTGATTCATAGGGTTTTCAATGGCTGAATTTTGGAAGTAGATAATCAGGCCTTTCTTCCTAGTCCATCATAGTCTGAAAGCTCCACTGAAACCTATTCAGCATCAGAGCAACATGCAAGCCTCCAATGACAGGTGAGTGATGGCTGCATAAGAGTATATTGCTGGGAACTGAACCCAGGTCTCCCACATGAAAGATGAGAATTCTACCACTGAACCAGCACTACCCTCATCAAAAACAAAACAAAACAAAACAGAAAACAAACTCACTGTCGTCAGTTTGGTTCTGACTCATAGCAACCCCTCCTTGGGTTTCTGAGGCAGTATTACTATGGAAGTAGATTGCCCAGTCTTCTTTCTGGGGAGTGGCTGGTGGGCTTGAACCACCAGCCTTCTGATTAGCAGTCAAATGCCATAGGTATATAAATTATTTGAACAAATCACAGCAACTCAATACTGTTGGTATTTTCAGATTTTTTATCTTAGGAAACAGAGCCACAAAGGTGAAGTGCCTTGCCCAAAGACACTTCTAGCCTCTTCCACCAGGCCAGGCAGATCCCCACACTGAAGTGGTTTGTGTGAGAGGTCTCTATCCTCCGAGTCCCTCCAGCCCCTTTCCACAGGTGAGATCCCTCAGCCCCCTGGGTTGCTTCACAGCATCCTCTTCCACATCTCTGTCCTTCAGATTGGAGGATCTTTGGCTAAGATCTAAGAAGATCTGTCCTTCTAGAGTAAGAATATGCTTTACTGGGTGGCAGTCTTGGTAGCGTTGTGCTAAATTTTCTTATGCTCAAGAATACAAAGTTAGAGACACTTGGCTTAGGATGGGGAAAGTGAGGATGGGTGAAGCAGGGAGGCAATTCAGCAGAATTGAGGCTTGCACAGAACAGCTAATTCTAAGAAAGAAATCAACCATGCTTATTTTTGCTAGAGGCTCTGGCTTGCTGCCACCCTCTCTTTCCCTAAATATAGAAACTTTACTCCAAGCACAGTCTTAGAACCTGGGTTCTAATCTCTCCACTATGTGTATGCTTTGTACACATTTGTGCAGCCAGCTCAGGTGTGGCTCTAGCCTTGACCTTGTCAGACCTCTTCCCTGCCTCACCAGGCATACCATCTCTCAAAACTATAGGTGCGCCCACCTAGTAGGCTCCAAATGAGGCACCAAGACACCAACATCTCCAGCAAGGCCCTTCTTGTGTGATCTTAAATCACTCCTCATCTTCCCCACCTCCCTGCCATGCTGTGACTGTACCTCAAACATGCCAGGCTCGACCATGCCTCTCTGCCTTTGCACACTCCGTTCCCTTGCCTGGAACGCCTGCCTCTTCTTTCTCCACCCATGTTCCTGCTTCTCATTCTTCAAGAGCCAGATGCAGTGCTGGCCTCGCTGGGACGCCTTCCCTTCTCTCTGGCCCTCCACAAATGCATACATGGAAATACCCTACATACACACGCATTTTCCATATACACACCTGGACACATAAACACGAACATGCCTGCACACATATATACACAGACACACGTACATGCTTACCGAAGACACAGACACACATGCACATGCAAACATTGTTTACAGACAAACCTGCACACACACACACACACTTCAAACAGATACACATGCACACCCTGTCTAGCCATCTGGTTCATTCCGTTTACCTGTTAGTTGATTGTCTCTGGCCTCTAGAATGTAAGCTCCATGAGGGCAGAGACAATGTCTGACTTATTTATTGCTGTATGCATTCTCTGTGTTTTAGCTGGAATCTGTTTTCCTAATTTAGGAGAGAGCAAGGTCTACATTGAAGAAATAGAGGCTGAAACATAGTTAGCATTCAACAAAAGCTAGCTAATGAAGGAAACAGAACTGATAAAGGAATGCTACCCTCCCATCCTGTTGGCAGATTAATACTCCCTGTGTGGGAGGAATCAGAGCTAGGTAGGACTGGCTTCATGGGCATGGGGCCTATAGAGTCACATAGGGCCCCATGCTTGATTCAATGCTCTGCTGCCACCATCTTGAGATTCTAAATAAATTTTCAACAGAGGTCCCACACTTTCATTTTTTCACTGGGCCCTGTAAGTCATGTAGCCATTGTGGAGCCAGGGCACTACTGGATGTTTAGTGGTATCAGGCTCTGATGGCCTAGGGTATCTGTCCCCACTACAGGTATGTCTATGTAAAGAGAAGTAGATGGACTGCTGTAGTTGTGGTCTTAGGCACCCCTACCCACGATAGGCAGAGGTTCTGGGCAACTGCTGAATCTTTCCTCACTCACATGTCCCTACCCTTGCAAAGGAACATGTACTCTTTTCTTAGGTGTTTTTTTTTTTTTTTTTTTACAGTATAAAAACAATACTTGCATATTATAAAAACTCAAATGGCACCTGAAATAGAGAAAAAACTAGAAGTTCCCTTTTTCCTTCAATCTCCAATCCTAGTATTCAAAGAGCCACTGTTAATAATTCCTTGTTTTGCCTGCCAGAAAATTTATGATTATGTGTGTGTATATGTAAGTACCTGGTGCAATCATAGCATGCATTCTGTCTGCCCTCTGCTATTTTTCATTTCATGATAAATCTTGTCCATCACTCTATATCAATATATATAGATAGACCTACTTCTTTTTTTAAACAATTGTCTAGTATTTCATTGACTGTATATACCATAATTTATTTAACAAACTCCTTACTGATGGACATTTAGATTGCTTCCTGTCATATTATAAACAGTGCTGTAATGAACATCTTCATATTTACATATCTTTTAATGCACACAAGTGAGTATTTCTTCCAGATAAATTCCTATACGTGGACTTGTTCTTCCAGGTCCATACTTTCTTTAGATTGGTTGAGTAAAGTCTGATCTTGGCAGGACATGATGTCCATACAGTGGATTTGTACAGATTTATTTAAGACTTATTTATTTAAGACTTATTTATTTAAGATTTATATAAAACTTAATGGATGACCTCTCCAGGTTTCCAGGAAAGCCTGTCCCCACATATCCTGCCTTCCCCATCACTCTCAAAGCAGGGGCAGGGACTTGTTGCTGTGGGCAGGTGGTATAGCTGCTTAAGAATTACCAACAGACCTTTCCCAAACTATAACCACTACATTCACTTTTATCGCACTTAATTCTTTTCAAAGTGATTTTATAGCTATGATAGAGAAACAAGTGATTCTAAGAAGAATCATCTATTAGAGGTGGGGTGCAGCATTAATACTCAGTCCCTTGACTCTCATCCAGATAATTTCTACTACACGAAGGGACCACCAAACCTGACTTGGCAGGACTGCGCACGGCTAGGACATGCTGGATGACTCAGGGCAAGGTGTTTTACAGATCTGTGCTTCACCTGACTGAGTTTCTCTTTCTTCCTGTCAGCCTCTTCATCCTTGTTTTCAAAACAATGTTTCTTGAAGGTCACTCAAGGAACAAGTCTGAGGAAGTTGGTCAGGCTTGAGAAATTCTGTGTGGCAAATGATCTGGGGAATTGCCCTGTTGCTGAACACGCCCTTTCAATGAATGCAGTTTAATTCATTTTAGTTCTGCAGATATTTTCTGAGCATCTACTATGGGTGCTGGTTGGAACCTACACAGGACCCTGGCAATCCTGAGCAGCAGGAAGTAGCATGGCCTATGGTGTGTCAATACCTGGCTCTGCTGCTCCCAGTCTTCCTGACTTTGGGCAAACACACTGCCGTTGAATTGATTCCAACCCATAGAGACCTTATGGGACAGAATAGAACTGCCTCATAGGTTTTCCAAGGCTGCAAATCTTTAAAGAAGCAGACTGCCTCATCTTTCTTCTATGGAGCAGCTGGAAAAAAGAAACAACAACAACCAAAAAAAAAATAAATAAATAAAAACACTGACCTTTTGGTTAGCAGCTAAATGCTTTAACCACTATGCCACCAGAGCGCTTTGACTTCTGGCATGTTCCTTAATTTCTATGAGCCTCCATATTTTCATCTGTAACATGGGTATATTAACTCTTACCTGGACATATGTAAGTACCTGGTGCAATCACTTTTACCATGGCTACAACTACAAATCGACTCAATAACTACTAACAACAACAGCTACTACCACTATTACATGGAGTCATGTTGAATTTACTAAAGTTCAGTTATACTTGCTGGGCAAAGGAAAAATATCTTTCATCCTAGAACCTGTCTCCTTTTTCAATCTTGACTTTAGCCTTCTATAAATTAGAGAAAGGGGTGGAGGCTATATTAGTTTCCTAAGCCTGCTGTAACAAAACCACAAATTAAGTGGCTTTTAAGAATGGAAATTCATTGTCTCCGTTCTGAAGGCTAGAAATCCAAATCAATGTGTATCAGCCGGGCTATGCTCCCTCTGAAGTCTCTATGGGAAGATCCTTCTTGTCTTTCAGCTTCTCATAGCTTCAGGTGTTTCTTGACTTCAAGATGTTCCTTCACTTGGTCATCTTCCCTGCATGTCTCTGTGTCTCTTCTCCTCCTTTCTAAGGACACTACTCATACTGGATTAGCTCTGGTGGCATAGTGCTTAAGGCATTTGACTGCTAACCAGAAGACTGGAGGTTCAAACCCAACAGCCACTCCTCCGAAGGAAGATTGGGCAATCTACTTCCATAGAGATACTGCCTCGGAAACCCAAGGAGGGGTTGCCATGAGTCACTGGCAGTGAGGTTTTGTTTTTTAACTCCAATATGACCTCATGCTAACTGATAACATTTCCAAAGACCCTATTTCCAAAAAGGGTCATAATCATTGTGTGTGTATGTGTGTGTGCACTCATATGTATGCATGTATATGTATGCATGTATGCATCTGTACTCTTTCCTCTCTGCTCCTCTGGTTTGATTTTCAGAAAGAAGATGGTAGAGGCACCCCTGATTTGGAGGCACAGCTTTTCTACCTTTAAAAATGCCTGTACCCACATCCTCAGGTGTACTCATGATCCAAAAATAAGAAAGAAGGACCACAATAAACCAATAAAACACCCTCATCTTCCCCCAGTATTGCTCTGGTTGCTCTAGCTTTTTTAGGAAACTGCCATCTTTGTTTGGATAGAAAAATGGAACTCCAGAAGGGGATTGTGAAGGATGCTCACCAGTTCTGGGTGGCTCTGGGCTTGGTATTTTCCTCATCTGCCTCTGGAATTCAAATCACCTGGCAGGCCACCTAAGAGCCTGGCCCAGAAGAGAGGTCTGATGGGGAACTTCCCAGGCCAGCTCAGTCTTGCTGTTCTCACCTGGAATGAGCCAATCCTTCTCCTGTAGGCACCAGGCATGCAGTAGGGTCCTCTGACCCAGATTCTGCCCTAGGACTGCTCAGAACACAGCTCTCTTTCACAGTGGCCATGGTCTGCTGGCCCAGGGTTATCTAGCCCTGTGTGTGGGCCCTGCTTCACTGTCTCACTCCTTGCCCTCAGCTGGCAGAACTTCCGGTTAGCAGCAGCTGCTGGAGGCTGAGCTGACCACACTGCCTCCCTTCCCCATCCCTTCACCTCTATGACAAGACTGACTGCCTGGATGCTAGTGCTCACCCTATGGACTGATCCTCTACAATTTCCTCCTGAACAGCCCCTACACCTGCACGTCGATTCCCTCTACATGGATGATTCTTTCCATCACTCACCTGGGGAGGCCTCCAGGCCAAACAGTCCTGCCAGCCTTTCCTGCTTCTTGCCTGGTTAGTGGGCAGGCCACTGTGGAAGATACTTAAAGGCAAACACAGAAATGCCCGGGAAAATATAATTTGCCAGAAGTCGCCCAGCTAAACTTGTCTTTAAGCAAAAGGAGCACTAAATGAACTTGGATAGATGGATGGAAACCTCTCTTATGCTCACTAATTCAAATCGCCACTTCTTCCTGTTGGAGTCTTTTGAGAGCTTCCTTGTTATTCCTCTTGCCTCTACTTGGTTCCATTTGCCACACACTCCCCTATCATCTTTCTAAAATGCCAATCTGATCATGCCACTCCTTTCCTCAAAAGCCATCAATGACTCCCCATTGCCTCTAGTTGGAAGTTCTAAATTTCAGATTAAGGCATTTCAGGCCATCTGAAGTCTCCCAGCAACTTTTGCTGTCTCCTACACCTGGAATACCCTTCCTTTCCCATTTCTCTCCTCTCAAAAACTTACTAATCCTTCAAGACACACCACAAATGCCCCTTCCTTTCCAGAATCTCCTGGTTAGAATGAATCTCTGTTCCATATCACTTTTTCCCTATAATATACCACGTGCTAGAGTTGATTGGATGTACATTTTTCTTCACTGGTATTGTCAAGCTTCTCTAGGGACTGTGCTTTATTAATCATTGTGATCAGCCCCTCCCTCATTTCCTCCATTCAAGTGCTTGGTACAGACTGGGGACTAAATTTGTGGCATTAAAGACTTTTCTAAAAGTCCTTTTGTTGTTGTTAGGTGCCATCAAGTCAGATTTGACTCGTAGTGACTCTATATACAACAGAATGAAACATTCCCCAATCCTGCACCATCCTCACAATCTTTGCCATGCTTGAGCCCATTGTTGCAGTGTCAATTCACTTCATTGAGGGTCTTCCTCTTTTTCACTAACCATCTACTTTACCAAGCATGATATCCTTCTCCAGGAAATGGTCCCTCCTGACAGCATGACCAATGCACGAGAAGTGAAGTCTCTTGTAAGCTCTTTTAAACTAAAAAAACCAAACTCACTGCCATCAAATCAGATCCAACTCATAGCAACCCCTCCTTGAGTTTCCAAGGCAGTATTATTGTGGAAGTAGATTGCCCAATCTTCCTTCCGAGGAGTGGTTGGTAAGTTTGAACTGCCAGCCTTCTGGTTAGCTGTCAAATACTTTAGGCACTACACCACCAGAGGTCCTTTTGTTGTTGTTGTTATGTGCTGTCGAGTAGGACCCGACTCATAACGACCCCTCCTTAGGTTTCTGAGGCAGTATCACTACGGAAGTTGATTGCCCAACCTTCTTTCCGAGGAGTGGCTGGTGGGATTGAACCACCAGCCTCCTGGTTAGCAGTCAAGTGTCTTAGGCACTATGCTACCAGAGCTCCTTTTAGGGACCAATAATGCCCCCACCACCATCTGCCAGCATTAAAACAGTTGCTGTCAAGTGGATTTTGACTCATGGCAACCTCATGTATATCAGAGTAGAATTACAATCCATAGGGTTTTCAGTGACTGACTTTTTTCAACATTTCTGGCTTTTTCTATAGCTAGGTCTTTCTTCTGAGGTATCTCTGGGTGGACAAAAGTTGGTGGTTTGGGGCATCTCAGAAGAAAGGTCTGGAGATTTATTTTCAAAAATCAGCCATTGAAAACTCTATGGAGCACAGTTCTACTCTGATGGACATGAGATCATCATGAGTTAGAATTGAGTTGATGGTAACTGGTAGGAGTATCATAATTCTGACAGGCGGGAATGGGGGCTTTGTGCCTGATGGAAATCCTCCACAGCCAGGCAAATAGGAGCATGGCACAAGCTGTCAGCCTGGAGAACTGCCAAGGATGATGTTGAAATTTCCTAGAAAGCATGATCCGGTAGTTGGGGAGCCTGCTTTCGATGATGCCATATTATTTTCCCAATTGTAAGAGCCAGGCAGCCTCTTTCCTTCCTCAGTCTCTTTCTCTTCTCCCTTGTTCCCATCCCTGGCAGCTCTCCACGGGAAATTTATGTCTGTAATGGTAGAATAATTAGCTCCCATCCTGGTGTGCATTAACCTTGAATTGATGGTGTCAGCTAATGAGGGAGAGGGAGCAGGAGGGCTCAGGAACTATGGAGCCTATAACTGCTTTCCTTTCTCTGGGGCCTGGCTTGAGCTGAGCCAAGACTAAGCAGCTCCCAGTTCTATGAGAATTCTTACATTGTTTTCACTTCCAGGTAAGAAATATCATTCATTACAAGTTTTCCCATGCTCCACATCCAACATTGATAATATTCATTTTAATAAAAATCTTTTCCCAAAAAATAAATTAAATGACACATTTCTTCCCACAAAGATACCCTTATGCAAGGACTTCTGGTTTCCCTGGCAACAGATAGACATGAATCATAATTCTCACTAACTGTGCAACTCTGGACCAGCTGTTTGACTATTTGAGCCTCAGTTTTCTTATCTGTAAAATGGAGATAATTATAGTAACTATCTCATAGAGTTGTTGTAAGGATTAAGGATGTCATATGTAGATGCTTAGTCATAGGGCTGCACTATGACACTGTATGTTCTCTGCACTTCAGTTTCCCTCGGTTTCTAAAATAGAGAGTATGAATGTTGTGTTCTTGTTAATTGCCATTGAGTTGATGGAGACTTCATGTGTGCAGAGTAGACATGCTCCACAGGGTTTTCAAGGCTGTGATCTTTCAGAGGAAGACTGCCAGGCCTGTCTTCTGAAGTATCTCTGGTTGGGTTCAAACTGCCAACATTTTGGCTAGTAAGTAGTCAAGCACTTAACCATTTCCCCCAAGTACTCCATGAGATGTGACTAAACTTTCAGGTAGAGTACTCAGATAGGGTAGCTTTTCTTACGTCTTCCCACCACCTCCAACAATTTATACATTACCGCCTGAATCCAACTTGATCTGTTCCACCTGACAATGTAAAATATTTCTCCAGTAATAGTCCTAATAAAAAGCCAAACTCCCAAACTTACTGCCAACAAGTCGATTCCTATTCACAGTCCTAGGCTTTATGGAAGTAGATTGCCCCATCTTCCTTCCGCAGAGTCGATAGTGGGTTTGAACCGTCAACCTTCTGGTTATCAGTCAAATGCCTTCAGCACTGCACCAGCAGAGTTCTTTCAATAGTCTTAGTAATATGACTATAGTGTGAGGCAACTCCTCTTAAGAGCATCAATTAAAGCTGCTCTCTGCTGTCAGGAGAAGTCACTGCATTGCCACCAGCTGCTTTTTCAGATGGCTTTTGACTCTGGCTGTTGTTGTTGTTGTGTGCCGTGGAGTCAGACCTGACTCATAGCGACCCCACCTTGGATTGCTGAGGCAGTATCACTACGGAAGTAGATTGCCCAACCTTCCTTCCGAGGAGTGGCTGGTGGGTTTGAACCACCAGCCTTCTGGTTAGCAGTCAAATGTCTTAGGCACTATGCTACCACAGCTCCTATTTGACTCTGGCAGACAACTAATAATCCATAATAATTCATCTGAGGAATGGAGCTTTTAATTCTCATGGATTTCTGGATTCTGTGGAGTTGACCCACCCAAACTATAGCCCTTGAACTTTGAGCCTTGAGAAAACTGGTTTTCTGAAAGTCACCTTTAAGTCAAACAATACCCACTAAAACCAAACCCACTGCCATCCAGTTTATTCTGGCTCATAGTGACCCTATTAGTACAGGACAGAGTAGAACCGCCCTATAGAGTTCCCAAGGCTATAATCTTTACTGCATAAGCAGACTGCCACATCTTTCTCCTGCAGAGCAGGTGGTGGGTTTGAACCACCAGCGTTTTAGTTAGCAGCCAAAAGCTTTAGCCACTGTGCAACTAGGACTCCTTTAAGTCAAACAATAGCCCAGCTTAATTAGTTTTTGTTGTTGTTATTGTTGTTATGTGCCATCAAGTTGTCTCCAACTCGTAGTGACCTTATGTACAACAGAACAACACACTGCCCAGTCCTGTGCCAGCCTCATGATCCCTACTATACCTGAGCCCATCACTGCAGCCACTGTGTCAAGGCATCTCATTGAAGGCTTTCTGCTCTTTGGCTGACCCTCCACTTTACTAAGCATGACATCCTTCTCTGGAGAATGGTCCCTTCTGACAATATGACCAAAATAGGTGAGATGAAGTCTGGCCCTTCTCACTTCCAAGGAGCATTCCAGCTGCACTTCTTACAGGACAGATTTATCTGTTCTTTTAGCAGTCCATGGTGCTTTCAGCATTCTTTGGCAACGCCACAACTCAAAAGCATCAACTCTACTTCGACCTTCCTAATTCATTGACCAACTCTCACATGTACATCTAACCCTAACTTGGGTTAGGTGCATCTTAGTCTTCAAGGAGATATCTTAATAGTAAGCTTAATTAGTAAGATGTACTTTTTTTCCTTGAGTATTGTGCTCTTTCAAATAATTTTCTATGTGCAGTTTTGACAACAGAAATTCCAAAGGTATGATTAGAGCTATGTTTTAGGGTAAATCGGTAATTATCTGAATTGCTTTTCAAGATAATATTGCACATCCACAAGTTATTCTGGCCCTGTTTCCATGGCAATGTATAATAACTAGCAATAAGCTGGAGTTTAAGAATCTTTGAAAGATTTTTCTTCTTGGGAACATTTTTGACTCTCTCACTGGAAATGTTGATTTACAAACTATATTAAATGAACTTCACTCTATTTCTGTTACTGGCTTAATATGTAGAATGTTTCAGTTTATTCAGTTTATATTCCTGAATATATCCATGGTCTTAAGTCACTCAACCAATAATCCTATGGGATAGCTAGAGTAAATATTACGAATCCCATTTTATAGATGGGAATGTTCATTCATTTGTTCACTCTTTTATTTAATGAATATTTATAGCACACATTTTGTACTAACTACTAGCACTCACATCATTAGTGTGTGTGGTTGAGATGTCATTGCTGTAAGGTGGTGGCTCTGGGATGGGTTTGAGGTCTCCCTGCACACTCCTCATGCCTCTCCTGGGGTTGGCACCAGTTGCTACCTCTGATTCTTAGCACTGAAGTGTTCCAGCAAGACATCTGCCTTGGGTGTGTCTGCTGAAATGTAGACCACCTGGCAAATTGTTGATCAGTTGCCACTGAGTCAAATTCAACTCATAACAACTTCATGTGTCAGAGTAGAATTGTGCTCCATGGAGTTTTTAATATCTGATTTTTCACGAGCAGATTGCTAGTCCTTTCTTCTTAGGTGCATCTGGGTGCACTTGAACTTCAAACTTTTCAGCTAACAGCCAAGTGTAGTAATCATATACACCACACAGGGATTCCAATGAATTGCTACTTACCCCTTAAGCTCCAGCTACTCTTCTGTAGAACCTTCTCCCACATCATACTTCTCCTTTCCTTCCTTTGGATTTATCTCTACTCCAACATTCATCACATTATACTGTGATGATTTGTGCATATTCCTGAATATATCTGTACTTCTACCCCCTCTACATATATACACAAAGCCACACGACTTCAGGGCCCCCTCACATTCATCCCTGAATCCCTTGGAGTACAGGCTCAGTAAATGGCTATTGAATGGATGGGCTATTTTGAATTGGTCATTTGCCTTCCTGAATAAAATTTGGCATCTTACACCCTCTGAGTATAGTTGAGTGTTATGGGGAGAAAGAGGGAAAATGGGGAGAGTTATCAAAGACAGAAGCCGGACACTAAGGAAGAAGCCTCTCTGCTTCTCAGGTGGATTGTTTTAATTTGGGATGTCTCCTGTTTATAGATGTTAAATCTCCAAACAAAACTCATAGCCGTTGAGTCTAGTCAATGGTCAAAGCTGTAAATCTTTATGGAAGCAGAGTACCTAATCTTTCTTCTGAGGAGCAGGTAGTAGATTCAAACCACCAACCTTCTGGTTAGCAGCGAAATGCCTTAACCACTATACCAGCACTATAAACTCCTTGTTTATAGATGTTAATTGAGATCTGGTGGTATAGTGCCTAAGGCATTTGACTGCTAACCAGAAGGCTGGCAGTTCAAACCCACCAGCCACTCCTCAGAAGGAAGATTGGGCAATCTATTTCCTGGAGATACCGCCTGCGAAGCCCAAAGGGGGGTCACTGTGAGTCCTTAGTGTGTAATGTCCTTGCCCCACTCTGCTCACACTGCTGCTTCCTGCAGACCCTGGGGTAGGAATTTAGAAAGACAAAGGCTACTGGCTTAGATAAAAGAAAGAGATTCTTGCTGATTGACTTCCCAGTGCTAGGCTGCTTTGTTACTCTCCTATTTTACAGAGGAGTCAATAGGTCTCAAAGTTCAAGTAACTTACCCAAGTCTACATAGCAAGTCCTTGGCAGAGGTGAAGTTTGAAAAGCACCTTCTGTCCCTCACTGAGGTCTGTTATGAATTGAATTATGTCTCATAGAATTTAGGTTAAAGTCCTAATCCCTGTACTTGTAAATATGACCCTGTTTGGAGATAGAAGTTTTCTATTTTTATGTTAATGAAGCCATATTGGAGTAGGGTAGGTTCTAAGCCTAATCCTTTCTGAGTAGTGCCCTATAAAAAGAGCAAAAAAGACATAGACACAAATAGGAGGAAGGCATACGCCATGTGGAGACTTGTCTATAAGCAAAGAACACCAAGGATCACCAGCAAACCAAACCCACTACCATGGAATCAGTTCCAAGTCACAGTGATTCTGTGGGACAGAGTAGAACTGTAAAGCTGTAAATCTTTACAGAAGCAGTCTGTCTCATCTTTCTTCTATGGAGTGGTGGTGGATTCAAACTGTGGACCGTTTAGTTAGCAACTGAATGCTTTTAACCACTGCACCACCAGAGCTCCTTAGGATTGTCAGCAGACACCAGAAACTAAGAGACAGGTCTACAGAAGGAATCAACATGGCCAAGATTCTGATTTAAACTTTCAGCCTCTGGAACTGTGAGAAAATACATTTCTGGTCTTTAAAGGTACCCACTGTGGTGTTTTTTGTTATGGCAACAGTAGGAACATCAAGACAAAGAGCATGCTCTTTCTCTACCCCAACCTGAGAGAGTTTGGAGAAAGAGACAGAGAGAAGCAGCCCTGTGAGGGAGCTGAAGGTGAAAGTGCAGCCAGGGACATTGTGAATGACTCTAGTTTCCATCAAGTACAGACTGAAGGGTCTTAGATTAAAAAATAAAATAAAATAGATGGTTTGGGAGGTGGGAAATGGGAAGGTCTGTTGACCCTGGGAAATGGTAGAAGCTGTTTGTAGGGCTGGACCCTGCTTTGTGTCTGTCTGAGGTAATCTGACCTGTAAATAATTATTGAGCTCATGAAAATGGGCCAGGGAGTGGAGGTCATCAGGGTCACTTATCCTGAGGGGACTGCAATGGAGGAGGGAGATGGAATTGGTGATAATCATCTGAAGGGCCAAAGTTCTTTCAGGCAAAGGGGTTGCTCTGCTGGCTGTATGCTATGTGTCTTGTGTGTGTGTGTGTGTGTGTGTGTGTGTGTGGTGTCAGTGGGTAGATGGGGATTGTGTGACTCTTAGGAGTATAAACCAAGCTCTGTTCAATGAGGTTTTCTAGGCGGTTGTTCATCATTGACCACACCACAGTCTCAGCTGGTTCCTGCTGTATAAGAACATTTGGAACACATCCCCTCAAATATGTGTGTATGGGGGGGGGTGCTGTTTGACCTGTTCTTGGGCAAGGTGATTAATTCCATTTTCCCATGAGTCACATTGTCTGGAGAAGCATCTCTGGGTTTTGGGATAGTAACTGAACCTGGTGGTGTAGTGCCTAAGGCATTTGACTGTTAACCAGAAGGCTGGCAGTTCAAACCCACCAGCCACTCTGCAGAAGGAAGACTGAACAATCTACTTCCACAGAGATACCACCTTGGAAACCCAAGGAGGAGTCTCTATGAGTTGGATTTGACTCAAAGGCAGTGAGTTTTTTTTTTTTCGGTTGTAACTAAACTTGGTGGTGTAGTGCCTAAGGCATTTGACTGCTAACCAGAAGGCTGGTGGTTCAAACCTTCCAGCCACTCCTTGGAAGGAAGATTGGGCAATCTACTTCCATAGAGATACCACCTCGGAAACCTAAGGAGGGGTCACTATGAGTCAGATTTGACTCCACAACAGTGAGTGTGAGTGAGTGAACTGAACCTGGAGCTGACAAAAGCCATACGGCAGGGACAGTCACTTGAGCACCAGAGTGCCAGATCTGTCTGTCACCTTCTCTGGAAGTGCCTGCTGAGCAGCCAGCTGGGGAATTCTGATCTGGGGCTCAGGCTGAGCTTTAGGGACATCCAATGACTCGTCTGACTAGTGTCCTTCCCCTAATCCTCACCAGGATGAGTCCAGCTTCACAGATACCAACAGAAAGACCTGGAGCCGGGTCTCTGAGGGTGACACTCCAAGGTCTGAGCATGAAATCAAAGCAGGTGCCCTCTGCTGAAGTAGTGTTGATATTGTCCTGCACTCACACTCTGTTATATACTACGTGTCCATTTTAGCTACTAAGACAACATTACATGTAAGACATGTCATAGACATGAACTGCCTCATCAAATGGTAACTTACAGGCTAGGATAAACTTTATTTGAATTACAGTAAAATCTGCAAAAGACAGAATTTGTGTTAGGCCGAAACCTGTTGGAGAAAGAAAACTCAAATATACTCCACGGCACCTAACAACAATAGACAGTGAGGAGCTCTGGTGGCGTAGTGCCTAAGTAAGGCATTTGACTGCTAACCAGAAGGCTGGCATCTCAAACCCACCAGCCACTCCTCAGAAGGAAGACTGGGCAATCTACTTCTGTAGAGATACAGCCTCGGAAACCCAAGGAGGGGCCCACTTGACAGCAGGAGTTTGGTTTTTGGTTTTAATAGACAATGATAGCAAAGTGGTAAGACTGCACCATGTCAAAGGTGGAAAACTGGAGAGACCAAGGAAAACAAGGAAGTCCCATAAAGTTCTGGCTCTTACATGTTTCACTGTATATGTGACTTCTTTATTCATTAATTCATTCAACATTTATTAACACCAACTCTGGTTGGGAGCTCTGGCAGCATAGTGGCTAAGACACTTGCCTGCTAACCAGACGGCTGGCGGTTCAAACCCACCAGCCACTCCTCGGAAGGAAGGTTGGGCAATCCTACTTCCGTAGTGATACTGCCTCGGAAACCCAAGGAGGGGTCGCTATGAGTCGGGTTTGACTCGACGGCACATAACAACAACAACAACAACAACTCTGGTTGGTGCAGATTGTTAAGATTAACTGAAAAGGTTGGCAGTTAGAATCTACTCAGCAGCTCCGTGTAAGAAAGATGTGGTGATCTGCTTCCATAAAGATTATGGCCAAGAAATCCTATGGAGTTCAGCTCTACTCTGTTACACATGGAGTTGCCATGAGTCAGAATAGACTCAATGGTAACAGGTTTGGTTTTGGACTTTTACCTTGGGCCAAGCTCTGTGCTAAATGCTGGGGACACAAAGATACATAAGATGATAAGATAAAGACCTGCTCTGTCCCTTGAGGTATTCACAGTCAACTGGAGCAGCTGACTTGAAAACAAGTAGCTCACCATGCAGGAAGCACCATTACAGAGAAAGGAACCTGATGAGGGGGGAGAAGATAGGAGAGATTGTGGATCTCTCTGGGGATTCTGGGAACACTTCACCAAGGGAGGTGACAATTGCACTTCAATTCTTGAAGGATGAATAATAGCTAACCAAGTGAAAAATGAGGGGCAAGACACTTCTGGACTGAAGAATCAGTTTGTGTGAAAGGCCAGAAGTTGTGAGGTAGAGAGTATGACTGAGGAACATACCTAAGGTAGGGTTCATGAAGAGGCGTGTCAAGAGATGGGGCTAGGGCCTATTTGGGAACCCAAGAAATTTAGATGAAAAAACAAAAACAAAACCCAAACTTGCTGCGGTCCCATTGATTCTGACTTAGGCCTCCCCATAGATTACTGAGTAGAACTGAGCTGCATAGGTTTTGTTTTTTTTTTTTTTTTGTTTGTTTGTTTTAATATATTTTCTTTATGGAAGTAGATTGCCAGGCCTTTCTTCTGCAGTGCTGCTGGTTGCGTTTGAACTACCATTCTTTTGAAATGAAAAGAGACAAGAAATGAAAGAGATAAGGACCTTCCTCCAGAACCAACAGAGAGAGAAAGAGAGAGAGCCTTTTCCTAGAGCTGGCACACTGAATTCAGACTTTTGGCCTCATAAACTCTGAGAAAATAAATTTCTGTTTGTTAAAGCCACTCACTTATAGTATTTCTGTTATAGCAGCAATAGATAACTCAGACAGGGCCAATAGAGGAGCCAAAAGACGATTTAATCAGGGAGTCACCTATTTGGGAATAGGATGCATAGGTTAGAGAAGTGCTCTAATTTGGAAATAGTCATGTGGTTGGTGCCTGGAGAGGCAGTAAAAGTTATGTGGGAAAAACCTCTCCGCTAAGACTACAGACTTATGGTTGCTCACTTATAACTAAACTTTGCAGATCTGGTAAGAAAGTGCAAATGACTCAATAAACTCCACTCCCATGTACAGGAAAGATCAGGGCAGAATATACATCTTGTCCCATTAAGGACAGTGAGCAATAATGAACAGGAATAGAGTCTTCATTCCCCAGCCAATATAAAAAGGCAGACGCATACTCATAGAAGTTTAGAGTGTGAAGATCCTTATACCAGCTGTTTTGGTTATCTCTAGTGCTGCTCTAACAGAAATTACCATAAATGGCATGGCCTTAACAAACAGGGATTTATTCTCTTATAGTTTTGGAGGCTAGAAGTCTGAGTGCCAAGTGCCAAGCTTCAGGGGCTGGGTGAAAGCCCCTCCATCTTGGGCTTAATTTCTGCCTCTTGCTTCCAGCCAACTGGAGCTGGAGGTGTCTCTTCACTCAAGTGGTAGCTGACTGCTGAGGTTAACAAGCCCAAGGTCAACAAGTAAAATGGCATAGTCCCAAGATTATCAAACCACATGGCAGGCCACTAACTTAAATCCTTTAACAGTCCCAAGATCAGCACTGTGGAAAAACGACTCAACTACAGGCAGGATTCAAGCATGCCAAAAACTTCAGACCATTCTGAAACTTCTCTTTATAAGTAAATAAACTTTGCAGATCGGGTAAGAAAGTGCAAATGACTCAATAAACTCCACCCCATGTATAGGAAAGATCAGGGTAGAATATACATCTTGTTCCATTAAGGACAGTGGGTAATAATGAACAGGAATAGAGTCATGGAAGCAGACCACATCCCTAAAGCAGCTACTCAGCTGGTCATGGCAGATTCCACCATGGAGCTGATTACCAATCTCCTCATGGGGAATAACTACATCCAGCTGCCCAGCCCCTCAAAACCAGGTCCAGCCAAGTTGACACATAACTACCACACCAGCCTTGCATTAAATTTTATTTTTTCCACTGTGTTTCAGGACTCCCAATCCTTCACTTCCTCCTATTTTTCTAATTATCAAAGGCCTTCCTTTGTTTTAAAATTGAGGCCCCTCAAATTTCAGTGAATTGCCCCAGATTCCACTTCGGAACAGTGTTAGAGCTAGTGCTGGCACTTGTGCAGACGGGGGGGTGGGGTGGTTGGGACTTCTCTGGGTATGAGATGACAGATGCATGAAGTACCTACAGGTAAGGATTCACTACTGTCATTGCCTGTTGTTTGTTAGGTGCCATCAACTCAGTACAACAGAATGAAACACTGCCTGGTCCTGCCTTATCCTTACAATCATTTCTGAGCCCATCATTGCACCCACTGTGTCAATTCATCTTGTTGAGGGTCTTCCTCTTTTTTGCTGACCCTCCACTTTACCAAGCATGATATCCTTCTCCAGGGACTGGTCCTTCTAACAACATGACCAAAGTACATGAGACAAAGTCTTGCACCCTTGCTCTAAGGAGTATTCCGGCTGTACTTCTTCCAAAACAGATTTGTTCTTCTGGCAGCCCATGGTATGTTCGTGGTATATGCCATTACCTAGCTTCTTTTACCTTTTTTCTTTTCTTTCCACAGTTGTTGCTTAGATTATCTGGATCTCAAGGCCCTAGGCTATTGATTTGTCAGCCATGTTTTCATAGCTTCTGCAAGATTCATCTTCATCTCCCAGGATGAGATAACAAAACAGGGAAAAGGGGGAGGGCTGGACAAAGCACCCTTCTTGCCTTATTGCTTCCTCCAACCAAGGACCAGGTGAGGACTCAAAGGTAACTTTGGGTGTGGCCCCAGAGCATCGTAGCAGTGTTTCAATGGAAGGCAGGAAAATAAATAATACAGCCCTTCTCTCTGCTGCCCTTTCCATGCCAGAGATATTTACAAACCAAACAGCAGCTATTCCTTACTCTTCACAGCTGGATTTCCTGACTGTCCTGTCCTAGGCTTAGTGTGAATCTTTTGCTACTGTGATAGAAACATCTCTGCAGTTGTGTTTTATATGTAACTCTCCAAGAGGGTTGGATTTGGAATTCCTGGATGGGAGCTCTGGTGGCATAGTGCCTAAGGCATTTGAGTGCTAACCAGAAGGCTGGCAATCCAAACCTGCCAGCCACTCCTCTGAAGGAAGACTGGGCAATCTACTTCCATAGAGATACTGCCTCAGAAACCCAAGGAGAGGTCACTATGAGTCAAATAGACTCGATGGCAGTGAGTTTGGTTTTTTTTTGGTTTGGGTGGTAGAATTGGTTAATATGCTCAGCTGCTAACAGAAAAGTTGAAGGTTCGAGTCCATCCAGAGGTACCTTGGAAGAAAGACCTAGTGATCTACTGCAGAAAAATTAGCCATTGAAAACCCTATGGAGCACAGTTTTATTGTGACACACATGGGGTCTCCATGAATCAGAGTCAACTGGACAGCACCTGGGTGTGATAGAAGGCTGGATTTACATTTTTCTTTCACTCCTATCTAGGGTTGGCATATTTAGAAAATAAAAATACAGGATACCCAGTTAAATTTGAATTTTAAATAAACAACAAATACTTTTGTAAAATATAAGCATGTTTCAAATATTGAATTGTTTGGTGATTAATGGAAATCTGAATTTAACTGGACGTCCTGTATTTTTTTCTGGCAACCCAACTCCTACCACAAGGAGAATGCCCCATATCCATTTCATCTGTTTAGAGAGCAATGTATTTGTTTTTTGTTATGATGATCTGCTTGGAACTTGTTTAAATAATTGGTCAAAATACAAGAATGCCTGGGGAGTTCAGATATCTGCATGTCCAGAGTAGTGTGGGAAACTGAACCCAAAGGTACATATTTCTGAGGATTAACTATTAGCAAGTTTTTTTTACATGATGGTAGTTTCTTCTTCTGCCTGAACTGGCAGATTAGATTAGTGAAAAACAAGTCAGTAATTTGCTTCTCCTGGGCCCTATATCATAAATACCTTCATTTTTCAACAAGCTATTTTCTTTTTTTTTT